>NW_012119154.1:4593994-4624084 GCF_000951035.1 Colobus angolensis palliatus
AAAAAAAAAAAAAATGTAAACAAACTATGGTACATTTATACAATAAATGACTACTCAGCAATAAATGAGAATAAACTATTGTTACATGAAACATTGCAAGTGAATCCCACATGCATTATGTTCAGTGAAAGAAGCCAGACTCAATCACACATTATGTGATTTCCTTAATAATGACATTCTGGAAAAGGCAAAACTATAGGAACAGAAACGAGATTAGTGATTGCCAAGAGTTAAGAGTGGAGCAAGTGTTTGACTACAAAGAGGTAGCTAGACAGAAATTTTTTTGAAGGTGGGTGGAGTGACGGAACTGTCCTATAACTTACTTACGGCAGTGGTTACAAGAGCTCCAGGCACTCATCGAAACTCATAGACTGTCCACCAAAAATAGTGAAATTTATTAAATGTAAACTTCTAAAACAAATTTTTAAAAAAGAAGAAAAAGGTAGATGAGGTCAAATGTCCTGTATGCCTTCATGTTAGAGAATGAGTTCCCTATGTCAGGGATCAAAAGGATGGATGGATGGATGGATGGATGGATGGATGGATGGATGGATGGATGGATGGATGGATGGATGGATGGATGGTCTGCCAGCCCACCTGCATGCCTGCTGAGAATTTTCAGTGATAGTTCTAAGATCTTTTGGGTAGGTGTGCAGATGTCTTTTCTATACACCTTCCTCAAGTGACAGTAGTATGAGCATTTGATTAAACCAGACACCAAATCAGAAAATTCTTTATAAATTGAAAGTGTACTACAAACACCAGATATGTTACTGCTGAAGGAAGAAACAATCTAGATATTCATGTGTTTTAAGATTGAGGCTCCTGAAAGGCCATAAAAAAAGTACCCCAGGTTTTTAAAAAGCCATGGGAAATCCCTGTCCAGAGATGAAGTGACATGTAGTTAGTGTGATCAATGCAGCGCAAAGCCACCGTTAATGACCATCCATGACATCTCCCCTTCCTGATTTGCCACCTGACAAAATGCCCTGTGGAGGGCTGGAAATGGAGGATTAATCCAATCTCAGCATTTTTCTGAGAAGGAAAATGAAACTCAGAAAAAGGAGACTCCCAAGGTCACACTATGAGCTGGAGGTAGAATTGGGGCTGCCAGTTTCAAGGCAGAATGTTCTTGACTGGATGCCATTTCAATGGCAGTTTTAAGTGGTTTGCAAAATACTAGTCCTTCTGACTTCCCCGCAGGTAAACCCAAAAAACCAGAATGGAAGATTACCAAAGTGGACAAAATATTCTAAAGACATAAAAGGGGGAAAAAAACAATGCAATGTTCCTGTAAAGAGAAACTTCTGTCCAAAGAAATCTTTTAAATTTAACTGAGAATTGTAACATACTTTTTGTTACAATCTGCCAGAGAGGACTTGATTTCTCTAAACTCTCCCATGTAAGGGAACAATGATGTGATTGTGGGATGTTTCACTTTGAGTGTTTCTCAACCTCTAAATATGAGCAATTCTCTGCATCTAAATATGAGCCAACCTATGTGGGATCTGAGGTTTTTTTTAATATAAATTGCCAGGGGGAGAAGTGGACCTTAAGGCTTTTATCCGCAGATTTAAGAATTGACTTTCCCCAAGTTTAAAAAGAGAAAAGACCATTTATAGAAAATCTCTAATACATCTCTGTACTCCCAGTCCTGGAAAAGAGAATTTCAGAAAGAAGCTGTTGCCAGGTATTGATGTTTCTTTTTGGATCAAACCTAATATTCAAGTCAATTTTTATAGGTTGAAACTATTGAAGAAAGAAAGCAAAAGCCCAAAAAGCAGCAAAAAGATCCCCCTATCAACTCCAGAGAATGCAGAACTTAAAAAATAAAAATAAAAAAAAAAACAACTTGACAAGTATCTTTGGACAGGTAGAAAGTTCAGTTTTGTGAGCACTCCATTCCATATGGTATGTGGTTGTGAATCTTGGAGAACCAAAGCCAAGCTTCTACCCTTCTTCCCAGAAGGCTCCCCACTCACAATAGGAGAGAAGCCAGAGGAAAGGAAATTATCATGGAGATTCATCTTGATGCAAAGGTGGAAGCCTTTATTTATAGATACCGCACGTTTCTTGCAGCTGAATGGCTTGCTTTCTGACAAGACACATTTGAGATCATCATATGCTCAAATTTACTAGCCGACATTATACAGTAAATTATGTCTGACTTTAAAATCATGCCTGATTTATGTGCACAGCAGAGCCCTGTAAGTATGACTATTACAATGTCAATAGGCAGTGTTTAAGTCCTAATAGTCTCCCTATGAGCATTTGTGAACATCTTTTTTTTTTTTCCAAGATGGAGTATCACTCTGTTGCCAGGCTAAAGTGCAATGGTGTGATATCTTGGCTCACTGCAACCTCCGCCTCCTGGGTTCAGGGGATTCTTGTGCCTTAGCCTCCCGAGTAACTAGGATTACAAGCACAAGTCACAACACCCAGCTAATTTTTGTATTTTTAGTAGAGACAGGGTTTCACCACGTTGGCCAGGATGGTCTCTGTCTCCTGACCTCATGATCCGCCCGCTTCGTCCACCCAAAATGCTGGGATTACAAGTGTGAGCCACCGCTCCAGGCCAAACATCATTCATTGTTAAAGAGAAAAAGAGAGTTAGTGAATTAGCAAATGACAGGCAGAAGAAGGATTTTTGTTTTGTTTTTACTTTCCATATCAAATAGTCTGCTTACCACAAATTTCATCAAGCAAACATCTGGAGATGGAAGATGGAACAGCTGTGAGTTAGTGCCTCTTCCTTGTCATGGGACAACTTGCCTCTCTGAGCCTCAATGTTTTTGTTTTGTTCTGTTTTTGAGACAGGGTCTCACTCTGTCGCCCAGGCAGGAGTGGGAGTGCATTGGCACAATCCCAACTCACGGCACTCTCAACATCCTGGGCTCAAGCAGTACTCCCACCTTAGCCTCCCGAGTAGCTAGGACTATACAGGTATGCACCACCATGCCCAGCTAATTTTGTTTTGTTTTTTTGTAGGACTGGGTCCCACTCTGTTGCCCAGGCTGGTCTCGGACTCCTGAGCTCAAGCAGTCCTCCCACTTCGGCCTCCTGAAGTGCCACAGGTGTGAGCAGCCATGCCCAGCTATAGCCTTGGTGTCTTCATCTGAAAAATAAGATGACAACACCCACTTTGTGGTGCTGTTGTCAGGCTCTAATAAGGTATCTTGAGTTGTATTACTTAGTAAATGGTAAAGTACTATGAAGTGTGAGGGAGTGTTTGGGGTTTTTTTTCCTTGTAGCGTTTTTTTTTTTTTTTTGCCCCCGATGAAAGGGAAGAAATGAGGAATGGCTTCAGCATCAAAATATACTCCCCGTCGGCATATCTCACCACTGGCGACTCACCCTTTGAATGAAAACCACTCACAAAATATTCCACGTGAGTGCAGAGTCTGTTGATTTCTTGCTAATAAGGGAGAATTGTTAGTCAGAATTTGAACAGATGGTTATCCCCCAGCGTTAGGCTTATTTACAATTTAGAAAGGGAACTTCACAACTACTCTATATTAACTTGGGATTGCAGTGATGGAGATACTTCATTCTGTCACTTGCAAAACCCATCATCAAATTCCAGTATCCTTATCTGTCCCTTTCATTGGATCTTTTTCAAGCAATTTGATGGTTACATACCAAATATGGTCCTCTAGTCATTTTAATTCCCCACTTTATAGCTATTGTTGCCAATTGGCTACCCATCAATTCCGCTCATACTGAGAACTCCACCCATTCCCTATCTAGCTGTAGTCTCCTATTCCTACATTTTCCTTATAGACCCACGTCTATTGGTTTTTCTGTCCCTACTGAGTTTTTCCCCCTTTGGCTATGGTAGATCTGCACCATTAATGGAGAGTATCCAACTAAGACAGTTCTTTTTCAAATATCTTGGATAAATAAAATTTATCCACTCGTGGGCTCAGAGCAATCATTCACACTTTGGTATAAATGGATATTTAAAATCTATTTAGCTATTTTGCATTCATAAGAACACACAAGATTGAAGATGTGTAAAAGAGAAAAAAGGAGGGACATAATTTACAAATTTATATCAGCCAGACAGTAATAATCCACTGAAGAGAGCCTAACCTTTAGTTTTCTCTTGGTCCCTCTCTGCTGTTAGCTTGATCAGCTGTCTCCCCTCTGCTGTCTGGAGGGCATCACTGTAACTCCAGGGACAGTTTGCACAAGGGCTGCAGTGGCAATCTCAGGTGTGGCATGTGGCAAAGGTATCGGTCTTTCCTGTCCTGCCAGTCACTCCCCCAGCCTGATTCCCCTCCGTCAGTGATGGTAACATGGTCCAGATTGTTTTCTTTCTTTTCAATAAATGTGATTATTTATGTTTTGGGAGACTTTTCAGATAAAAACATCAAAATCGTTTTTGTTTTTGTTTTTTTTTTTGAGACAAGGTCTCACTCTGTTGCCCAGGCTGGAGTACAATGGCACAATCTCAGCTCATCACAAGCTCTGACTCCTGGGTTCAAGCGATTCTCCTGCCTCAGCCTCGTGAGCAGCTGGAATTACAGGCGTGCGCCACCACGTCCAGCTAATTTTGTATTTTTAGTAGAGACAGGGTTTCTCCATTTTTTTTAGGCTAGTCTCAAACTCCCTACCTCAGGTGATCCGCCTGCCTTGGCCTCCCAGAGTGCTGGGATTACAGGCATGAGCCACCACGCCCAGCCTCAAAATCATTTTTAAAAATTCTTTGCCATTCATAAGTTTTGCTTTGGGGTTCAGAAAATATGGCTGCCTCTACTCTGCCCAGATGTCAGGGATCACCCTGTCCAAGGCATGCCCACAGCCTGGGGAAGTGAGCCCTAGAGAGCATCCTGCTTTATGCTGAAACTCTCTAAACTCTCAGTCAGAGTCATTTTACTGCTGTCACAAAACCGGGCCTGAAACACGAAACTTAAAAAGGTCATTTGATTCCCTCGCCTTAGGTCAGGGCCAAAATGTTCATAAGAACCTCTTCTAAAACTAATCCCCTTTCACTTTATCTAGTGGTGCGGCCTCAGCTATAACAGGGAGAGGATCTTTGCCACAAAGATAACCAGGCAGTCTGAGTCTCATGGTCCAGTGGTTATCTTTGTATGTTTCTAAGTCAGCCTTCATTTCCTCTTTCTTAGTCATACCAGCTTATTCTATTTGAGGCTGTCTTCCTCTACCTGGTAAATTAACGTTCATTTTCCCGGGTTTTATACAAGTATAAAGCCCTGCTCTCTCCACATAATTTCACTATGGCATGGTCATGCTGACATGACAGAATGACATGACAGAGTTAGCACTCTAGATAAAAGAGAAAACTAAGATCAGAGTCATGTTCGGCATAAGGGCTCAGAGACCAAAGGTCCATTCCAATTAGTGTTTAGGATCAGACTGCCTCCAATTGGTTCTGCTACTTCATAGCTATATGACCTGTCTGGGCCTCAGTCTCCTTAACTGTCACATGACGATCACCTCACCACACCAGTGGGCTTCTGTGAGGGCGAAATGAGATTGTAAGGAGGCCAGCACGCTGACTCCCATATAATCAATGCATCTGTTTGAACCCATCATTTATCTAACACACTCTAAAAGCATTTCTATAATATCTGTGCAAACTCGCTGGGCTGTCCTCAGCACGGTTTGTCAACCCCTCCTCCTGACGGTTGTTCCTCCCTTTACCATTGTTGACTCCTGCACTGCAATGTGATCTGGCCAGCTCTAGGTAGGTTACACTTCAGTGTCCAAGCCAATTTTGAGAGGGAATAGAAAAAATATTCTGTCTTCTCTGCTCAGCACTCTCCCGCTTCTTCCTGTAACTGTGGTTCACGTGGGAAATACCTTTCTCTTCCATGGCCACAACTGAATACTCTTTAAGACGTGCAGCTTTCCAAATCATACATTCCTGGAAATCTTTGGAAATGGAATGAAAAAAAGACTGTTCTTAACCTGTGGTAACAGCCTTGGGGAAGGGGACTTGGAGCTGTTAGCAGCCATGTATTCCTGGCTGTGTGGACAAGGTCAATGTGCTAGGACAGAGAATCAAACTAATAAACAGGCAGAGTTGAGAGATGAGTGAAGGCATCTGGGGACACTCTTGTCCGTCCACTCTTCCTGAAGCCTGGCTGATCAACCTGTGCTTTATGGCATAAACTCCCTCATTGTTTCAGGTGGGGTTCTGTGCTTGCAACCAAGCAGCGATGCCTAAGATGAGGAGCAAACATTCATTCAACCTGGATGTGTCCCAAGAGAACTTCCCAGTCTCCAACCCTTCCCTGGCCTACTCCATAAGGCTGGGCTCCATAGTAACCCCTACGCTCTTGCTGATCTGTTGGTGTATTCTGTCTGGCATCTCAGTCTGTCAATAAAATAATAATCATAGGTATGACTTGAGGGTCTCTAGTACAATAAGCATTTTACATCTATTATTAATCTTCATTGTGCTAAGTTAAAATTTCAAAAGGTAAAATCCTGACTCTCATGCAAATGTGAAACGAACCCACGCCAAGGGTTTTATTCAACTCATTAATTAATAGGGAATCCAGTAAGATGTAAAAACTGGTGCACATAAGAATTTGAATTACAGAGATTTATATTCTCGACCAGAGAAAATTAATTGGCATTGCTATGAGCAGGAATTATTACCATCAGTTTTCTATAACGTAATTTCTACTGTTAGTTGTATTTTTTAAAAGGCTAGTCACTGCTTCTCAGCCTTTTGGCTGATATCAAGTGTAAAAAAAAAAAAAGCCTAGCCAATGGCAAGTCAGTGAAATGTGCACACCCCTGTGGAATCAGATATCCCCAGAGGGTCCCCAGGACAATGGCCCCACTCAATTGAAATAACACCCAGTAATCTCTTTTATCCAATCCCAACTTTTGGACAATTTTTTTCTGCCAATTATAGCAACCCTGCAGGAGAGAGATTATTATGCTCAATAAAATATCGTCTTCATTTTGAGATGAGGACACTGAGGCGCACAGAAGTAAGACATTCATTTTGCTCACATGATTAATAAATGGCAGGTTAGGGTTCAAACCCAGCTCTGACTCCAGATTCCCAGTTTAAACTGCCCATGTTGGCTAGGTCCTAGGTGCACTTCCTGGCTCATACAAGTCCATCTAGGGGGAAACATGACTCACTCATTCATTTACTCACCCATTTAACAGAAATTGCTTCTCTCTTTTATCCTGCATTTTAGGTGCTATGATAAATTGCTGTCCTCACTCAACCAACCCAGGACCACCGGGAACAAAGCCTACTCTGACAAAGCCTACAACGTGATGTTCATTGACACATTGCAGAGACCACACACCAGAAGAACCATAGGGTATCTCCCCAAACAAAGGAAAAGAAAAGAATTACAGTATGGGGCATGGGGAAGAGTGAAATTTAAGCGAAATGTATTTTGACAGACTCAAAGCAAGATAGGCCTAAATGTAACGGTATCATCCTAAGTCCCGGACTAGAAAGCAGACCCAGGAACGTGTTTGCTGGGAAGCAATAAGACTATTATCCATAGCTGTGGGCTACTGTGTCCAGAAACCCCTCCTCCAAAGCTGTGTCCCTGAGGTTTAAATCAAGGCTGCTTCTCTCTCAGTGACTTAGATCCTCCAGGCAAGGGTGAGATATTTCACTCTAACATCATTTCAAACAGCGACGTTTCTGATAGTCTAGGATTTTAGAGAAAATAGGTTTCTCAGTGAGTCAGAAGACACTACTCCAAGAAGGGGGTTTTTGTGACCCTTTACCACTACAGCATGCCCCTTGCGAGAAATATTATTTATTGTTAACTTTGAATCTGGTTTTATCTTTTATTCCAGCCTGATGAATGGCCAAGGAAGATTTTAATAGTCCAGGCTAATTTTTACTTTCTCTTGTCTCAATGAGGGTGACAGACAATCAGGTCATTACAACACAGTGGGAGAAGCAGCTATGATGAGGGTTTAATTTAGACTTCATTTAGGTCAGGGAAGACTGTCTGCAGGACACAGACCTCCCAGCTGGGAAAAGCAGAAGCTGCCCAAACGAAAGTGGGAAGGAGTGTTACAGCACAGTCAGGACTTGGGGAGAGGCACAAGAGTAGGGCACAGGGTGGTAAATTGGAGGAATCACAAGTGTCATTGAAGACGAATCAACAGAATGTCTAGCATGCTGGGGAGGACTGCATAACACAGTTAATCAAAACTTACACCAAACTCTTCTCTGGCTAAGGTTAGAAAGCACTGGTCACCAGGAGCGTGTGTTCCCTGTTCAAGGAAGAGTCATTAGCATGATCTTCCTATGCATATACACATGAAAGCCAAGTAGCCCCCAGAGGGGAAGTGCTAAGGGGGAGTTCCCCTGAGGTTGCCCAAGGCACCTGGTTTGCAAAGCTGATCCCTGTATGGAAAGTGGAGCCATTTGTAGACTTGCCCTGAACCATCCCATCCTGTTTCCTGAGAACATTTAGGGAATCAGGCTGGCCTTTAACCAATGCTGAGTTTCAGGAAAGGACAAGAACAACCAAGAAATAAAACTGCCATGAAGAAACGGGGTGTTCCTGAGAACTGGATATACCAGTGGGTGGTATCATTCAAGGTCCTGGGAGGGAACAGACTGCACAGTGAAACAGGATAGTCCTCTTTCTTGTCTCTTCACTGGCCACAACCGATCAGGAACAGAGGGCAAGTAGGGCAAGGATTTAATTGGTGCAGGTGGACCTGGGCATCGGAGGTCATGTAGCTCTGCAGAGCACTGCAGTGTGTGGTCAGCACTGAGGGTGCCTCTCTTCCCTGGCCAAACCCAGTCAAGAACAGAGGGCAAGGAGGGCTGCCCAGGCTGTCCCTGGAGGTCAGCCTCTAGGACAGGGAGCAAGGTGGAAAAGGGAGAACGGTGGATTTGGAGGGACAAAGTAGGAAGTTCTAGAACAGGGGCTCATGCTAAGGCCTCTTTCTGACTTGTTCACCCTGGCACAGAGGTTTTTCTCTGCAAAACAACAGCTGGATTTGGGAAAGTGAGATAAAAGGGGTTGTCACTTACAGCACAGCAGGGAACAGCAGACCCTAGCACTGTGGACCTGGTGTCTTCAACAAACTGCCACCTTTGGAGACAGATGCTAGAAAGCATTTAAAATTACTTACTTACTAGTTTTAACTTATATTATTTAAAATGATTTCTTATTGAATTTAAAATATTAACGAGTGTCCACGTCAGCACCCTTTGTTAGAGAAGCAGATCATGTTAGAGTGGCGACAGCCAAGTCTGGAGCCCGAAGCAAGTCTGGAAGGACATGAGTGTCAGGTGGAGACTTTATCCTGAAGGCAGTGTGGACCTGGAGGGCCTCCAGCAGGGAGTAGCATGTGGTACTGGCTGCTTTTGCTAGATTATTGCTGTGATAGGCAAACCCGTGCCCCTTCCCTTACATTACCAGGAAGGATTGCATATTAATTCTGCTGTCACCTGACTCCCTTGCCCAGATGTTGAAGACAACTGTTAAGCACTAGGGATGAAGAGGAGAAGACAAGAAACGGGAGTCAGAAAACGGACAAAAAACAGTACTTGCTTTTCAAGTTTAAGCCTTCAAGATATCGGTTGGAGAACTAGAAAATCGTGTTTCCAGGCATCACATTCTTCAGTTCCTCTGCATTTTTCTAAGCTTTGGAGGAATGTATAAACTGGTTTCCAAAAATGTGCTGCGTTTTCTTTCAACAAAACTATTGAACACCTGCTATGTGTCAGGTCCCAAGAGAACAACAGACACGAAAACGTGGGCTGCCCGAGAGCCCCTGACAGCCTTGCAGAGCGACAGATATATGTGCAGTTATTTGCAAGTGTATGGCTGAGCCTCTAAAACAATGCAGGCCATGTTTTAGACCAAAGAAAAGGATAGCTAGAATTATTATAGGTGCATAAAATTGAGTAAATTATAGTCCTTGTTTCATGGTGCTTATCTTCATCAGCCTGTTTTACTTTTTACAATTCAATTCCCACTTATGTTTCTCCCCATAGACATCCACTTTGATGGACTTAATAAGTATCCTTGGATAGGTTGGGTTGGCATCTTTATAAAATCATACAGACATGGTGTCACGCAATAGATCTTACTCTGCCGCTTCTTTCACTCAACACTAATTTTTTTATTATTTTAAGTTACAGGGTACATGTGCAGAACGTGCAGGTTTGTTACATAGGTACACGTGTGCCATGGTAGTTTGCAGTACCCTATCAACCTGTCATCTAGGTTTTAAGTCCTGCATGCATTAGGTATTTGTCCTAATGCTCTCCCTCCCCTTGCACCCCACCCCCAACACTAATTTTTAAGATCTACCCATGATGCATACGCACATCTAGTTCATAGGGGCCTAACTGCTGGAAAGTATTCCACAGGTTTTATCTATTCCATAGTATTATCCATTCCCTGAGCAGTAAATGCTCAGATGCCTCCAATTGTCCTACTACCACATTAATCTGAAATGAATGTAGCATCTGTAGACCTGCCCCTTTATGGACTATGAGCAAATTTCTCTGGAGCATTTACCCAGGAGTGGGCTAAATAAGTCATGGGGTATATGTGACGTCCAGAAGTATTGGCATACTGCTCTCCAGACACTCAAACTTGGTATTGTCTGCCTCTTTAATGTTTTGGGCCTTTTTTTTTTTTTTTCTGAGACAGAGTCTCACTCTGTTGCCAGGCTGGAGTGCAGAGGCACGATCTTGGCTCACTGCAACCTCTGCCTCCCGGGTTCAAGCAATTCTCCTGCCTCAGCCTCCTGAGTAGCTGGGACTATAGGCATGTGCCACCATGTGCGGCTCATTTTTTGTATTTTTAGTAGAAATGGGGTTTCACCATGTTAGCCAGCATGGTCTCAATCTCCTGACCTTGTGATCCGCTGCCTCAGCCTCCCAAAGTGTTGGGATTACAGGCGTGAGCCACCGCACCCCGCCCAATGTTCTTGGCTCTTAAGTTGTGTCTCGTTTTACTTTATTATTTTTTATTTTTTTATTTTTTTGAGACAAAATCTCACTCTGTCACCCAGGCTAGAGTGCAATGGTACCATCTTGGCTCACCGCAGCCTCCACCTCCCAGGTTCTAGCAATTCTCCTGCCTCAGCCTCCCAAGTAGCTGCAATTACAGACAAGCACCACCACATCCGGCTAATTTTTGTATTTTTAATAGAGATGGCATTTCACTATGTTGGCCAGGCTGGTCTCGAACTCCAGACCTCAGGTGATCCCTCCACCTCAGCCTCTCAAAGTGTTGGGATTACAGGCGTGAGCCACCGCGCCCCTCCGTCTTGTTTTATTTTGTTATCCAGTGAAGTTGAGCAATGTTAGCCATTTCAATTTCCCCTTGAATATACTTTGTGTATTTTTCTATTGGATTTACTTTAGATATTATTTCTGTTACTTTTTGATGATGTAAAATCTCCCTTTCTGTAAGCCAATTGTCATCTTTGTCTACTATATCATATTAAAAATGAATTCTTAATTGTGGTGTAATATAATCCATTAAACATTTTACCCAATTGCTCGTGGTTTCTGGGTCTTGTAGAAATCCTTCAACCCCACCTCTCTTCTACCCCCCAAAAGATACTCTTCCTACATTTTCTTTTTTTAACTTTATAGTTCTATCTTTCCATGGGATCTTGGTTGATCTGAAATTCACCTTCACACAGAATGAGGTAAGGACCTAATTTTACTTTTCTCCAATAGTGAGGCACTGTTGCTTTTCTCCACTGACTTGTGGTGTCAGCCGCATATATCAAGTTCTCATGTACGCAGCTTTGCTTCTGAGCGCTCTGTTCTGCCCCATTAAGCTATTTACCCACAATCATGTACAATAATGCTTTTGTTGCAGTGACTTTGCAGTATTTGTTGGTATCTGGGAGTCTCATCATCCTTCTTGTCTTTCCTTTATGAAAATGAACCTAACTATTCATGGGTATTCCCTCTTCTATAGATTGTTTTTTTCATTTTCTCATTTATATTTTTGTAGAGATGGGGTCTCACTATGTGACCCAGGCAGATCTCAAACTCCTGGCTTCAAGTAATCCTCCCACCTCATCCTCCTGAAGTGCTGGGATTACAGATGTGAGCCACTGAGCCCAGCCAACCAACATATTTAAAGTTGTAAATTCAAAGGTATACATTTTGACATATAGTACCTGGAATCCATTTGGAATATATAAAATATTCTCTCTGGCCTGATGAAATTTTTGTTTTTACGTCCATATGCTTTGCCTCAGATATTCTAGTTCTTGGAATTTGTCCTACAAATGTAATTGTCCAAGTGGGTAAAGTTACATTACAGGCTTTTATTGTAAACATCCTAAATGTTCATCAGTAAAGGAATTATGTAAGTTTCCTGTGGCTGCTATAACAGATTACCCCAAACTTGTTTTAAGCAAACTTATTTTGCTTAAAACATAATAAATGTATTCTTTCACCATTTTGGAAGCCAGAAGTCTAAAATCAATATCACTGGTCCAAGATCAAGGTGCCAGCGAGGCCACACTTCCTCTGGAGGCTCAGAAAGAGACTCCATCTCTTATGTCTTCCAGCTCCTGGTGACTGCCCACATTTCTTGTAACCTCCACAGTCCAGTCTCTACCTCTGTCTTCATCGCCTTCTCTGTGTATGTCAAAGTTCCCTCTGCCTCTCTCTTATAAGGACACTAATGATTGTATTTAGCACCTCCCCACACCCCCCTCTCAATCATACAGGATGATCTCCCCATCTCAAAATTCCTTTTTTTTTTTTTTTTTTGAGACAGAGTTTCACTCTTGTTGCCCAGGCTAGAGTGCAATGGCACAATCTCAGCTCACTGCAACCTCCACCTCCCAGGTTCAAGCGATTCTCCTGCCTCAGCCTCCCGAGTAGCTGGCATTACAGGCATGTGCCACCACGCCTGGCTAATTTTGTATTTTTAGTAGAGACAGGGTTTCTCCATGTTGGCTTGGCTGATCTCAAACTCCTGATCTCAGGTGATCCGCCCGCCTTGAACTCCCAAAGTGCTGGGATTACAGGCGTAAGCTACCATATCCGGCCTCAAAATTCTTAATCACATCCGAAAAGATCATCTCTTTAAATAGCGTAACATGTACAGGTTCCAGGGATTATGATGTAGACAATGTAGACATTTGGGGGGCCATTACTCAGCCTGTTACGGGAATGAGTAAATTTAAATTTATTGTATATCCCTACAATGAAATATTTTTGTTTTATCTCTTCTTTTTCTTTTCTTGAGATGAGTCTTGCTCTGTTGCCCAGGCTGGAGTGCAGTGGTGCGATCTCGGCTCACTGCAACCTCCACTTCCCAGGTTCAAGCAATTCTCCTGCTTCAGCCTCCTGAGTATCTGGGATTACAGGTGTCCGCCACAATGCTCGGCTAATTTTTGTATTTTTAGTAAAGACAGGGTTTCACCATGTTGGCCAGGCTGGTCTCGAACTCCTGACCTCAAGTGATGCGCCCACCTCGACTTCCCACAGTGCTGGGATTACAGGTATAAGTCACCGTGTCCGGCCTGAACTATTTTTCCATCATTAAAAAGAATGAACTTTGAGAGGCCAAGGTGGGCAGATTACTTGAGTCCAGGAGTTCAAGACCAGCCTGGGCAACATGATCAAACCCCGTTTCTACAAAAAAAAAATAAATAAACACAAAAACTAGCAGAGACTGGTATTGCATGCCTGTAGTCCTAGCTACTGGGGAGGCTGAGGTGGGAGGATCGCCTGAGCCCAGGCAGTCAAGGCTGCAGTGAGCCAAGATTGTGCTACACTCCACCAACTCCAGTCTGGAAGACAGAGTGAGATCCTGACTGAAAAAAAAAAAAAGAACAAAAAAAGAAGGATGAAATGGAAGGACATATATTTACATGAAAACATGTCAAAGACATACTGTTAAGAGATTTTTTAAAAGTACGTTTCAGAGCAATAGTTATAGTATTACCCTAAAGTATAATTTACTTACATTATGCAAGTGCTTACATATATTTTTAAAAATATGTCTGAATAGACACAGAACAACAGTTATCTCTGGAGAATGCAACTGGGGATGAGCCAGGAAGATGAGATAATTTACTCTTTCTTTATACTTCTCTATACTGTTTATGTTTTTTAAAATCATGAACAGGTTTTTTTTTTACAGTCGCTGTAAAGTGTTTTTGTTATAAAATATTCTCTAGCCTATCTGCCTAAAGTGCCCCTAGTCCTGCTAAGTAGGAACTCTTGGCTTTCCCCAGTGATCCTTTTTGCAGAACAACAAAGGAACCGTTTTCCAAGGCCCTGTGAAGGTCTGTAGTTGTCCTCTTTCACTACCTGTTGTTGAGCTTGCAGTTGTAAGTCACAATGGGGATAGGGAAAGAAGCTAATGAATCAGCCTTCAAAGTGACCAAACACATGAGCCATTCAGTTAATCACACATGAGCCTTCAAATCCATGTCCACATCAGGCTTTGTGTCTCACTAGTTGAGGAAACTTGAGCAAGTCACTTAAACACTCAGATGTCCTCATCTATAAAATGATATGGTCTTCCACACAGGGCTACAATGAGGAATAAATGAAGCCATGCATTTCCAAGTGAAGTGCTTGGCATGAGCTGAATCTAATCTTCCCAGGTGTGAATGAAGGCATTGGTGAAGTTTAAGATGGGGAAAAAGCAAGGATGATATTATATATAAAATCAGATTTGAAATAGCAGCAGCACTGCAGTGGAATAACTCATGCACCACATGAGAAGTTCTGGGTTCCAATACGGACGGATGTGAGGTAGTCCTCACACAAGCTCTTTCCGCATCTTGGGCCCAAGTTTCAATAACTGAAAAATACTGGCACTGAACTAGACCTCTAGGGTCTCTTCTGGCTCTCACATTCTATAATTCTGGGGGCTTAGACATGATTTATGATCATGCTTGTCAATTATGTTTCTGCAAGTATTTCTAGAAAACGCTTTATGGTCTTGAGGCTAAAATATTGAATGCATTCGTTATAGGCTACATTGTTTCCCCCATTCCCCAGATTCATATGCTGAATCCCTAATTCCCAATGTGACTGTATTTGGAGACAGGATCTTTACAAAGGCATTTAAGCTTAAATGAGGTTGTAAGGGGTAGGGCCCTAATCTAACGGGATTTGTATTCTCATAAGAAGAGTTGAAAAGGAAGTCTCTCTGAGCCCATTCAACCTCAGGAGGCTGCCCCCTTTTTTTTTTTTTTAAGAGGAGGAGAGACAGAAATGCAGGTGCACAGAGGAAAGGTCATGAGGACGCATAGTGGGGCCAGAGCCATCTGTAAGTCAAGAAGAGAGGCTGCAGGAGAAACTAAGACTGCCAGTGCCTTGTTCTTGGATCTTCAGCCTCTAGAACTATGAGGAAATAAATTTCTGTTGTTTAAGCCTCTCAGTTTACAGTATTTTTTCATGGCAGACCTAGCAGACTAATACAGGATTCAAAAGTCAATTGTGGTAGGAGGTTCACTAGAGAATGTCCAAGAGATTTCATGGAATAAAAGTTAAAAGGGTTTCTCCTGGCATCATAAAAGCTTTATGTCGACGTTCTCTCCTGCTGCTTTTGGTAATTAGAATAGGTTGTCAAAAAGCTAGAGCAATTTTTGATAGTCTCACATTTTAATTCTCTCAATAGTTCAGTTTGGGAGGTGGAATTAAAATGGGACAGTGGAATGCCACAGGGTTTGGAGTGACCTGGACCAGGATTACACGTCTCATTAGCAGAGTGATCTTGGACCAGGTACTTAATCTGTCTGCATGTGAGTATTCTGAAACCTAAATGAGAGACTGTATGTAAAGACCTGGCACCCACATGGCACAGTCTTGGTAGCTGTTATCTTCATGTGATAATGAAAAGTCTTTACTCCTGATTTCCTTGAAAACATTACTTTGGAAAGAAGCTAATACTTTATAAAAAAGTGTTTTCTAGACTAAATTTTTTAGTTCAAAGTTTTGCCCATTAAGAGATCTGAACTTCCATTACAACCTGGGAAGAAGGCTGATTATAGTATGGATTTATTGAACTCTGACTTGTGTGCCAAACACATACTAATTTCTTATGAATGATTTCATTTGAGCTTCTGGAAACCCTACGAAGCAAATAGCATTATTATTCCCATTTTAAAGATGAGGAAATAACATTCAAAGAAGTTAAAAAGCTTCGCAAAATTCCAACAGCTAGAAACACTAGCTGTTTGATCCGCTATACTAGTCTCAGAATCTAGGTACCTCTTATCAAGCTACACACTTTTGCTCTACCAAATAGTTTTTATTTTTAATCTTCAAGCAGAATTGTACTGGATTTTATCGTTGTTTAACAGATAAGGAAACTGATGCTTAAATAACTTACCAAATATGGTTTGGCAAGTGGCAGAGCTGAGATTTAAAAAAAATAATTTTCTCTTGATCTCCTGTTTGGTCTGTCTGGGCCCAGGGTTCTGCGTCTTCACAGCTCTACCCTGCCACTTCCAAACTGTGCTTAGTAGACTGCACAAAGTCCTGGAAAGTACACTAAACTAGAATCCAAGAGACCTGGGTTTTATTGTTGGCTGTGTTACCAATGAACTATGTGAAATCAGTTAAGTCATTTCACTTCTCTGAGCCTCAGTTTTGTCATTTGCTGAAATAATTGGAATTAGATCACTTCTAATTCTTTTGGCTTTAAGTTTCTATAACCCCAGGTGAATTGTGAACAATCACATTCATTGTATCACTAAACTTAAACACAATGTCAACCAGGCACAGTGGCTCACGCCTGCAATCCCAGCACTTTGGGAGGCCAAGGCAGGCAGATCACTTGTGGTCAGGAGTTTGAGACCAGCCTGGCCAACATGGTGAAATCCCATTTCTACTAAAAATACAAAAATAAGCTGGGTGTGGTGGCGGGCGCCTGTAATCCCAGCTACTCAGGAGGTTGAAGCACAAGAATTGCTTGAACCTGGGAGGCAGAGGTTGTAGTGAGCCAAGATCGCACCACTGCACTCCAGCCTGGGCAAGAGAGATAGACTCTGTGCAAAAAAAAAAAAAGAGGGTGGGACGTGGTGGCTCATGCTGTAATCCCAGCACTTTGGGAGGCTGAGGCAGGTGTATTACCTGAGGTCAGGAGTTCGACACCAGCCTGGCCAATATAGTGAAACCCTGTCTCTACTAAAAATACAAAAAATCAGCTGGGCGTGGTGGTGGGTGCCTGTAATCCCAGCTAGGAGGGATTAGGCAGGAGGCTGAGGCAGGAGAATCGCTTAAACCCGGGAGGTGGAGGTTGCAGTGAGCTGAGATGGTGCCATTGCACTCCAGCCTGGGCAACAAGAGCAAAACTCCATCTAAATAAATAAATAAATACAAAAATTATGAAATACTTACAGGCTCTTAAAAGACAAGTGTGATTATTAAACTCTGATGGTAAAGAAGTTTGATCCCAACCCTTCAGAAATCAGCTTTTGTAGGAGGATTGGTGCAATGATAGAAGAGACGTGGGAACAAAGCTCAGACTGAGTATCTGTGATCTCAGACAAGTGTTTATTCTTCTTCTTCTTTTTTTTTTTTTTTGAGACGGAATCTGGCTCTGTCACCCAGGCTGGAGTGCAGTGGCCGGATCTCAGCTCACTGCAAGCTCCGCCTCCCGGGTTTACACCATTCTCCTGCCTCAGCCTCCGGAGTAGCTGGGACTACAGGCGCCCGCCACCTCGCCCGGCTAGTTTTTTGTATTTTTAGTAGAGATGGGGCTTCACCGTGTTAGCCAGGATGGTCTCGATCTGCTGACCTCGTGATCCTCCCACCTCGGCCTCCCAGAGTGCTGGGATTACAGGCTTGAGCCACCGCGCCCGGCCTATTCTTCTTCTGATTCAGTTTGCTTTATCATTGAATGGAGATAATTCTAATGCCTGTATGTTTGCTTTAAGAAGACTTCTTGCCAGATATTAAAATAGGTGAGAAACCAGAGCATAGATGGGAAACCATACTGGAAAAAAGTTTACTGTAAAAATGCAAGTCACGGGTGAGGTCATGTGTGCTTATAGTCTCAGTTACTCGGGAGGCTGAGGTGGGAAGATCATTTGAGCCCAGGAGCTCAAGGCCACAGTGAGCTGTGATCACACCACTGCCCTCCAGCCTGAGCAGCAACATAGCAAGACTCTGTCCTAAGGAAAAAAATGCAAGACATTATATTTGAAGACATCAGTGGCTGAATTTGGAGTCTGGCCAGCTGTGTCCATTAAACACACCAAAAGAGAAAAAAGTAGTGTTTTTGTGTGATCACACTGGAAATAATTGAATACAAACAGGCAAAAATCAAAAAGAAGCAAAAGAACTCAGCAGTGAAAAGATAAGAACAAGAAGTGAAAGAAGAAAAAAATTAAAATTAGTAGATAAGGTGGGGGAAGGATTCACAATGGAGAAATGAGAAAAATGAGGAGAGGAACAGGAGCGGGAAGAAATGAAAGAAAGAGGAAAAAACGAAAAAAGGGATTTCTGAAATTGTAATCTCCACCAAGGGCCTGAGCTACTCTTGATTTTGACGGCTGTGCAATCATCACATTCCAATTTTAGAACATCAACATCACCCACCCCCCAAATTCCCTTGAATTAAATTCCACAGTTGGAGCCCTCCAAAATCTACAGTAGTTTGAGGCACAAGGGACTGCAGGTGATGTCGTTTAACAAAGTCTGAAGTTATTTTCCTATTCAGCCACCAGGGGGTAATACATTCCATTCAATTCAAAAAGCGTATTTAGGGAAGTTTACCAAGTGCTCCATACTCTGGAGTCTATTCTATGAAAAAAAATACGGCACCATTCCTTACATTCGAGTGCAATCAATAATATATTTATGCAAGTAATGATGATTCAAGGAGAAATAACTATGAAATCACATTAGAGCTAAGTTTTACGGTTGAATGGGAATTTACAATAAGCAGAGATGCGTGGTAGGCGAAAGATTCTGAAGAGAGGAGTACAATGGGAAGAAGGGTCAGTGCCAATGATTAAGTAAACTTGTATTACAGTTGGAAGAGAAAGGATCTTCTTAAGTCTCTTTTCGTATGTTCAACATCCACAGACTAGTTAATGGGTATTGACCTCATTTGTAAATATCTAACTAAAAGTGAATTTTTTAAAAAAAGATTCAACACAATTTTTAATGATGCAATGATAAAAAATTATTAGCTCTGTTTCTTCTCAATAAGAAGGGTGAAATTGTTTGCAGTCTTTCATTGTGTTATCTTTATTTGGCTCCATGATCAATAGCTTCAACTATAGTCTGTTTCTTCATCGAATTATTTTCTTTGTTCTTTATTTCTACACTGGAACATATAAAGTATAACTATCGATCTTTGACTATGGTGGTGAGGGTGCCGCTCTGATGAGTGGTTCTAGATATGTGGATCAAACATGAACCCTGAATTTGCGGAGGGATTTCTCTCCGAGTTCCATTCACAGTGCTCTGTAGAAGCCGAGTCAATGGCAAACACCAGAAGTCTGGATGAAGTCTGGCAAAACACCAGAAGTCTGGATGCTTAATCCACTCTTTGGATACTATTGGTTCTGACAGTGAATTTTCATAGTTTGTTGAAGCATTTGATTTTTTGTTCTTGTTATTTTCTATAGCTTTGTTAAAATTTATATGCCATAAAATTCACCCATTGTAAGTATACAATTCATGACTTTTAATAAGTGTATAGTTGTGCAATCGTCACCACATTCCAATTTTAGAACCCTACCCAATTTCCTTTAGCCCATTTTCCTTTAGTCTATTTGCAGGCACACTCCACTCCCATGTCCAGCTTCAGGTTAGCCTGATCTGCTTTCTCTTTCTCTAAATTTGCCCTCTCTGGACATTTCATATAAATGGAATCATACTATATGTAGTCTTCTGCACTTAGCTTTTTTCATTTAGCATAACGTTTTCAAGGTTCATCTATGTTGTAGCACGTATCAGTACTATATCATTCCTTTTTATTTCTAAATAGAATTCCACTGTACAGGCATACTACATTTTGTTTATCAATTCATTAATTAATTGACATTTGGATTGTTTCCAGTTTTCAAATAATGCTGCTATGAGTAATTGTGTACAAGTCTTTGTGATGGACATAAAAGACAAAATGTGCTGAGCAATTAAGGAGATGATTTCATTCGTTCATTCAAGCTTTTAAAATAGGCAAAATGTTCATTAATGAATCTCCAGGGGAAAAAAAAAAAGAGGACCTGGGATTTTATAGAAGTGGGTAAACAAGAGAGCCACCAGTGAATCTTATAGGAGTCCTAAGGAATGATGGCAGGAATGGCAGGAAATATGCAAGAGCAATGGTTGTGTTAGTCCGCTAGGACTGCCATCATGAAATACCACAGACTGGGTGGCTTCAACAACACAACTCGTATTTTCTCAGAGTTCTGGAGGCTGGATGTCTAAGATCAAAGTGTCAGTAGAGTTGGTTTCTGCCATGGACTCTCTTTTTGGTTTGCAGATGGCTGCCTCTCGCTGTGTCCTCACTTGGACTTTCCTGTGTGTACGTGCTTCCCTGATGTTGCTTCCTCTTCTCATTAAAACACCAGTTCTGTTGGATCGGGGCCCCATCCTCTGTACCTCATTTAACCTTAATTACTTCTTTAAAAGCCCTGTGTCCAAATATAATCACATTCTGAGGTGTACTGGGGGTTAAGACCTCAATATATGAATTGGGGCATGAGTGGGACCTAACTAAGTCCATAACAGTGATTCTTTGTGGGTAGGCTTTCTTACAAATACAAAAGTGTGGGAATTTTCTCCGCATTGCTGCTTTCCAGGAGCACAGGCTCAAATCAAGTTCAACGTCAAGAGGACAGATGTTATCATTTCTCTTGCGTATATTCCTAGAACTGGAATTACTGGGTTACGTTTAACACTTTAAGAAGCCATTTGCCAACATATCTGCACCATTTTAACTTCGCACCAGTAATATTAAAGGATTCCACTTTCTCCACTTCCTCACACTCATGAATGCTTTCTTTTTTATTTCAGTCATTCTGGTAAAAGTAAATGGATATTTCACTGTGGTTTTAATTTACATTTCTCTAGTGATTAATGATGTTGAACACCTTTTTCATGTACTTGTTAACCATTTGTATATCTTCTTTAGTGAAATATCTCTTCGAATCCATTGCCCATTTAGGAGTTTTAAAAATATATTCTAGGCCAGGTGTGATTGCTCACACCTGTAATTCTAGCATTCTGGGAGGCCGAGGTGGGCCGATAGCTTGAGCCCAGGAGTTTGCGACCAGCAAGGGCAACATAAGCAAAACCCCATCTCTACAAAAAATACCAAAAAATTTGGCTGGGCATGGTGGTGCCTGACTGTAGTCTCAGCTACTAGGGAGGCTGAGGTGGGAAGATCACCTGAGCCTGAAGAGGTTGAGGCTGCAGTGAATCATGGTCATGCCTCTGCACTCCAGCCTGGGCACCAGAGAGATACTCTGTCTCAAAAAAAAGAAAAAAAGAAAAAGAAAAACTTAAAAAAATATATGTATATTCTAGATATAAGTCATTTGTCAGGTACATAATTTGCAAATATTATTACCCAGTCTGTTTAACTTGTCTTTTCATTTTGTTAGTGGTGTTTTTGAAGAGCAAAAGTTTTCAACTGTGATGAAGTCCAGCTTATCTTTTTTTTCGGAAGTGTTGCATATAGATACGCAGTTGTCCCAGCACCATTTTGTTATCGAACCGAACTGGGGTCTGCTCACCTGGCGCAGCAAAGCCAAACCCTGACATTGGGATTTGCAGCAAGAGAAAGTGAAGCATTTATTGCAGGGCACCAAACAAGGAGAATGGGGCAGATCATACTCAAGACCCAAACTCCCAGATGGTTTACAGGTGAGCGTTTTTTAGGATGGAGAGGCAGTTACAGGCAAAGTCATAAATCAATACATGGAGGCTACACATTGGTTTGACCTAAAAAGGTGGTATATCTTGGAGTGGAGGCCCATAGGCCATAGGTAGATCCAAAGATTTTCTGATTTGAGGCCCGGCGTGGTGGCTCATGCCTGTAATCCCAGCACTTTTGAAGGCTGAGGTGAGCAGATTGTTTGAGCTTAGGAGTTTGAGACTAGCTTAGGCAACGTGGTGAAACTCCATCTCTACAAAAATTCACAAATTAATTGGGCATGATGACTGGCACCTCAACTATTTGGGAGGCTGAGGTGGGAGGATCACTTGAGCCCCAGAGGCAGAGGTTGCAGTGAGCCAAGATTGCACACACTGCACTCCAGCCTGGGTGACAGAGCAAGATGCTGGAAAAAAAAAATTCTGATTTGCGATTAAAGGACACAAAGCTTTGTCTAAAAATTTGGGATTTGGGATCAGCAGAAAAGAATGTTAATTCTGGCCTGGGAGTGCCACCTCTGCCAGACTGCCTAGGAAGACATCTAAAATAGCAGTGGTCAGAATTCAGTTCTCAGGTCCCTCATATTTGACATCTATGTGTCAGTGGATCTGTTTGGTGGAGGTCTGGGTTTCTGAAAAACAACTCAGGTACATATGTTAGGATATTATCTTTAGTTTCTGTAGAGAATCAAACATCTCCTGACTTTAGCTTCTGTTGCTCCTGTTTTAAGCTACTATTAACTTCTTGCTTATCAAGCTGCGTATTTACTTTTCAAGGCTAGTGATATGGTTTGGCTGTGACCCGTCCAAAACTCATCTTGAATTGTAGCTCCCATAATTCCCATGTGTCCTGGGAGAGACTCGATGGGAGGTAGTTGAATCATGGGGACTGGTCTTTTCCTTGCTGTATTACTGATAGTGAATAAGTCTCATACAATCTGATGGTCTTACAAACGGGAGTTTCCCTGCACATGCCCTCTTGCCTGCTGCCATGTAAGATGCCCCTTTGCTCTTCCTTCGTCTTCCGCCATGGTTGTGAGGCCTCCCCAGCCATGTGAAACTGTGAGTCCATTAAACCTCTTTCCTTTATAAATTACCCTGTGTCAGGTATGCCTTTATTAGCAGTGTGAAGACTGACTAATAGAGCTAGATAGGTGCCCGGAATGTCCCTTGAAGGAACTCAAGACTTTTCTTTATTTCCATGTTTGGGCGGCCCACAAGCCCCTAAAAGAAGCCCCTGCTCCATCTCAATTTGTTGAAAAGACTATACTTACCCTACGAAATTGCCTTAGAACCGCTGTTGAAAAGTAATTTAATATAGTTTATTTCTGCACTCTCAGTCCTGCTTCATTGCCTTACAATAGTTCCTTCTCATCAGCAAGGGATATATTGCAAGACCCCCCCACAGTGGATACCTGAAACTGCAGATAGTACAGAACCCTATACATTCTATGTTTTTTTCTATACTGATATGTCCTATATATGTAAACTTTATGGTAAAGTTTAATTTATAAATTAGACACAGTAAGAGACTAACAACAATAATAAGTGGGCCAGTTATAAAAGCATACTGTAATGAGAATTTTAAACTTATAAATTGTTTATTTCTGGAATTTTCCATTTAATATTTTTGGACTACAGTAGACCATGGCTAACTGAAGAAATCGAAACCACAGAAAAGAGAGCCTACTGTACATGCCTACGCTTATCCAATACCCTAATATCACACTGTCTTGATTACTGTCGTTTTAATGGTGAGTTTTGCCATTGAGTTGTATAAGTTCTTGAATGTCATTCTTCCTTCTCAAAACAGTTTGGGCTCTGCAAGGTCCTTGGTATTTCCATGTACATTTTATGATCAGCTTATCAATTGCTATAAAAAAAATAGCCTGCTTGGGATTTTGAGAAGAATTGTGTTGAATGTAAATCAATTTAGGGAAAATCGTCCTTTAACAAAGTTGAGTCTTCCAACCCATCATATGATATTTATTTATATCTTCTTTAATTTCTCTCAGCAATATTTTGTGGTTTTCAGTGTATATATCTAGTGCTACTTTTGATCATTTTTTCCTAAGTATTTTGTTCCTTTTGATTTTATTTAAGTATCGTGAATGGAATTTTTTTTTTTTTTTTAGACAAAGTCTCGCTCTTGTCCCTTAGGCTGGAGTGTGATGGCGTGATCTCGGCTCACTGCAACCTCCGCCTCCCAGGTTCAAGTCCTGCCTCAGCCCCCCAAGTAGCTGGGATTACACACGCCAGCCATCATGCCTGGCTAATTTTTGTATTTTTAGTAGACAGGGGTTTTACCATGTTGGCCAGGCTGGTCTAGAACTCCTGACCACCTGCCTCGGCCTCCCAGAGTGCTGGGATTACAGGCATGAGCCACCACACCTGGCCAGAATTATTTTCTTAATTTCATCTTTGAATAGTTTGTTGCTAGAACATGGAAATGTAATTAGCTTTGTATATTGCTTTTGTCTCTTGCAACATTGCTAATTTATTAGTTCTAGATTTGTGTTTGTATGGATTTCTTCAAATTTTCTACATAAAGGATTATATCATCTGTGAATTTAAAAAGGCCTACTTCTCTTTTGTAACATGGATGTCTTTTTTATTTTTGGCCTCATTATACTGGCTAGAACCTCCAGTACAGAGCTGAACAGAAATGGTGGAAGTAGACAGTCTCACCTTGTTCATGATCTTAGGAGGAAAGCATTCAGTCCTATACCATTAAATATGATATTAGCCCTAGGTTATTTGTAGATGCCTTTGTCAGAATGAGGAAGGGCCCCTCTATCTTGTTTGTTGAGGGTTTTTATCATGAATTGGTGCTGAATTTTTTCCAAAGTTTTTTCTGCATCTGTGAAGATGATCATATCAGTTTTGACTTTTATTAATATGGTATATCACATTAATTGATTTTTGAATGTTAATTCAGTCTTGCATTTCTGGGATACAGGAATATTTCTGATTACAGGAATACACAGGAATATTTCTTGGGATATTGTTGGTCATGGTATACGATCCTTTTTTTATGTTGCTGACCTTGGTTTGATAACATTTTATTAAGAATTTTGGGGCCTATGTTCATGAGGAACACTGGTCTGTAGTTTTCTCTTCTCATGTCATCTTTGGTTTTTGTATCAGGTTAATGCTGCTCTCATTGAATGAGCTGGGAAGTGCTCCTTCCTCCTCTATTTTCTGAAAGAACTTGTAAGCTACTAGTATTTGTTATTTAAATATTTGATAGCATTCACTAGGGAAGTTATTTGGGCATGAGCACTTCTTTGTGGGAAGATTTTTAATTACCAATTCAATTTCTTTACTTGTAGGTCTATTAAGTTTTCTATTTTTTTCTCAAGCCAGTAATTTACATCTTCCTAGGAATTTGTCTAATTCATCTGTTGTCTAATTTTTATTCATAACATTCCCTTACTATCCCTTTTACTTCCATAAGGTCAGTAGTAATGTCTTCTCTTTCATTCCTGATTTTGTGTCTTTTTTTCTTGGTCTAGCAGAGCCATCAGGCTTTCTTGAGTCTCCTCTGCACACACACACAGACTCCATCAGTCAGGGATGTGTGCATGGCTCAGACCTGCTGTGGTCCTTGCTATACATGCCAGAGAGAGAGAGAGAGAGATTTTTTTTTGAGACAGGATCCCACTCTATGCCCCAAGCTGGGGTGCAATGTCACAATCACAGTTCACTGTAACCTCAAACTGCTAGGCTCAAGTGATCCTCCTGCCTCAACCTCCCGAGTAGCTAGGATTACAGACATGAGCCACCATGCCCAGCTAATTTTTGAATTTTATGTAGAGATAGGGTCTCACTGTGTTGTCAAGGCTGGCTTCAAACTCCTGGCGTCAAGCAATCCTTCTGCCTCCCAAAGCACTGGAATTCTAGGTGCACGCCACCACACCCAACTAAGCCATAATATTCTTTGAGGAATATCTTTCTCCTTACTATAGCTGGAGGCCTGTTAGCTTCAACTTCCAATCCAGATTGATATGATTAAAGGAACCCTTAAAGGAGCTATATGGTTCTAAAAGAACCCTAAATGTATATTACCCCAGGTTACCTCCTACCACAGGCAGCAATGGCCGTGAGAGAAAGACGCAGAAAACCCTACCAGTTAATATCTGTATTACCTTTTGCCTAGTGAACCAAGAGAGATCTGGGGAAATGACCAGCCGTACTAACGCTCCCTTTGTTTCAAAATAGCCCACACAGCTGCATTTTGCAGGTGGTAAACAGCTTTTACTACTTTTAGTTGAGACAGCTCTAAGCTGAGGAAATGGGCATGAACTACAGTTCCCCATAGAGCCCACTTCACTTCCTCAGAAACAGCCCTCTATCCTGGGCCAAAGATGCCTGCACTGGCATCCATACAGATTTGCACAATCACCATCCCCTCACCCTCAGAAAGTCTGTTCTCACTCAGAGAGGACATAACTTTGAGTGCTAGGACCCTAGCTTGCTAGATAACAGCCGTGGCCAGCTGAGGAGTCATTTATCAATATTTTTTTATTATTATACTTTAAGTTCTGGGACACATGTGCAGAACATGCAGGTTTGTTATGTAGGTATACATGTACCACGGTGTTTGCTGCACCCATCAACCCATCCTCTACATTAGGTATTTGTCCTAATGCTATCCCTCCCCTAGCCCCCGATACCCAACAGGCCCCAGTGTGTGATATTCCCCTCTCTGTGTCCATGTGTTCTCATTGTTCAACTCCCACTTATGAGTGAGAACATGCGATGTTTGGTTTATTAATCTTAAAAATTGATACTATATCTTGGCTATAAATAATTATGTATGAATATAATAAAATATGGATCAGAAGATGCAGATCAAATTCATAAATGCTAACTGAAGTGATGGCACAGAGAAGGGGAGAGGAATGGAATTGAGGTGATGATTCAAGGGGACATTAGCTTTATCCATAATGTTTTATATCATAAATGAAAAGACTAGGAGAAAATAAGACAAATGTTAACAATTAATAATTCTTGATGTTGGAAATAAGTGTTTGCTAAACTTTTCCAAATATTTTTCAGTAAGTTTAACTCAAAATCATTTTTAATTAATCAATAAAATTGAATGTGTTCAGATTTTATTTTTATTTTTTATTTTAACAGACAGGGTCTCACTATGTTGCCAGGCTATTTACGGCTGTGAATAGCCAGTACAGATTCAAATTTCTGGGCTCAAGGGATTCTCTTGCCCAAGCCTCCAGAGTAACTGGGACAACAGGTGCACATCACTGTGCCCAGGTTTGCGTGTGTTGGGGGCAGGGGTGTTCAGATTTTAAGCAAGAAATGGAGATGCCCCTTCAGACTCCACAATTTAGCTTTTCTCAAAGCAAGAGAAGACCTTGAGCTGCTTCTTTCTTAATCTTTCCTGATAGAGCAATGGAGAGACTGGAACAACTGTCTCCAGTACATTCCCTGCCTTGGTCTTTTGAAAATAATTAGCCATTAGGTTCTGGTAGTGAGTGCCACCTGCAAATGAGGAAAACATTGAGAACTTCTTTCTTGTTCATGATGGCCCTAACACTTTATTGAGTCATCTCTTAAGATGGCATCTTTCAACCCCCATCTCAGGCCAGAGCTCTTGCTGCTCCTGCTAAAGGAGGAGGACATGCACACACGTGCATACTCACAGATATCAATGTGTGTGTTACAAATATAAATGTGTGCCTGTCAACTTGGTCTTCATGTCAAATGTACTGAGGATGAGTCAAAATGTCTGAGAACCACTATACTAAGGAACTCAAACATAAAAGGCCAAATCAGAAATCATTATTTCATTCACTTTCTTCTCTCTAAACTTTCAAAACATTTCCTCTTGCATTTTCTCTATCTCAGTAAACAGTACTACCATCCAACCGAATTGCTTAAACCAAAGACCAGAAGTCATCTTGGCTCTTTACTTCAACCTTTAAATCCCAGCCATCAATCACAGAATAGATAATAGTGTGCATCACAAGTATTGATTTGTAAAATCTGTGTTTTCGATACATACATACACATATACACACACAGTATACACATCAAATTGCAATATGAAACTGATTTCTCCTCTTTTCCTAAATAGGAAGAAATGTTACAAAGAGATGGGCTTTACATTTTATCCTCTGTAAGGAGCTTGGAAACTTCTGGTATCCCTAGACTCTCTCGCTCTCCTTTTTTATTTTTACATGTTTGGTATCCTCTTCATTTTTGTCACCTTTCCTTTTGTATGGCTAAGAAATCTGCTCCTTTTGTGAGAAATATTTGGTGGAAGGTAGAAGAAAAGAGAGAACATGGAAGGTTTGAATATTTGTCCCCTCCAAAACTCATGACTCTAATCTCTTAAGATTATTTCAAACATCTACTTACAGATATTGTTAGAGTAGGTAGTTAGTCAGGGGACACACACACACCAGGAATGTTGGGTGGCCATCAGGTAACGGTCAGGCGGTTGTTAACTGCCCCTCTACAGTGATAATTGGTCACAGCCGGTACCAGTGAAAGGCAGTCTCATAATAGATAACACCTGAAACTGGTGATCAGTAGTTTCCCGATAAGCTCTCAGGAGTTAGGTGAGCGCGGAAAAAGAAGCAATTTAAGACCCCAGAAGTATGCCAACATATAAAACCGCAGGTCAAAAGGTCAAACCACACACTTGCCTTTCAGGTCGCCTGCCAGGCCCTCTTCCAAGTATACTTTCCTTCCTTTCATTCCTGTTCTAAGGCTTTTTAATGAACTTTCACTCCTGCTCAAAAACTTGCCCCAGTCTCTCCTTCTGCATTAGCCTCCTCAGTCAAATCCTTTCTTCTAAGGAGGCAAGAATTGAGATTGCTGCAGACCTGTACAGATACGGCTATGTTCTGCCGGTAACAATATGAGCAAGGCAATCCCTAATGCAAGTTTTGGAATCGTGAATCGACATCATGTTCTTATAAAGATCATTGATATACTTCACTGACCTAGTGTTACCTCTTAGGGAGTTCAGCTTGACTACCAAGTAATCTAATACTCATGAAAAGAGCCAATAAAAATAAGATGAAAATGCATCATCTCACTGTAACCAATGTCCATTCCCTAGAGGGGGAAATATCTCAGGTACAGCCAGAGAAACCATATAAAGACACATGGTTTTTATTTGCCACATAAAGGGGCACAGGACAGTGATTGCAGCTTCTTTATGTCTCTCATAGCTCCAAGCACAACCACCAGCAACCAACAAATAATTTTTAATAATAATGTTATATCTGAAAGCAATAAATACTGTAACAGTACCCATTAAAAGTAGCTTGTAAACCATTTCTTGAAATTGCTTTCTACCCAGTTTCAAACATGACTCTATTAAGCCATTAAATAAAACAGAAGAGACTGAGTCATAAAACGAGAATAGGGAATATGTCAAAGAAGGTTAGAGGCTAAATTTATAATATCTATTCTTAAGGAAGCAAGTGATAAAAGTTTTACTGCTTCCTTTTGGCCAGAACCGCCATCTTCCAGTAATTCGCCAAAATGACAAACACCAAAGGGAAGAGGAGAGGCACCTGATATATGTTCTCCAGGCCTTTTAGAAAACATGGAGTTGTTCCTTTGGCCACGTATCTGCGAATCTATAAGATGATACTGTAGACATCAAGGGAACAGGCGCCAAAAAGCAACGCCCCACAAGTGTCACCATGGCTAAACTGAAAGAGTCTACGGTGTTACCCAGCATACTGTTGGCATTGTTGTAAACAAGGGCAAGATTCTTGCCAAGAGAATTAATGTGCGTATTGAGCATATTAAGCACTCTAAGAGCCAAGATCGCTTCCTGAAACGCATGAAGGAAAATGATCAGAAAAAGAAAGAAGCCAAAGAGAAGGGTACCTGGGCTCAACTGAAGCGCCAGCCTGCTGCACCCAGAGAAGCACACCTTGTGAGAACCAGTGGGAAGGAGCCTGAGCTGCTGGAATCTATTCCCTACGAATTCATGGCATAATAGGCGGAAAGAAAAAAAACCTCTGGACTGTAAAAAGAAAAAATTTACTAAGCAAAACCCTTAAGTTACATAAAATATTCTCTGGTTGGAATCACATTTTCTCCAACAGCAATTCCTTATCTCAAGGGAGTGATAAGATTATATGACATATTTTGACAAGGGAAATAGAAAAATTGAAAATAATTGAGGAGGCCAGGCATGGTGGCTCACACCTGTAATCCCAGCACTTTGGGAGGCCGAGGCAGGTGGATCACCTGAGGTCAGGAGTTAGAGACCAGCC
>NW_012119154.1:4625294-4629574 GCF_000951035.1 Colobus angolensis palliatus
GTTCAAGACCAGCCTGGCCAACATGGCAAAACCCCATCTCTACTAAAAATATGGAAATTAGTCAGGCATGATGGGGGGCACCTGTAATCCCAGCTACTCAGGAGACTGAGGTGGGAGAATCTCTTGAACCCGGGAGGCAGAGGTTGCAGTGAGACGAGAGGCGACAGAGTGAAACTCTGTCTAAAAAAAATTAATTAATTAAAAATTAAATAAATAAAAAGAAAAACAACAAAAAACAATAAATAAAATGAAGTAAAATCTACGGCAATCTATATATTTTGTTTTTAGGACCAAATTTCTTCTTGCATGACCCCTCCACCAAAAGAAAGCAAAGCAGGAAAAGAAGAATAATTAAGTTTCAGCTTAAGTTGCAATGCCACCTAAATAGGATACTGGATTTTTTTCTGTGAATGTGAAAAGAAACAAGAATATGAGAATTACTACAATTTTTAATTCTATTGAACAGTTGACTCAAGTCGAGGTGATAACACTATTAATCCCCATCTCTTTAATGTTTCTAGGATAAAGAATTGTGTTAGACTTCAATTCAATGGATGTATGTTTTGGATTCTTGTCTAGAAACTTGAGGAAAAATTACAGCTGGCTTACTCTCAAATGAACTCTCCATTAATATGGAATTTTATAAAATAAGATCTGTTGTTTTTGGAGGACCACTGAAAGAAAATTCGCATCTTTACTCAAGACCCATTCACTATTAGCAATAAAATATAAAGCAGTCATTCCAATTATTAGTGCCTGTTTTCAGTAGTCATATTTAGGGGCTTGTCAAATTATAATGGGTGATGAATTTCCTTTAAAATGTTCTTAGATTTTACAAGTTGTGTGTTACTGAACAGTTCTATTATTTCCAATATCATAAAACAATTTGAAATGTATATTAAAGTTCAATGGTTTTTTGCTGTTATTGTTGAATCATTTTGGTTCAACTTGTCAAAATTTGAAGGTCTTAAGAGTTGTTTCAATTCCAAGAAGGCTTTCAAATATCTGCATTAATCTTGTAAAATTAATTTTTGTCTTAACAGGAAGTCTTATTTTTTAGTACCTAGAATTAATTAACTTGAACTTACATGATCCTGTGGAATTTAAAATCTGACAAACCATGGACATCAGTCCTAAGGTTAGGAACTTAATTATAAAGTAGCTGGCACCTAGAAGGCACTCAAAAAATACTTGTTGAAGGAGTACGTGGAATGCAGAGGAGTATCTCCTTTCTACTAAAAGCGTGATACAACTTTGTATTGCAGCCAATAAATGCTGTATTAGAAAATTTATAAGAATATCCAGATTCAAATTTTATTGGCAGCCACAAGTGACATCAACTTCCACAGATTGTGTAAAAAAGAGACAGAGTTTCATTAAAGGTATTCATATACTCTCTGATAGGTTTTATGAGACATTTAGCCCCAAAGTGAGAAGATTTAGCTGCCTTTGAGACAGTAGTCAATAGCAGCCATTGTTATTAGCTTTTCTTACTCTTTAGTGTAAAGAAAGAGGAAAGGTGAGAAATTAAGAATTTCTATCAGGCCAGGTGCAGTGGCTCATGCCTGTAATCCCAGCATTTTGGGAGGCTGAGGTAGGAGGATTGCTTGAGCCCAGGAGTTTGAGATCAGCCTGGGCAATACAGCGAGTACATTAGTCCATTCTCACACTGTTACAAAGAAATACCCAAGACTGGGTGATTTATAAAGGAAAGAGGTTTAATTGACTCACAGTTCTACATTGCTAGGGACACCTCAGGAAACTTACAATCATGGCGGGCGGCAAAGGAGAAGTAGGCACTTCTTCACAGGGCAGAAGATGGAGTGAGTGCAAGCAGGGGAGGTGCCAGATGCTTATACAACCGTCAGATCTCATGAGCCTCACTCACTATCAGGAGAACAGCACAGGGGAAGCTGCCCGCATGAGTCCATCACCTCCACGTGCTCCCACCCTTGGCATATAGGGATTATGGGGATTACAATTAGAGGTGAGATTCGGGTGGGGACAGAGCCAAACCATAGCAGCAAGACTCCATCTCTACAAAAAATAAAAAGATTAGCCAGGTATGGTGGTCCCAGCCTGTAGTCCCAGCTGAGAGGGAGGCTGAGATGGGAGGATCACTTGAGTCCAGGTGGTCAAGGCTGCAGTGAGCAGAGATAGCACCACTGCACTCCAGCCTGAGTGACAGAGCGAGACCCTGTCTCAAAAAAAAAAAGATTTTCTACCAAATGTAAATACTCTCTCCTCTAAAACCTCTGAGACTTCCTAGAAAAGTTGTCAATAATTAGAGTCCAATCAATCACAGGCTGCAGAACAGAAGAAGAATCAATACTAAGATTTCCAGGTGAAGAAAGTGATGCTCATTACAGTGCTTTCCAAGAAAATAAATAGTTTTACTGCCCTGTACCTGCAAGGGAGATACTAATTTGTCTCCAATTCATCACCTAATGCACTATAATCATTCAGTCAATATCAGTCAAGATATTGTATTGGCCAATATGTAACAATTTCAGGGTCAGTTTGCCAAGTCAGTGTTGCTGAACTTAGACTTACCCACACTATATCAGACAGTTTATATGAAAATCAGGCTTAATCAATACATGGTAAATCAATTTACAGCTACATAAATCTATAAAATGTATCAAAGTAAATATCAGGTATACAGCTATTATTCCAGAGCTGGGAAAAAGAAGTTATCATGTATATAAATTCACAGAGTGATAATTCTAGTAACAGGACTTTAATACACAAACATGGGGCTTTCCCATAACTGTTAACTGAAGTTGTTTCATGGAAGTAGCAGTGTCTGCACTCAAGACAGTCTCATCAGACATGCAGCTAGCCACACCAGAGAAAATGAAGAGATAGGAGAGTGGGGCGGTGGGATATACCATAAAAGTACTTCATAGAAGAGTCTGAGCCTACTCTGGCTTGAGGGCTGCCCGAAGAAAATTATTTTAAAAAGAAAGGAAAGAAAAAGTACTTTATAGAAAAAATATAATAAAACAAAACTTACAACTCTAAAGAATCAGGCTAGGCACAGTGACTCATGCCTGTAATCCCAGCAGTTTTGGAGGCAGAGGCAGGCGGATCACTGGAGGTCAAGAGTTCGAGACCAGCTTGGCCAACATGACAAAATCCCGTCTCTAATAAAAATACAAAAATCAGCCAGGCGTGGTGGCGCACACCTGTAATCCCAGCTACTCAGGAGGCTGAGGCAGGAGAATGGCTTGAACATGGGAGGCAAAGAATGTAGTGAGCTGAGATCATACCACTGCACTCCAGCCTGGTCAACAAGAGTGAAACTGTGTCTCAAAAAAAAGAAAAGAATCAGACATTTGAATTCATAAAATAGCATCAGATACTAATTCTTTAAATAAAAATAGGAAAAATAATAGGTTTGGAAGAGATCTTAAAGGAATATCTCTTCCCTCTATTCTCCAACTTTCTGATAGGAAAAGAACCTATGCTATCTTCACAGATTTAAAAAGCAAAAAATGAAATGCAAATTTATAGAGACAGATAATAGAAGTTAAAGTATTATGATATAAAATTTATCATTGTAACCATTTTTAAGTGTACAGTTGGGTGGCGTTAAGTCACATTCACATGGTGCAACCATCACTATCATCTATCTCCAGAACTTTTTTCATCTACTCAAACTTCTGGCCTTCCTGCGTTGGTTTCCGAAAGTGCTGAGATTACAGGCATGAGCCATTGCACCCAGCCAAAAAAAATTTTCAGAGAAAAAACGAGGAACTATTGATTCATCTGCATTCCAATTGCCACTGCCCAGGTGGAACAATTCTGACCTATAACCCACCTAACTCACCACTTCGGCCTGGAAAGCTCACAGGTTTTCCAATTCCTCCAGAACCAAATAAAAAATCCTTAGATTGCCTCAAGGTTAACATGGGGTAAGCCACCAGTGCCCTCCTGACTGCTCCCTGGAAGGAGTGATAGATAAGGAAGCAGTGATAGATAAGGAAGACCACATGCCAAAATCTGAGAGACGTTTCCACTAAATGCCATGTGTTGCGACACTAACAGTAAACACATTCATAGGCCAGGGATGGTAGCTCATGCCTGTAGTCCCAGCACTTGAGAAAGCTGAGGCAGGAGGATTGCATGAACCCAGGAGTTTGAGGCTGCAGTGAGCCATGAGGGCACCATTGCACTCCAGCCTGGGCAACAGAGTGAGACAAGAAAAGAAAGAAAGAGGCCGGGCGCGGTGGCTCAAGCCTGTAATCCCAGCACTTTGGGAGGCCGAGACGGGCGGA
>NW_012119154.1:4630022-4637297 GCF_000951035.1 Colobus angolensis palliatus
GGAAGGAAAGAAGGAAGGAAGGAAGGAAGGAAGGAAGGAAGGAAGGAAGGAAGGAAGGAAAAGAAAGGAAAAGGAAACCCACATTCCTAATGATACTCACTCGGCCCTTGAACCGTGGACAGCCACAAGGAGCTTACTTATGCTCATTCTGACCAAGCATCTAGGCAGAAGTCCTACTAGTATAGACAGGCTGGCTTGATCTAAACTGATCTAAACCAACGTTTTACCTTACTACCCCCAACGCCCACCTGCCTCTTTCTGTAACCATTCAGTGACAACTACCAGGACTTGATGTATTCACTGCCTAGCCCAGGGGCATCTTGGGAGGTGAGCATCCTGTCACAGTGCCCCCAGAACAGTACATGCTGGAAGAAAAGCTTCCCTACGCACCCCGTGTGACAGACAGAATGGGAACTGCCAGCTCACTGGGAGAGTTGGTTACACAAGCAGGAGGCAGTCAGCCTTCTGTGACTCCACTGCCCTCTGCAGAAGCTTTCATTTGTCTAGGCAAGTTCTTGGACTGGTTTTGCAGTCAGGAAATCCTAGAATGAAAACAGGAAAAAGGTTTTGCTTCTTTCAGAAAGCCCACTAAGGGCCAGGTGTGGTGGCTCATGCCTGTAATCCCAGCACTTTGAGAGGCCAGGGTGGGAGGACTGTTTGAGGCCAGGAGTACAAGACTAGCCTGGGCAACATAGCTAGACCCCCATCTCTAAAAAACTTAAAAAAATATATTTTTTTAAATGATAAAAGATAGTTAATTTCAAAGAGGGCTTGTGAGGCTGTGAAACCAAGAGCTCTTAACACTGTGACCAAAGATGGAAGTTCTCTATAGGATGCCATAGCATTCGATGGTGCTGTTTTCTTGAGGAGATATAAGAAAAAGGAAAAAAAAAAAATGATAAAAGAGAACCCACTAGGCACCAGAAATTGCTCTGGGGAGAGTGCAGATCAGCTTCCACCCAGTTGTCTCTCAGCCTGAGGCGGGACATCTCACAACTCCTCTACAGTGGGAGAGAACGGTCCACATATCTGCCCAGTGACAATCCCAGGCCTTGAAAGAGCTCACTGCTTCACGGAGGAGTGAACACAGACTTCCTATATCCTAGGAAAGACGCTGCAACTTAAGAGAAAGGGAGCATTGTCCTGAGATCTTAGAGAGAAAACACTGCTGTGAAATGTTTTTACATCAGAACAGAGAAAAATTTTAGAAAATATCCACAATTTATGGAGCAACGTACAAGAGATAAGGAAATTGTACCAACAGAGAGTTCCAGAGATCTGCAGTGTTCCCTCGAGCCTTTGCAAAGTATTGCTTTCCACAGTCTTAGGAGGAAGCTACGCGAGTCCAGGGAAAGAGCCCTTAGAAAGATGTGGATGAGCAAATCTAAAAAGTCAGAATGTATTACCTGCTGCACACAATACATGCTACAACACGGGTGGGCCCCAGAAACATTATGGCCAGTAGAAAAAGCCAGATGCAAAAGACCACATGATACAACAGGATTCCATTTACAATGAAATATCCAGAAAAAGCTAGTATTTTTTCTTTTTTTTTTTTTTTTGAGCCAGCGTCTCAGTCTGTCAGCCAGGCTGCAACGGTGCAATATTGGCTCCACACAATCTCCACCTCCCAGGTTCAAGTGATTCTTGTCCCTTCAGCCTCGGAGTAGCTGGGATTTACAGGCACGTGCCACCACACCTAACTAATTTTTGTATTTTGTGTAGAGATGGGGTTTCGCCATGTTGGTCAGGCTGGTTTCAAACTCCTGGCCTCAAGTGATCTACCCACCTCGGTCTCCCAAAGTGCTGGGATTACAGGTGTGTGTTACCGCACCCGGCCAGAAAAAGCAAATTTATGATACAGAAATCAAACCAATGCTTGTCTAAAGCTGAAGATAGGAATGAAGATCAACTGTAAACAGGCATAAGGGATCTTTCAGAGTGGCAGAAATGTGCTAAAACTGGATTGTGGTGATGTTTGCACAACTCAGTATGTTTACTAAAAGTCATTGAATTGTACACAGAGCATGGATGAATTTTAAGTAGGAAAATTATAACCTAATAAAGCAGTTCAGAAAAGCAAATTCTAGGCAAGAAAAATAAAATAAATGGACAAAATACCTTATCTAGAAGTTAAGGTGGACTAAAAGACTATTCCAAGTAAAGTACAGAGACAAAATAAGAAAAATTAGTTGAAAAACTAGACAACAATAAAAGGAATAATGAAAACTTAGGAGCTATTAAAAAGTTTATCAAGAGGGCTGGGTGTGGTCTCATACCTGTAATCCCAGCACTTTGGGAGGCTGAGGCGGGCAGATCACGAGGTCAGGAGTTCAAGACCAGCCTGGCCAACGTGGTGAAACCCTATCTCTACTAAAGATACAAAAAATTAGCCAGGCGTGTTGGTGGGCACCTATAATCCCAGCTACCCGGGAGGCTGAGGCAGGAGAATCGCTTGAACCTGGGAGGCAGAAGTTGCAGTGAGCCGAGATCACATCATTGCACTCCAGCCTGGGTGACAGAGTGAGACTCTGTCTCAAAAACAAATAAATTATAAATTACTTAGACTATTTTAAGGAGAAGCAAACAAAATCATTAAAAGTGATATTGAAGGTTTATAATTCAAAATACTCATATTTGTGTTATATATTCTATAACTATAGAAATAGATCATTTCTACAATCTATAATATTATAATATACAATATATATATAGAAGACAGAAACTTGTGAAGCTGACTAATCATAATTCTTTTACCAAAGCCTGGCAAAGACAGTCTCACTCATGGATAGGAGTGTGAAAATCCTAAATAAAATCCTGGCAGATCAAATTCAACAGTACAGTAACAGAACAATGAATATTGACCAAGTAAGGATATAGGTCAGCTTTGTGTTTTAAGGACCTGAGACAAAGTTTGGCTATTCCTCAATAAGTAAAACAAAATTATAATATGACTCAACAACTCCACTCCTGGTTTAAGACAGTATACTCAAAGAATTGAAAACAGAGGCCAGACATGGTGGCTCATGCCTATAATCCCAGCACTTTGGGAGGCCCAGGAGGGTGGATCACCTGAGGTCAGGAGTTTGAGACCAGCCTGGCCAACATGGTGAACCCCCGTCTACACTAAAAATACAAAAAATACAAAAAATAGCTGGGTCTGGTGGCATGTGCCTGTAGTCCCTACTACTTGGGAGGCTGAGAGAAGAGAATGGCTTGAACCTGGGAGGCAGAGGTTGCAGTGAGCTAAGATTGCACCACTGCACTCCAGCCTGGGCCACAGAGTGAGACTCTGTCTCTAATAAAAGTTAAAAAAAATTTTAAGTGCAGTAGGGAACAGAGAAGAACTGAGATGACCTTACATTGTTCCTTGCAGCTCCAGAGAGGGTACAGATTATCTCTGTGTCCCTGTGAAGGGGACAGTTTTAGCTAAAATAGAACTAGACCTCAAGAAGCTCTGCCATCAGGAATAACACAGCTGCAACCTGCTTGAAACAACGGCCTAGAATCAAACAGGTGCAGGTACACCTGGGCAGGTGCCAGCTTGGACAGAAATTAGCCCGGAGCCAGCTTCCTCCCTGTCACATACACCCCCATGCCACTTTAGAGACAGTGTCAAGAGAAAAGATGAGGGAGGACTGAACTCAGGCAACCCAGAATGGCAGAGATTACCCAGAACTGAGTGAGATTAAGTTCCCACGCCCTGAAGGAATGTCTCAAAAGGAAAAGTAGATTGACTCATAGAAAAACAAAGTTTTATTTCTTCTGTGATTTGTGGCTTCAGATATGGTACTTGCCGCAAAGCAGTAAAGACTTTTTTCACATGGTGGTTCCAGTTTACATTTCCAACCCCACCTTTGCCACTCTCCTTCACACCTGCAATGCCAGCAGCATCAGACTACAGGCCGGCTGGAAACACCATGAGCTCTCTGTTTTCCTTCTGCAGCAGCACACTTAGGACAGGCTTTAAAATGATCACATGCCCCCCACCAAGAGGTTGAAGTCCGTAGTCTGTATCACTTCCTATTGAATCTGAGCTAGCCAACATTGGTGCCTCTCTTGTGGAAGTGATACCACTGAGTTTCTTTCTTTCTTTTTTTTGTCGAGATGGAGTCTTGCTCTCACTCAGGCTGGAGTGTAGTGGCGCGATCTCGGCTCACTGCAGCCTCCACCTCCCAGGTTCTAGCAATTCTCCTGCCTCAGTCTCCCAAGTAGCTGGGATTTCAGGCATGTGCCACCACACCCAGCTAATTTTTTTTGTATTTTTAGCAGAGATGGGAGTTTCACCATGTTGGCCAGGCTGGTCTCGAACTCCTGATCTCAGGTGATCTGTCTGCCTCGACCTCCCAAAGTGCTAAGATTACAGGTGTGAGCCACTGCGCCCGGTTGAGTTTCTGAAACTAGTGTAGAAGATACCATGCAGCTTCCACCTGGTTCTCTTGGGACACTTACTCTGGGATCCCTGAGCTGCCAAATTAGAAATCTGGCAACCCAAAGGTTACCTGCTATAAGGAAGGTCCGTGGAGAGGCCATAGGTAGGCTTTTCTACCCACAGCTCCACTAAGGCCTCATACAGTAATAGCCAGTATTAGCCACCAGACATGTGAATGAAGACGCTCTCAGACAATTTCACCTCCCATCTGTGCGGTCACCCCCACGTTTAAGTCTTTCTAGTTAAGGACCCAGACACGGCGGGCCAAAGACAAGCTTTCCCTGTTGCACCCTTTCTGAATTCCTGATCCATTGAATCTGTGTGCATAATAAAATGGTCTGTTTTTTTGCCACTAAATTTTGGGGCTGTTTATTATGCAGCAGTGGTAGTGAAACCACGCCTTCTCTATTTTGTAGGTACAGTCTATTCATCCTTAAAGGCCCAGCAAAATCATCGTCCCCTCTCTGAAACCCACCTTCAGTTCCATGGTCAGAATGGATCCCTGAGTCTGACTTGTGTTTAGTTGTATGCTGCTGTATCACTCCTTTCTCCTAAGGCCAGCACTATGCATGGCAGGGAGCCCTACACTAGGAGGAACTCAAAAATAATTTGCTAAAAGACACAGCCATAAAAAAGAATGAAATCATGTTCTTTGCAGCAGCATAGATGCAGCTGGAGGCCATTATCCTAAGCAAATTAACGCAGGAACAGAAAACGAAATATCACATGTTCTCGCTTATAAGTGAGAGCTAAACATTGGGTACTCATGGACATAAAGATGTCATTGTAGACACTGGGGACTACTAGAGCAGGAAGGGAGGGAGGGGGCAAGGGCTGAAAAACTACTATTGGGTACTGTGCTCACTACCTATTCGGTACTATGGTGACAGCATCACACAATATACCAATATAACAAACCTGAACATGTACCCCTCAAATCTAAAATAAAAGTTGAAATTATTTTTTAACAAAAGAAAATTCTACGTATTTATATTGAAACCAAGACAAGCTGTGGTCTTCTGCAATGTTATAATCACCCTGTAAAGTCAATATACAAAATATATTGTATTAATTTTAACATTTCTAGGCTATTCAGGTTAAATTTTGTGTTCCAAATCTATCTTTTGTAATATAAGATTCATATTATTCTGATCACTTCTGGCAACACCTTAAACAGAGTTCCTCTATCAATATTCTTTTTTTTTTTTTTTGAGATGGAGTCTCGCTCTGTTGCCGGGGCTGGAGCGCAGTGGCCGGATCTCAGCTCACTGCAAGCTCCGCCTCCCGGGTTCACGCCATTCTCCTGCCTCAGCCTCCCGAGTAGCTGGGACTACAGGCGCCCGCCACCTCGCCCGGCTAGATTTTTGTATTTTTTAGGAGAGACGGAGTTTCACCATGTTAGCCAGGATAGTCTCGATCTCCTGACCTCGTGATCCGCCCGTCTCGGCCTCCCAAAGTGCTGGGATTACAGGCTTGAGCCACCGCGCCCGGCTCAATATTCTTATATACAAAGAATGTTAGTTGGGAAATAATATATAACATATTTTTTAAAATTTTTAATGGCAAACAGATGTATCTAATAAAGATTCTGACTCCTGGTCGGGCGCTGTGGCTCACACCTGTAATCCCAGCACTACAGCACTATGGGAGGCCAAGGTGAGCAGATCACCTGAGCTTGGGAGTTCACAACCAAGCCTGAACAACATAGAGAAACCCAGTCTGTACTAAAAATACAAAATTAGACCGGTGTGGTAGTGCATGCCTGTAATCCCAGCTACTTGGGAGGCTGAGGCTGGAGAATGACTTGAACCCGGGAGGCAGAGGTTGCGGTGAGCTGAGATTGTGCCATTGCACTCCAGCCTGGGCAACAAGAGCGAAACTCTGTCTCAAAAAAAAAAAAAAGATTCTGAATCCTAAATGGCAGATGCCATATACCTAAGTATAAATAGGAATAAACTTGTATAATGCTCAAAAAAAGTGTTTGCTGAAAGAATCTTATTTCTCAACCGTATTTGAAATAGTAATTCAATGCAGCCTCTACTTAAAATTTGCAGAGAAGGGAACCTGATTTTAGAGGGCAAACTAGGCCTAACTCAAAATGAATGCTCTACTTTGAAAGATTCCAGAAAAACTCAATTGTGTCTTCCTATTAAAGTTAATTTGCAGCGTGAGACAACTTACAGTATTTAATTTTGCTTAACCCACATTTTTTGTTGTTGAAAGTTTTCAAAATAGAAAAGGCCTTGCCTTTTAAGATGGCATAGTGGGTGGGGCCACGAGCTAGTGTGAATGAGAAACAGTCTGGATGGAGCATAGATTGCTTTTCCAAAGGCGGTTCAGGGTATGGTTCCCATCTGGTGCAGGCATTCTACCAGGAAGCATTCCAAGTCCCTCTGCTTGTAACTTCTACTGGGTTTCTCACAAATGCAAGAAAACACTTTTGAGCCACTAGGAGCCAGATTACACTAATGTCTGTTCTTAAAGTAAATTTTAACAGCAGCTGTTACGGTGATTATGATAAGACTAAACTAATAATAGAGTATATGCTAACCGATCGATTTACAAAAAGACAGTCAAGACCGTTGGGCAAGAGCCTGGGAGAGGGCATAAAAGGTGAAGGCTTTGTGTACATGGTGAAAAGTCACCGGGAAATGAGACAGAGTCAATAATAGAATGACTGTAAGCTTGGCTTTCCACCTAAAGGGGTTCCAAACTGACAGCTCTAGCCTGTAGTCAGAATTAACAGACATTTTTAAAGGAGGCATCCAACTTGGAAACCATGCCAGCCTCTCCAGGCTTCCCACATCTGCCTAGAGGTAAGCCGTGGGGGAGGGGATGGCTCA
>NW_012119154.1:4637347-4646603 GCF_000951035.1 Colobus angolensis palliatus
AACTTCTACTGGGTTTCTCACAAATGCAAGAAAACACTTTTGAGCCACTAGGAGCCAGATTACACTAATGTCTGTTCTTAAAGTAAATTTTAACATAAGACTAAACTAATAATAGAGTATATGCTAACCGATCGATTTACAAAAAGACAGTCAAGACCATTGGGCAAGAGCCTGGGAGAGGGCATAAAAGGTGAAGGCTTTGTGTACATGGTGAAAAGTCACCGGGAAATGAGACAGAGTCAATAATAGAATGACTGTAAGCTTGGCTTTCCACCTAAAGGGGTTCCAAACTGACAGCTCTAGCCTGTAGTCAGAATTAACAGACATTTTTAAAGGAGGCATCCAACTTGGAAACCATGCCAGCCTCTCCAGGCTTCCCACATCTGCCTAGAGGTAAGCCGTGGGGGAGGGGATGGCTCACAAAGCAAAACTAAGCTTCCTCCCTTCTCTCTCATCCAGTGGGGCTGACTCAGCAGCATTAAACAAAAAGCTAGGAAGGGATTTGTATGGGTGTTTACCAGGTGTGAGCAGATGAAGCCTAAGAATCAATGTGTGTGTGATTATTACTCAACGTGTTTAACAAAAAATAGTATCTCTGCCTGTATGAAGATAGTGAGTTATCTCAAATGATTGCTCAGTTACAGGTTGAACTCCTTGTTCTACTCTTTCCCCACTTCTCACTACTGCACTTGACCAGTCAACAAAGAAACAAACAAACACCAGAATCTCAGTTCTATTGTTTGTCCTGAATCTACTTTCCTGTGAGTTCTTATTTCTTACTTATTATAAAGAATATTTTGGCATTGCAAAAATGGGGCCCTCAGCCCACGCCGCTGCTCGCACCTGTAATCCTAGCACTTTGGGAGGCCAAGGTGGGAGGATCAGGAGTTCAAGGTTGCACTGAGCTATGGTGACACCACTGGACTCTAGCCTGTGTGACACAGTGAGATCCTATCTCTAAAACAAAAATGGGGTCCTTCTTATATAAAAATACTGCTACCTTTTAAAATTGACACCCTCATCAAAATGTGTCACAATGTGTCTTGGTTGTCTCCCATCTATTCCTGTTGCTTTTTCCTCACCCCCAGTGGCTTTAGCTCTTCCACCTATAGACTCCAAGTTCGTTCTACCTTTGTTTGACAAATCAAAAAGAGATCAGAGATCCCTGTCTGCACTTTAAACAAAATCCACTTATATAAATATAATAACTCACCCAGGCATCTGCAATTTAAAGACTCTTCTTGCAGAATGAGTAGTTCTGTTTCCTATTAAATAAATGTTTCTGCTGCAGCAGCCAGATAGGAAAGTGACGAGGATGGGGGATAGCTGTGGAAGGATAGTGAGAGACCTTTCTTACTATAGATTGAAAATGTTCAAGACTGGCCCCAAAGCTAAGCCAACCAACCACCAATTCATTCATTCAGCGAACATTTGCTGTACATTAACCAAGAGGTAGGGCATTCACTATCATTTACGTGATTTCATGTGCTTCCCACAAGAATCTAATGGAATAACTACTATTATTATCCCCATTTTACAGAAGAGGAAATTAAGGCACAGAGAGTTAAATTAAAACAAATAGGCAACTACTAAGTGGCAGAACAGGGAAATGCAAGAAGTCAGACCCTGTTACCAGAAAAAGGGTCCTGATCTAGACTCCAAGAGAGGGTTCTTGGATCTCACTCAAGAAAGAATTCTGGGTGAGTCCATAGAGTCTAGTGAAAGCTCGTTTGTTTTGTTTTTCTTTGAGACAGGGTCTTACTCTGTCACCCAGGCTGGAATGCAGTGGCACGATCTCAGCTCCATGCAACCTCTGCTAACCTCTGCCTCCCAGATAGCTGAGACTCCAGGTGTGTGCCACCAGCCCAGCTAATTTTTGTATTCTTTGTAGAGACAGGGTTTTGCCATGTTGCCCAGGCTGGTCTTGAACCCCTGAGCTCAAGCTATCCACTCTCCTCAGCCTCCCAAAGTGCCAGGATACAGGCTGAGCCACCATACCTGGCCTTGAAAACAAGTTTATTAGAGAAGTAAAGAAACAAAATAATGGCCACTCCGTAGAGTAGCACCGAATGCTGGTTGGCTATTTCTATGGTTATTTCTTGATTATATGCTAAACAAGCAGTGGATTATTCATGAGTTTTCCTGGAATGGGGCAGGGATTTCCTGGAACAGAGGGGTTCTCCCCTCTTTAGACCATATAGTGGAACTTCCTAACTTTGCCATGGCATTTATAAACTGTCATGGTGCTGGTAGGGGTGTCTTTTAACATGCTAATACGTTATAATTAGCGTATAATGAGAAGTGAGGACAGCCAGTGGTCACTTTTGTCGCCATCTTGGTTTTAGTGGGTTTTGGCCTGCATCTTTACTACAACCTGTTTTATCAACAAAGTCTTGTGGCCTGTATCTTGTGATACCAGTCCTGCCGACCTCCAACCTCATCCTGTGACTAAGGATGCAGCCCAGCGAATCTGAGGCTTATTTTACCCAGCCCCTATTCAAGATGGAGTTGCTATGGTTCAAATGCCTCTGACAACCCCACGTCTCTTCCTCTAATCACTGCACTGGGCAGTTCCTATCAATTTTGCTTTCTTTCCTTTCCCTTCTCAACACTAATATCTCTCCCTTCCATCCCCCTGCTCAAAATATTCAAAACCCCTGCTCCTAAAATCCATTCTCATTATATACTGTCATCTCTCCTAGACACTACTACCTTTTTTTTTTTTTTTGAGACAGAGTTTCATTTATTGCCCAGACTGGAGTGCAATGGCATGATATCAGCTCCCTACAACATCTGCCTCCCTGGTTCAAGTGATTCGCCCGCCTCAGCCTCCCAAGTAGATATGATTACAGGCATACGCCACCATGCCTAGCTAATTTTGTATTTTTAGTAGAGGCGGGATTTCACCATGTTGGTCAGGCTGGTCTCGAACTCCTGACCTCAGGTGATCCATCCGCCTCAGCCTCCCAGAGTGCTGGGATTATAGGCATTAACCACCGTGCCCAGCCTCTCCTAGACACTATTACTATAGACTAGCTGTTTTTATTCTCTATACCCCTTTAACCACCCCCATCCAACTACCAGCTGGTCGGTCACATCAGAGGTGTTTGAACCAGAGAAACTCCATTTTGAATGGCGGCTGGGTAAAATAAGGCTGGGACCTATAACCCCAGGAGCTTAGACATCTTAGTCACAGGATGAGACAGGAAGGCAGCACAAGATATAGGTCATAAAGACTTTGCTGATAAAACAGGATGCAGTAAAGAAGCTGGCATCCCAAAACCCACCAAAAACAAGAGAGCAATGAAAGTGACCTCAGGTCATCCTCACTGCTCATTACACACCAATTAGAAAACATTAGCTTGCTAAAAGACACTCCCACCAGTGCTATGACAGTTTACAAATGCCATTGCAACATCCAGAAGTTACCCTATATGGTCTAAAGAGGGAAGGACCCCTCAGTTACAGGAAATCCCAGCCCATTTCCCAGAAAACTTATGAATTATCCACCCATTGCTTGACATGTAATCAAGAAATAACTATAAGTATACTCCATTGAGCAGCCCATGCCACTGCTCTGCCTGTGGAGCAGCCATTACTTTATTCCTTTACTTTCCTAATAAACTTGCTTTTACTGTATAGACTCACCCCGAATTCTTTCTTGTGCAAGGTCCAAGAACCCCGTCTTGGGGTCTGGATCAGGAGCCCTTTCCAGTAACATCTTCCTGGTGACCATGAACAGACTCTACTGAGGAGACTCCTGACCCAAAGGACATAGATTGCAGCACCAATTGGCCAACTTTGGGTAAGTGGCGGGGTACATTTTACCCAGGTAAAGGATGGGATTGGGTTAGAGGCCCAACTTAGGAGAGTCTCTCCAAAGACAGAGAGGGTTAGGGTTAAAGGCTCCTCTTAATAAAAGGCAAGGATGCTTGATTAAACTTGGGTTTGAGGCAAGGCCCAAATTTGGAAGGTTAGAACCCTTCCTAAGATTTAGGGGGTTAGAGGCCCCCTCAGTAAAGCCCCTCTTGCTTAAAAATAGATTTGGCACTATGAGATCTTAACCACTATTCTTTTTAATCTGCCTTGTAGTCTTTACTGATGGCCGTGAGAGACAGGATTAGGCATGTACAAGATTATGGGACATGGAGAACTTTTCTTTTCCCCAAAGGTGGATACTTGAGAGCTGATGGGACTACTGGAAAAGATCCCTTGGTGACCAGCAAGCAGCTGCCTGAAGTTTTGATTCAGTGTGGGTGCAATGAGCGGGTCTTTCTCTGGCCTCCCCGAGCTCCTCGCCTTCCCCACCTCGCTGCAGTCAACACTTTTCTCCCTTCCCTTTCCCTCTCTCTCTATGAAAACTGGTTATAGAAATGGTAAAAATCACTGTCTCCTCTGCAGTTTTGATTAATGGGAAAAAGGATTTGTGAGGCTAGTCTTAAGCTGTAGTGAATCTGGTGTAACAACAACAATGAAAACTGGATGAAGTTTCCCTCTTGTCCCAAGGTCCTTGGGAGCTTGACCTTATAACCATGGGCAGTACTTTCTCTTGATCTTCACCATCTGGAGACAGGAATTTTGGAGTTTATGTCACAGTTCTAAAACGTATCTTGAGCAGTTAAAAGCCATTGCAAGCTCAAAATTGACTGCTCTAGGCTCCTTCTGAGAAGAGCAATAGAGACTGCCCAGTGCTGTAGCTTAGCAGCTAAGGCTTTCTTTTCACGATGGTGGCATGAATTCAGGGTTCAATTCCAGGCTTAGGGAATGAGTCCTTTCTGGTTTGATATCTGTATGATCTTTGCCATTTGTTGATTCACTTCTTCTCCATGAACAACTTCTGACTTCCCTTCTTGAATCTTCCTTTCTCTGAGCTACCTTTGATGACTCTAAATCTTGAAAAACTTCTAACCACATCTTTGAAAATACCTCATACATTCATGGTTAAGTCATAACCTTAGTTAAGGCTTATTGGTTTCACCTGGGAGATTACTTTTGGTAAAGTTCAAAGGCCAGAAATATTGACTGTTTGGCCTGGCTAAAGTCAGGTAATAAGAGATACAGAAGGATTTTTTTTTTTTTGAGATGAATTTTCACTCTTGTTGCCCAGGCTGGAGTGCAATGGTGTGATCTCAGCTCACCACAACCTCCGCCTCCCTGATTCAAGTGATTCTCCTGCCTCAGCGTCTGGAGTAGCTGGGATTGCTGGCATGTGCCACCATGCCCGGCTAATTTTGTATTTTTAGCAGAGATGGGGTTTCTCTATTTTGGTCAGGCTGGTCTCGAACTCCCAACCTCAGGTGATCCGCCCGCCTCAGCCTCCCAAAGTGCTGGGATTACAGGTGTGAGCCATCACACCCAGCCACAAAAGGATTTTTTTTAAAGAGCTTGATGGCTAAAAGTCAGCTTAATTAAAAGTGGATATCCAAGCTATACCTATATTTAGAAGGCCTTTATGTTTTTTCTCTTCTTGACTCTTGTTTTTCCGGAAAAGAGGCTTTGTTTTCTTCTCAGTTGACTGAATAGTTTGTCTCCATTTTGCCTTCTTGCTACTCCTGATGCACACATGAGAGGGCCTAAGATAATTTCTAACAGCCTGGGACTGCTGGGGAAAAACAGAGGAGGCACCACAGACTCCATTTTGGGAAAAGATCTGTTTTCCTCATGAAAATCTAAGGACCCGTTCTGTTTTGCATTGTGTTATCTGACTTTTTTTTTTTTACTTTTGGAGAGTGATCAGAAATTCTCATTATGAGAAAGTTTGGTGTGGAATAACTAGGTAGGAAATATACTTTTGGGGATAGCTAATGGCAGTTATCAGAGGATACTGAGCTCTTTGACATTTGGATTACAGAAGCATGCTCTTGGCCACCTGGAAGTTATGGCAAAATGTCCTCCCCCAGCTCCTCTCCGCCACTGAGAGATAAGACTCCTGTGGGAAATGGGCTAGTTCCCTGTCTCTGGGGATCCAGGATCTGGTATAAAAATGAGCCCCTCAATTTTTGTGGATCTATTTTCCCTTCCAGCCGTGCCTGCTTACTAGGTCCTGGAAACTGCATGTTTTCCTAGACCTGTTTCTCGAAGGGTTCCACCCTGAAGCCAGTAATCGAATTAAGAAACTAAGAAATCGGCAAATGAAAAATCCTACAACTACTAGATCTTCTTCTGTCTGTCTGTGTATTTCTATGTGGTGTTTGTGTGATGTCTATGTATGAAAGAGATCTAATTAACTGGCTTAAAAATAATAAGCACTAAATTCAAATGTTTTGTCAGAAAAATAAAAACTGTAATGCTTTTTAGTTCATATGAGTTTAGTAAGCTTTGGGAAATAAAGACAGTTTTAAAGATTATTGGTGGGCCAAGTGCAGTGGCTCATGCTTGTAATCCCAGCACTTAGGAAGGCTGAGGTAGGTGATCATCTGAGCTCAGGAGTTCAAGACCAGCCTGGGCAACATGGCAAAAACCCACCTTTGCCAAAAGTACAAAAAATTAGCTGGGTGTGGTGGCATGTGCCTGTGGTCCCAGCTACTTGGGAGGCTGAGGTGGGAGGATCACTTGAGTCTGGGAGGTAGAGGTTGGAATGAGCAGAGATCGCACCACTCCACTACAACCTGAGTGACAGAATAAGATCCTGTCACACACACAAAAGAAGCAAAATAAAGATTAATAAATTTTAGATATTTGGTTTAAATTAGGTCAGAGATTAGATTTGCTAAATGCTTTAATGTCATAAACTGCTTCTTTGACTTTTGAAAATTGGTTGACTTTATTGTGGAAGACAGTGTAGTGATTCATCAAGGATCTAGAACCAGAAATACCAGTTGACCCAGCAATTCCATTACTGGATATATACCCAAAAGATTATAAATCATTCTACTATAAAGACATAGGTATACATATGCTTATTGCAGCACTATTTACTATAGCAAAGACTTGGAGCCAACGCAAATGCCCATCAATGATAGACTAGATAAAGAAAATGTGGCCGGGCGCGGTGGCTCAAGCCTGTAATCCCAGCACTTTGGGAGGCCTAGACGGGCGGATCACGAGATCAGGAGATCGAGACCATCCTGGCTAACATGGTGGCTAACCTCTCTACTAAAATACAAAAAACTAGCCGGGCGAGATGGCGGGCGCCTGTAGTCCCAGCTACTCGGGAGGCTGAGGCAGGAGAATGGCGTGAACCCGGGAGGCGGAGCTTGCAGTGAGCCGAGATCGCACCACTGCACTCCAGCCTGGGTGACAGAGCGAGACTCCGTCTCAAAAAAAAAAAAAAAAAGAAAAAAGAAAATGTGACACATATATACCATGGAATACTATGCGACCATAAAAAAGGATGAGTTCATGTCTCTTGCAGGAACATAGATAAAGCTGGAAGCCATCATTCTCAGCAAACTAACACAGGAACAGAAAACCAAACACTGCATGTTTTCACTCATAAGTGGGAGTTGGACAATGAGAACACATGGACACAGGGAGGGGAACATCACACACCAGGACCTCTCAGGAGTAGGGGGTAAGGGGAGGGAGAGCATTAGGACAAATACCTAATGCATGCGGGGCTTAAAACCTAGATGACGGGTTGATGGGTGCAGCAAACCACCATGGCACGAGTATACCTATGTAACAAACCTGCACGTTCTGCACATGTATCCCGGAACTTACAGTACAATTAAAAAAAAAAAATTGATTGACTTACCTGCTTTGGAGCCATTAGATTCTAGGTAAGGCCTGGGGACATGTGAAGTTAGCTATGCCCCCTGGCTATGCTGGAAAGAGTCAGACCTTATCTGCACTTCTGTCTGGTGTCCCAGGCTCCACACCTAGTACATAATTCTAATTGCTTACTTACCAGGTTTTTCACCAAAAGTAAAAGTTGCTAAGAATTAACAGTGTAAAGTGTAAATGAGACTACTCAAGAAACAGTTTTACATGCAAGGCACGTGAGGAAAGTGAAATGTCCTTTTGGTGAAAGGTTGTAAGAAGGCATGGGAATGTGGATTTTTCACCTAAAGGGTTAAAGGATTGTTTTACGTTGTATTAGGATAAAGCTGAAGGTTTGAGCAAGTTGTGGAAGGTTTGTGAAAAATTAATCTTATAAAAGAAATTCTGTGTGTGAACATGTTGGCGAAAGTTAAAGGGGTATTACTCAGTTTTTCTGTAAATTGAACATTGGAATAAAAGCACAATATGGTTTTCTTAGAGCACTAATCTGCTCTTTTACAAAAATTGTAAAGGGTTATAAAAGGTTTATGAGACTCTTACCTTATGGTCAGACATTAAAATTGGATAGATTTGTCCATAAATTTTCATTAAGAGCTGAGTTTGAGATCAGTAGTACACTAATGCAAGGGTGAAATTTGGTTTTCTTTCTTGAACAAGATTTTCATGTAATACTAAAAAAAATAATAATGAGGCTGGTGCTGTGGCTCACGCCTGTAATCCCTGCACTTTGTGAGGCTGAGGCAGGTGTATCATGGGAGGTCAGGAGTTTGAGACCAGCCTGGCCAACATGGTGAAACCCCGTCTCTACTAAAAATACAAAAATTAGCTGGTTGTAGTGGCATGTGCCTGTAAACTCAAGGCTGAGGTAAGAGAATCACTTGAGCCTGGGAGGCAGAGGTTGCAGTGAGCCAAGATTGCACCACTGCACTCCAGCCTGGGCAACAGGGTGAGACTCCATCTCAAAAAAAAGAAAGAAACAAAGAAATTTTTGAGTTTTGTTTGGCTTTTGAATAAGCTACAGGAAAAAGAAGGGAAAGACAAGAGACAGATTGTTTGGAAAGCTAAGTCTTCCCTCTATCAATGAGCAAAGTTCTCTGCCTTTAAAAAATTTTTTGAGTTATCATTTTGACTAAGTGAATGACTTATGGTAACCTGGGATTCTATTTTAAAATATCAAGTGTTTAAATCTTTGATATTTAATAAACTTTCCAAAATCATTTTCTAAATTATGTCTTTTTCTGACCTAATTACTCTTTTGGATATTAGGTCCCCTAAAGTCCAAAAGATACATATTTGGCTTATTTGGTATAAAAATCACACAGGAAGCATTGTCAAATATGAAATGGTATTTGACTTTCTTTGGGTTGTATTTGTATATGTTACTGGCATGTGTTCCAAAATTGTTTGAAACTCCTATAATTCTTATATGACTTAGTGTCTGTTATTAATAGTTATATTATTACAAAAAATTGTTGTATGCCACAGAGGTAACCAAAATTTCCCGGTCAATTGTGGCTTTTTTTTTTTTTTTTTT
>NW_012119154.1:4647313-4651034 GCF_000951035.1 Colobus angolensis palliatus
AGCCTCCTGAGTATCTGGGATTACAGGTGCGTGCCACCACACTGGGTTAATTTTTGTATTTTTAGTAGAGATGAGGTTTCACCATGTTGACCAGGCTGGTCTCCTAACCTCATGATCTACCCACATCGACCCCCGAAGTGCTGGGATTACAGGCATGAGTCATATTTATAACTTTTAACATTTTAGTAAACTATACGCCTATAAACAAAATTTAGAGTATACTTTCTCTACTTGATTTCTCTAAAATTTGGAAACTACTTGTGAGTGTTCTTATCAATATAGTTATTTGCATAAGTGCAATAAGAATCTGTTTTCTTTTGTAACAGGACACAATTGGAGACATTGCATTGATTATTTTACCTAGGCTTTGACTGGAATGGTCTGCTTTCCTTTAAGGAATCAAACCTGACTTATAGAACCAATAAAAGCCCTTTTGGAAAACTGGCCATGTATCTCGTCTACACAGTTCCTGTATAGGGTTCCTGATCTGTGGTAAGTAAAGAATGCCACTTCTGACAGGCCCAGGAGCCCCAAGTTATCTTGGGACCTCAACAGGAAAGGAATTTGACCAACTCATACAGGTATTTGATGGCTGTATGTGTAAACCTATGGCTGGCCTTGGCTTTAAAAAAGTTCTTATCTGAGATTCCTTATGGAACAAAGTTCCATCAAAACCAATTAAAAAGAGCCTATGTGACAAATAATTATTCTTGCTGCACTTTTTACAAATAATCAAGCCAGGTATAATAAGATCAAAGCTTATTTTGTAAGCAAATCAGTCGTATCATGATTTGCTTTTAATAAAAATGAGAACTGGAGAGAGAAAAATGATGTCTCAAGAACCATGGTACACCTGTTTATTATTAGAGTCTGGTATTATCAGTTATTTTTGAGTTTTTTTCTGCAATTTAGACTGACCCTGCTTATTTCTGTGAACCAACCAGTGATTTCTGACTGCGTCTCAGAAGAAACAAGAGGGATAGGTAATGTAAAAATCTGGATCAATGTTATAATTCTGGGTACATGTTGGAATCAGCCGGAGACTTCATATCAGCTGGGTTCTAATAATTGCCCAGTTCATGGAAAGCCTTCTTATTTAGTTTATTCAGGATAGTTTTGCTTATTTTGCTTTACTCTTGTGGAGTATATTGCTGTTGTACTCTTTGTGTAGGAATGCAGGATAAGCTTACTTCATGTTTTCTTAAACTGAACACTGTAATCTTCCAGATGTCACCTTTTGTCAGAACTCAGGAGATATGAATGGCCCTCGCCATACCTACACTTTCTGACTGAGCTCCTGTCCGCCCTGAATACAAGAGACCTTAATACTTAGGCAGAAATATCATTGCCCCTATGCAGCCCAAAGAAGTTACAGAAAAAGGACCTTCGTCCCTCTGCAACCCTTGTAAAAGGGAGGAGGGACATATGTCGGAGCTGTTTGAAACAGAGCAAAACCATCTCGAAAAGGGGCTGGGCAAAATAAGTCTGAGACCCGCTGGGCTGCATTCCCAGGAGGTTAGGCATTCTTAGTCACGGAAATGAGATAAGACGTCATAAAAATACACAAGATACAGGTCATAAAGACCTGCTGATAAAACAGGATGCAGTAAAGAAGCTGGCCAAAACCCATCCAAACCGAGATGGTAATGAAAGTGACCTCTGGTCATCCTCAGTGCTCATGATATGCTGATTATAATGCATTGGCATGCTAAAAGACACTCCCACCAGTGCCATGGCAACATTAGGAAGTTACTCTATATGATCTAAAGTGGAGAGGAACCCTCAGTGCCAAGAAATCTTTGCTTGTTTCCTGCAAAATTCATGAATAACCCACCTCTTGTTTAGCATATAATCAAGAAGTAACTGTAAGTATACTCGGTAGAGCAGCCCATGCGGTTGCTCTGTCTATGGAGTAGCCATTCTTTTATTCATTTACTTTCCTAATAAACTTGATTTCACTTTATAGACTTGCCCCCCAATTTTTTTTGCATGAGGTTTAAGAACCCTCTCCTGGGATCCTTTCCATAACAATCATGCCATTGCCTCTGGGATTAGTAAAATCTACTTGTAGTAGTCCATTTTCATACTGCTATAGAGAATTGCCCGAGACTGGGTAATTTATAAAGGAAAGAGGTTTAATTGACTCACAGTTCAGCGTGGTTGGAGAGGAGTCAGGAAACTTATAATCATGGCAGAAGGCAAAGGGAAAGCAAGGCACCTTTCTAACAGGGCAGCAGGCGTCAAGCAAAGCAGGAAGAGCCCTTTATAAAACCATCAGATCTCAGGAGAACTCAGTCACTATCACGAGAACAGCACCGGGGAAACTGCCCCCGTGATCCAATTACCTCCACCTGGTCTCTCCTTTGATTCATGAGGGTAATGGGGATTATAATTCAAATGAGATTTGGGTGAGGACACAAGCCTAACCATATCACTACTCTGGGTTGTTTGCTGCCTCAGATCATCTAGACGTACAATGGGAGTGAAGAGTAACATACAGGCCCTCAGGTGGGGGGACCAACCCAGGAGGTGGGAGTACACAGCTGAGATACATTGACTTTTAGCTCTGGCACCTGAGGAAGAGCAACCTATGCAAAGGAATTGGCCTGTGGCAAGAATGACATTGATCTTTAACTGCATGGACTTGTATGGGTATGACGGTAAGAATAATTCAAAAAATTAATGATTCATGGTGTTATCAGGAAATGAAGACCATTGACTTTGAAAACTTATCTAATAGTTTTCATAAGATCTGTGCATATTACTGCATTTAATTTTACCTCAAAAAAAGAATTATAAACAAACCTTGAACTTTAGTTAATGATATGAATGCAGACATGTTTAGGGATGAGATACCCTAATGTCTGCAACTTTAAAATGCATTTAAAACATAGACGGATAGATGAGTGATAAACCAACTTTAGCAAAACGTTGTCAATTATAGAATCTAGTTGGTAGGTATATGGCTTTCTCTGCACTATTCCTTGAACTATTCTGTTTTTGTTTTTATTTTTGTTTTTGAGACAGAGTTTCGCTCTGTCACCCAGGCTGGAGTGAGGCACAACCTCAGCCTCCAGAGTAGCTGGGCCTGCAAGTGTGTGCCACCATGCCTGGTTTATATTGATTTTAAAAACAGGCTAGGCTGGCTGGGTGCGGTGGCTCATGCCTGTAATCCCAGCACTTTGGGAGGCTGAGGTGGGTGGATCACGAGGTCAGGAGTTTAAGACGAGCCTGGCCAACATGATGAAACTCTGTCTCTACAAAAATACAAAAGTTAGCTGGGCACGGTGGCATGCACCTGTAATCCCAGCTACTCGGGAGGCTGAGCCAGAAGAATTGCTTGAACCTGGGAGGTGGAGGTTGCAGTGAGCCAAGATCGTGCCACTGCATTCCAGCCTGTCAACAGAGGGAGACTCTGTCTCAAAACAACAACAACAGCAACAGGCTAGGCCATGCATGGTGGGTCAGATCTATAATCCTAGCACTCTGGGAGGCCAAGGTGAGAGGATTTCTTGAGCTCAGGAGTTCGAGACCACCCTGGGCAACATAGTGAGATCCCATCTCTATAAAAAAAAAAATTAGCCAGGCATGGTGGCACATGCCTGTAGTCCCAGCTACTTGGGAGGCTGAGATAGGAGAATTGCTTGAGCCTGGGAGGTGGAGGTTAAAGTGAGACAAGATTGCACCACTGCACTCCAGCCTGGGAGACAGAGTCAGACCC
>NW_012119154.1:4652403-4656592 GCF_000951035.1 Colobus angolensis palliatus
AACAAACAAAAAACCTCAGAGGACCCCCTGCTCCTGCTCTGTCCCTCGACACAATGACCCCTCTTCAGTTCCTCAAACAAGCCCCACTCTGTCCCCTCCCAGACTTCACATATCACTCCCCTCTCATCTCACCACCTCATGTGCTTCCTCAGGCACTTCTTCAAGAAGATCTCTATTGAAGCTAAACTGAGTTAGGCCCTTCTGCTCTGTCCCCTGAGCACCCTGCAGCTCCCCTCTCACCTTGTTGTAATTCTTTGTTTAATATCTGTCTTTCAGATAGACTATAAGCACTGTGGGTGCAAGGATGGCATCTTCCCTTGCACCGCTATATGTCCAGTACCCAGCCCAGGCCACCTGGTAGGAGCTCAATACATATTTATTATATAAGTGAGAGATAAGATGAATGAATGCTTCTTTAATTAAAGTTATTTATCTATTATGATAAAATACTTCATGGGCACTATTTAAGGTGAAGCCTTTGAGGAAAACCTTAAGGTCCTCTACATCCTAAAACTCTTTTATTGAATGCACTCTTCATACCAAAGGACTAAAGGAGGGTGCAAGTCTTGCATGGGTTGCTGGATCTAGCAACTTCTTTTTTTTGGAGAAAAAAGAAGAGAACATAGAGGAAGAGAAACAAAGAGGATTAATCCTTTTTCTTTTTATTTTTTTTTTAGACAGAGGCTCAGTCTGTGGCCCAGGCTGGAGGACAGTGGCACAATGATCACAGCTCACCGCAGCCTTGACCTCTCAGGCTCAAGTCATCCTCCCACCTCAGCCTCCTGAGTAGCTGGGACTATACGCATGTTCCACCATGCATGACTTATTTTTTTATTTTTTGTAGAGCCAGAGTCTTAACTGTGTTGAGCAGGCTGGCCTCAAACTCTTGAACTCAAGGGATCCTCCTGCCTCAGTTTCCCCAAGTGCTGGGATCACAGACATGTGGATGTATTATGGATTTCCAGACAAACAGGAGAGTAGCACTTGTCAATGTTCAAATCCTTAATCTCCTATTTTTATCCCCCAATATGTTTTGCAAATCTTTGAAATTTAAAAATAAAAGCCATTCCTTCTATTTTTAAAGCTGTTTCAGAGGCATGCAAGATAATCAATCCTTTAAAATAGAAAGTCTTCCTTTTCCCACTATTTCTTACTTTGAACGTACTGCCAGAGTACAAATCCTGATATTGGACATGTATCTTGGATAACGTCAATTCACAGCAGTTTAGGTACTGAACACATTTATGTATTCCCTGGTCTTGATGAGCATAAGAGCAATCTTTCCAAGACCTTGCAGTGGGATGTAATAAAACTTGAATTGCAGTCCTGAATCATTTCTGAGTTCAACTTTGTCTCTTGGTAGCTGAATCGACTTGGACATGTTTCAAGAGTAGAATAACAGCATGTTGCATTCCCCCTGGAGGAAAACTAATACTTATCCAGCTCTCAGGGGAGAGGTGGTTGCTGACTATTTTCAGCCTCAGGAAGAATGAACCACTTCCCATTTAATCCTGTGGTGGGACAGGTGGGAGATGGGGAAGCAAGGGGTTTAGAGCCACATGTTGAAGACTAGGAAGGCCTCTAGGTAGAAGTTCAGAGTTCAGCTTCTTGGTTCCACAGCTCAGGAACTTTGAGCTTTCACATATCAAAGAGTGACGATGCCCGGGGTGAACAGACCAACACTAGGGGTGGAGGGCAGAACCTTCCTAGTCAAATTTTTAAGGAAGATTCAGTGCAAGTTTGGCCCTGTGCTATCAGGGAGATGTGGACAAGTGACATGTAGCTGTTTGAGTCTGATATGGTTTGGCTCTGTGTCCCCACCCAAATCTCATCTTGAATTGTAATCCCCATATGTGAAGGGAGGGACTTGGTGGGAGGTGATTGGATCATGGGGGCAGTTTCCTCCATGCTGTTTTCATGATAGTGAGTAAGTTTTCACAAGATCTGATGGTTTAAAAGTGTTTGGCAATTCCCCACTTTCTTGCTGTCTCTCCCCTGCTGCCATGTAAGACGTACCTTGCTTCCCCTTCACCCTCTGCCATGATTGTAAGTTTCCTAAGGCCTCCCTAGCCATGTGGAACTGTGAGTCAATTAAACCTCTTTTCTTTGTAAATTACCCAGTCTCAGGTAGTTCTTCATAGTGGTATGAAAATGGACTAATACAGTCTCATGGTTTTTGTTTTGTTTTGTTCTGTTTTCTGAGACAGGGGTCTCACTCTGTTGCCCAGTGGCATGCTCACAGCTTACTGCGGTCTCGACCTCCTAGGCTCAAGCAATCCTCCCACCTCAGCCTCCTAGTAGCTGGACCACAGGCATGAGCCATTACACACAGCTAATTTTTGTATTTTTTTCAGAGACAGGGTTTCACCAATGTTGCCCAGACTGGTCTCGAACTCCTGGGCTCGAGCCATCCATCCACCTTGGCTTCCCAAAGTGCTGGGATTATAGGCATGAGCCACCACACCTGGCCAGTATTTCTTTTTTTATATCAGATATGTGCTATTTGAAAACTATTTCATTATCTCTTTCATCATCATTCATCTATGTCACATCAGATTTCTGTCTCTGCAAACATGCTGGTATACAAATATGAGGCCCTGGCATTTCACCATCTTGTCAGGAGTGTTAGGTGTCAACCTGAAATAATCGAAGGGTCAGAACATAGCTTAAAGAGAATTTATTCAAGCACAAATGTTGAGGACTGCAGCTAGGGACATGCTTCCAAATTGCTTTGGTGAATGCTTGGAAAAACAAAAGAGAATCTCAAGTTTTTAAAGAAAAAAAAAGGATGAATCAGGAGAGGAGGCGATTATAAAAGTTGTTCATCAGGCATTCTCATTGGTTTACAGAAATAACATTGACTTGTGATTGGCTTGTGTTGAATTACAGGTTGCATGGCATTTTATGGCTACTTGATGTCAGTTAGTCTAGAGCCCAAATAGCAAGTGGCTTCAAGAAGTAATGATTCAGCTCAAGGGGAAGTGATACATAACTGCTGTTATATTTTAAATGCCTTTCTGGGCCTCATAATTTAAAGGGCTCACGTTCCCTAGATAAACATGTGTATTTTTTGTTATTTTGTTTTTCCTCCCTTTCTCTTAGGAATGCCTAACATCTCTTTTTTCTTCTTAGGTAAAGCATGACTATATGCAGATTTCTGAAAATCAGTGTTTGAAACATTTTTTTTTCCTTTTTCTGTTAAATCAGTGAAAGAAAATTATAATCAATTTCTTTCTTGGCTAATCTCTTCCTGAGTAATTTTTCTTTCTTTTTAAATAGCTCCTTATCTGCAGCTTTTCTGAAAGCGTTTGATTCTGACTCTTTCATTTCACTGGATATGATGGCTTTTTAAATGGAACATTCCACTCTCTGAAAACTTCTTCATGTACTTTTTCAAGTGGTATAAAATGACACTTGAAGAGTCTTTTACCAAAAAGGTGGTTCATTGTTTTGGCAACTATCTTTGCAATATCATTAGACTCAAACTCCACAAAAGCATAGTTTTGGCATTTTCAGGCTTTTCGCTTCTGGAGAGCTTGAATCTTGTAATCATGTCATACTTGGAGAAATATGCTCAGATCTGGGTTTCGTAAAGCTCTGGAGGTATGTGACCTACATAGATGACTCCAGAAGATAGTTTTTCTTGCTCTTGTCATTGGGCTGACAAAGACTTTCTCCTATGAGCAGAACTTTAGCCAGGCTCCTCTGAGGCCTCTGCTTGACTAGGCTGCCCTTGGGCTTCCCTCTCTGTCCTTGTAGAATCCAGTTTGAGCAAGAATCATGTGTAGTCAGTTTAATAAAAATCCCCAGGCCAGGCACAGTGGCTCACTCCTATAATCCCACCACTTTGAGAGGCTGAGGCAGGCGGATCACTTGAGGCCTGGAGTTCAAGACCAGCCTGGCCAACATGGCAAAACCCCATCTCCACAAAAAATACAAAAATCAGCCAGGCATGGTGGTGCGTGTCTGTGGTCCCAACTACTTGGAAGGCTGAAGCCAGAGGATCGCTTGAGCCCAGGAGGCCTAGGTTGCAAGGCTGCAGTGAGCAGAGATTGCACCACTAGACTCCAGCCTGGGCTACAGAGCAAGAGAAGAGAGAAAGAAAGAGAGAAAGAGAGAAAAAGAGAGAGAAAGAAAAGAGAAAGAAGAAAGAAAGAAAGAAAGAAAGAAAGAAAGAAAGAAAGAAAGA
>NW_012119154.1:4657259-4682936 GCF_000951035.1 Colobus angolensis palliatus
CCCTAGCCTGCCTTCAGCAATTATCCTATCAAGTCAGTTTAGCCAGAAACCTCTTATCCTTGATATTCCCCTTAGTAATTTTCCATTCACTGCCCCTACCCTGCTCCTTGGTTATCAGTCTCCACTTGTCCTTGTTGGAGTCTGAGTTGAGCCAATCTCACATGGTAAGAGTCCCTATACTGATCACCATGGTCCCGTTGAATAAAGTCAGCCTTACTATCTTTAACAAGTGTCATGAATAATTGTTTCTTTAGCACAGCAAACCTATACCACCTCCATCAGAAACTTGCCCTCCTCCTGCAGACTCAGTGACATGAGCAGTTTGGCCATGCCAGAAAAGTCTGCCATGCCAAGAGTACCCAAGCCAACCAAGATCCATCACCTCCTCAGTGAAAATTATCAACAGTTTCCATCCTAAGATTCTTTAAATCCCTTGCTTCAAATTCCTCACCAATTATGGACAATTGTATTGTTATCTTTATCCAATCCTAATCACGTTGCCCACAATGAAAGGCCCATCTTGAACAAAACTGAAAAATGAAATTTATGGGAGGTCATTGATTTGCACTGAGCTCCTGTGATTGGCTGCAACAAACCACACCAAAATGGAGTCACTCATGCTAAAGTTCTGAAACTAAGTTGTTTATCTGATCTTCTAAAAAATCAGAAGAGATGATAGCCAAATTCCCAAACGGGTCAGTTTTAGACAGCATGATAAAGAGGCTCCCTCTGCTTTAACTCTTATAAAGAAAGTACCTTGAAGTCACCTGATGTTAACCAAACTGTTTTTTGTATTATGCTGTTTCCTTTTTCCTGCTTAAGCAACCTTATAAAAACGAACTGTTCTTCTATAACCAATGGAGCACCTTTAAAAAAAATCTTCAGATGAAACATTGAATTGACAATTCAACATCTAAAAGATCTAAAACCCAATTAGATCTTTAATTTAAAATTTTTTTTTTGTAATTTTGTCTTTTGATAGTCTCAATTCTAAGTCAATTTATATCTTGTCTTCCCAAGTGGAACCCATGGGAAAGGACCCCTTCCGCGGAACCCAGAGCCACTGCTAAAGCTCTGTGGAGGTCGTGTTCTCTCATCTTGAGGAGCAATAAATTCAGCTTTGTCTTTTCAGTTGGTTGAGTTGGTGATATTCAGGGATCTGCACTGACAAGTGGAATCTAAGTGTTACAAAAATATCTTGTCAGGCCTCTGAGCCCAAGCTAAGCCATCATATCCCCTGTGACCTGCACATATACATCCAGATGGCCTGAAGCAACTGAAGATCCACAAAAAAAGTGAAAATAGCCTTAACTGATGAGATTCCACCATTGTGATTTGTTTTGCCCACCCTAACGGATCAATGTACCTTGTAATCTTCCCCACCCTTAAGAAGGTTCTTTGTAATTCTCCCCACCCTTAAGAATGTACTTTGTGAGATCCACCCCCTGCCTGCAAAATATTGCTCCTAACTCCACCGCCTATCCCAAAACCTACGATAATCCCACCACCCTTTGCTGACTCTCTTTTCGGACTCAGCCCGCCTGCACCCAGGTGAAGTGAACAGCCTTGTTGCTCACACAAAGCCCGTTTGGTGGTCTCTTCAAACGGACACGCGTGTGAACCTTAAGGCATCTGGTCTATCAAAGGTGGGTATCCTTTCTCTGGTCGCCTGACAAACTGTTTTAACTGTCCAACGGGTTCATCTTGCCCACCGCCTAGACAGCCGATTTACCAAGGCAGGGGAATTGCAATAAAGAAAGAGTAATTCACAGTGAGCCGGCTGTGCGGGAGACCAGAGTTTTGTAACTCAAATCAGTCACCCTGAGCATTCAGGGAGCAGAGTTTTTAAGGATAATTTAGTAGGTGGGGGACCAGTGAGTGGGGAGTGCTGATTGGTAAGGTCAGAAACAAAATCACAGGGAGCCAAGCTGTCCTCTTGTGGCTGAGTCAATTCCTGGGTTGGGGCCACAAGATCAGATGAGCCAGTTTATTGATCTGGGTGGTGCAAGCTGATCCATCAAGTGCAGGGTCTGCAGAATATCTCAAGCACTGATATTATCCCCAAGAACAATTTGGAGAGGGTCAGAATCTTGTAGCCCCCAGCTGCATGACTCCTAAACCATAATATCTAATATTTTGGCCAATTTTTTAGCCCTACAAAGTCGGTCTAGTCCCCAGGCAAGAAGGGGGTTTGTTGTGGGAAAGGGCCGTTATAGTCTTTGTTTTAAACTATAAGCTAAGTTCTTCCCAAAGTTAGCTCAGCCTACGCCCAGGAATGAACAAGGACAGCTTAGAGGTTAGAAGCAAGATGGAATTGGTTAGGTCAGATCTCTTTCACCGTCTCAGTTATAATTTTGCAATGGTAGTTTCACTGTTATCTAAACTCTGCTCTGAGACTGCCTGTGCTAATATTCCAGGTAGTTAACCAGGCATCAGCAGGGCAGGAGAGCGCTCTCCCCCACCCACTAGGAATGTTCGGTAATTACCATATTACCTCTCTAAAAGTGATGAATTGCGAGCCGGGTGCCAGGGGAGAGGCCATTTCCTGATGGTCCACACCTGTTGCAATAAAGTGTAAATTGAATGCCGACTTCAGGGAGAAGCAGCTTCCTGGGCATGCACGTTACAAGAGACAAAATGGTGGTGTAAGACGTTCCAGGGGCAGGCCACTGAAAAAAGGAAGAAAGCCTCGGGTGGGCATGTGTACAACTTCCTAAACACACTGCACATGCTCACCTCCCAAGCGTAAGGAGGGCGCTGCATATGCGGGCAGCCCACCCTAACGGAAGACTCATGGGAAAGAGCCCACCCTAACGGAAGACTCATGGGAAGACTCATCCTATAAAGTCCTAGGATGCAGTTAAACGTCACACTTGACCTTGGTGCCTGTTTGGGTCTCTTCCAAGCATACTTTATTTTCCTTTCTTTCCTGTTCTGAAGACTTTTAAATAAACTTCCACTCCTTCTCAGAAAGGAGTCGCCCTTCCTGCCGTGGTCATTTTTTCTGCTTTATGCCCCTCAGTCGAATTCTTTCTTATGAGGAGGTAAGAATTGAAGTTGCTGCAGACCTGTATGGATTTGCCGCTGGTAACTAGGATACTTTCCATCAGTAACACTAAGACCCCCGCATTTTCCTGCAGAATCTGTTCTGTGCTCAGTTAGCCTTATGGTTTTTCACCAGTCATGGTCCTGCCTCTGGAAATCCACAGAAAGACTGGCCTGTCTTGCAGAAATCAGCTATGTCCTTAGCTCTCTCTGCAGGCATCTGCCCCAAAGCATGATCTAAAATGTCAGAGACACCTGCTCAGAGATCTCTGTATCTCCTCTGCTTCTTCAAATAGGGTCAGAAATTCCCACCATTACCACCACCTTTAGAAATAGTGAGTCTATCTTCTGCCCTTTGGAAATAGACATTTTGTATCTTATGAAATAAAAAAAGATTGTAAATTTTTTGCTCTTTTGTTAAGGTGATCTGTATTTTCTGTCCTTTGAGAAGAGTGCTACTGTATCTTATGAAACAAGAAAAAACATAATATTTTTGTTCCTTTATGTTAAGGTCTGGGGACCTCGCTTCAAATGCAAATAAGTTTTGAATGGTGAATGTATAATTTCTGTGCCACTTTTCACAAATAATTCAAGTCCTGCTTGGTTCACCTTCAAAGTGTGCCTCAACTCTCCACTCAAGGTGAACCCAGCAGGATGTGAATCTCAGTTGGTTTGAAAATATTTCACTGTTGTTGTTTTGTTATAGAAACAATGCATATTTATTACAGAAAATTTAGAAGGCATAGATATCAAAAGACAGAATTTACAACAACTTTAAGCTTCTCAGTTGGCTTTATTTGCAATTCTAGAATTAGGGAACACTTTTTTCCATAAAACAGAGTAAGTGTTCCAATGAGCTGAGCAAGAGAGATTGGCTTTATAGACAGAGGAGAGCTGAAGAAAGCAGAAACAAAGAACAAAGAGTTTATCAGTTACTTTTAGACAGGACAACAGAAAAAGAACTGATTAATTAACATCAGGTTACTTCAGGCTACTTCTCTGGTGTAAGGATTAAAGAAGAGGGAACTGCATTATTACGCCCACTGAAGATTTCATCTGGTCCATTTGGGAAATTGGCTGTCTCTTTCTCCTGGCTTCTCCGAAGGTCAGATAGCAACTTAGTTTGTGTTTGGTGAGGTGGAACTTCAGCATGGGTGACTCCATTTTGATTTTTAGTCCAGTGTGTTGGGGCCTAGTGCAGAAACTCAGTCTAAAAAATGGCCTCCTAAAATTTTTATTTAACATATATAAGTTTTTAAGAAGTTTTCTGTACCTCCACATTTAAAATATTTTGATGTTTGATGTTTCAGTTGTTTTTTCATTAACATGCAAGTATGTGTGTGTGTTTATACATTATTTTATGTGCGTGTGTATACATATACATATTTTGAGAACTTTTAAAATTTAATATATCTTTATTATTTTAATATCACTAGTTATTCTCTGTAACAATATTTAATAACTTTATAATATAAAACTATATAATTTACCTATTGTTGGACATTTAGGTTCTGAATTTTTAAATATTATATATTTATATATCTACCACACATTATATAAATTGAATATATGTATAATAGAGTATTATTCCTCTTGGTATACACTTAAGATATTTCTCTTTTTTTCTTTTTTTGTCTCTGTCGCCCAGGCTGAAGTGCAGTGGCACAATCTGCGCTCACTGCAAGCTCCGCCTCCCGGGTTCACGCCATTCTCCTGCCTCAGCCTCCCAAGTAGCTGGGACTACAGGCAACTGCCACCACACCCAGCTAATTGTTTTGTATTTTTAGTACAGATGGGGTTTCACTGTTAGCCAGGATGATCTCGATCTCCTGACCTTGTGATCCACCCATCTCGGCCTCCCGAAGTGCTGGGATTACAGGTGTGAGCCACCACGCCCAGCCTAGATATTTCAATAGAAGTGGAATAAAGCCAATTTATTGTCTTTGAAAATCATGTCACTGTATATTTCTATCCACAGAGTACAACAGAGCCCCTTTCCCCCGTCTTCATGAATGTTGGATGTTAGCACACCCCTCTAACTTTTATACCAGCTACTAGAAAGAAATCAAACCTCAGTGTTGCTTCCTGCTACAGTGTTTGAACTATCTCTGATCCAGAAAATTTTCATCTGTTCATTGGTCATTTCTGCTCATGCAAATTGTCTTCATGCCCTGTGCTTTTTTCTGCTAAGATATTCCAAAGATAACTCCAAAGGGATGGAGTCGGTGTTGCAATGTAGGGAAGTTAAGATTTCAGGTATATAGGTGGGCTTGGAGAATGACTGCAAGGTTTTATTGAATGGAAGTAGCTCTCAGCAGGTGGGAGAGCCAAATGGGAGATGGTTTTCCTCTGGAATCAGGCTGCTTGGCATCTTGGGCTCTCCTCCGACTGCTCTGGACAAACTCTGCCTCATTCCACCAGTTGATGGCATGCAAGTGTGCTGGCATCAGTCATGTGCTCTTCTGCTGGCATGCTCCTCTCAATGTCCTCTTGACATCCAGCCCCTTGTGTCTTCTTCCGCCAATGTGTTTCTCACAACATCCAGTGGCTTGTGTGTGTGCCTGCTAGGGTCTCAGGGTTTTTATAGGCACAGGATGGGAGCATGGCAGGCCAGAGTGGTCTTGGGAAATGCAACATTTGGGTGTGAAGGCAGGAGTGCCTGTCCTCACCTAGATCCTTGGGCACAGGCCTGGGGATGGAGCCCTAGCCAGGGGCCATGCCCTCCTCTACCCAGCACTTCCCTGCCCCCTTCTGTATCAGAGTCACACATGGGCAAAATAACATCTATATGTGTTTATTCACTGCAGCATTTTTTGTAAAGAAAATATTGGAAATAATACAAATGTCCATCAGCTTTTAAAAAAGAATAAGGATGTTGTTGTATATGTTTGCTATAACAAACAACCTTAGACTGGATGGCTTAAACAACAAACATTCATTTCTCATGGTTCAGTGGCTGGATGTCTGAGATCAGGGTGCTAGTATGAGCAGGTTCTTGGTGAAAGCCCTCTTCTTGGTCATGTCCTCAGGTGGCCTTTCTTTGGTGGTGCACACAGACAGGTGTCAGGCCTCTGAGCCCAAGCTAAGCCATCATATCCCTTGTGACTGAAGTAACTGAAGATCCACAAAAGAAGTGCAAATAGCCTTAACTGATGACATTCCACCATTGTGATTTGTTTCTGCCCCACCCTAACTGATCAATGTACTTTGTAATCTCCCCCACCCTTAAGAAGGTTCTTTGTAATTCTCTCCACCCTTGAGAATGTACTTTGTGAGATCCACCCCTTGCCTGCAAAAACGTTGCTCCTACCTCCACTGCCTATCCCAAAACCTATAAGAACTAATGATAATCCACCACCCTTTGCTGACTCTCTTTTTGAACTCAGCCCGCCTGCACTCAGGTGAAATAAACAGCCATGTTGCTCACACAAAGCCTGTTTGGTGGTCTCTTCACACAGATGCGTGAAACAACAGGAAGCAAGCTCTCTCATGTCTCTTCATACAAGGGCACCAACCCCATCATGAGTGCTCCATCCTCATGATCTACTTACCTCCCAAAAGCCTCATCTCTAAATACCATCACACTGGGGATTGGGGTTGCAACATGTAATTCGGGAAGACACAAGCATTCAATCCATAGTAGATGCTCTCTGTATTTATTGAAATGGCATAATTATCTTCATAGCTGAAAAAAGCAAGCTGCAGAACAGAGTGTATATGACGTCATCATCTGCGCTTCACCAGCTTCCCTGGACTCCAGGGCACAAGATGAATTCCCACTTCCCTGCCCTTTTATGTGATGGTTACTACGGGACTGAACAAAGGGGGATGAATGCAGAAACGAAAACTTAAGACAAAATAATCTGTTTTAAAGAAGGGGTCAGGAGGCTTCTTGTTTCTAGTGAGCAAGGGCCTTGAGCTTCCACAGCCCTTTCACAGTATAGGTAATAATACTATTACTCTAAATTTATTGGATAGAAAGAGCGGGGAGAAGGAGGTAACGATTAGTCAGTTGTTTGATTGATCACAGGTTCACATTATTGCTAACAGGCTTCAGATGTGCCTAATCACAAGAAACACCGTGCCTGGGGTGTGACTGCCCTCAGCATTCCTTCTGGGCAGCAGATGCAGTTTGTCAGTTTGCCAACATCCTGCTTTCATGAGAACAGTTTGCTGTTTACTCATATAGCCTCCAGTGGTAAACTGAATTTATCACAACCCTCATTCTTTGGGCCTTCAACATCTCCCCCTTTTTGTTTTTACATTAATTGAATAAGATCTGTCCCTATGTTATGGGGGTTGATGTCAGCGTGACTCCAGTCAGTCCTTGCTCTGTCTTCACATTCAGATTCAACTGGCTCATGGCTCATACTGGGGAAAACCAGGCCCATGGTTGGGATCTATGGGTCCCTCCAGTGTACCATTCTATGGTCACACACCTTGAGGGTACCCACAAGGTTTGTCCATCTCCTGTAAAAACTCAAGCATACGCTCGTCCCCACATTAGTAAATCCACCGAAAACTTTCCACTGATAATGAGAGACAGGCTCTTTCTGATTAACAGGAGGCACAGAGAAAGCAAATTGAGGCCTTTCCATCTCGTACAATAGTATAACAACAACAACAAAAAATCCTTAAAATCTATCACTACGAGAAGCCTGTCCCTTGGAATGGCCATGGGGGATGGCAGACCCCACTGCAATGCACCCACTGGTTTAATCTGTGCATTAATAGCTCTCAAATCATGTAGCAATTGCCACCTTCCTGACTTTTTTGGAATTGCAAATAGTGGTATCAGCTTCTCCTGTGATAAAGGCCATTGCTCCACCCATACCGGTTTGTTAGTCAGCCACTCTAATAGCAAAGCAGTGGGTGGAGGAGAAATATCAATGACCCTCGTCAGAAATCCTGACTACCTAGCCCTTTTCTATCTGTCTTTTCAGTTATTGATATTGATTCAGGGTTTCCTTGGAGGGGCTTTCCTAAGACTTTTCTGCTCTGAGATCCCATTTTCTTTAACATTTTAAATCCTAGATTATCAACAGTTTCATTTGTAAGTCTCATATCCCATGCTGCAAGTAAATCTTGACCCCATAGATTAACACCTATATTTGCAACATAAGGTTGAAAAGTACATGACTGTCCATCCAGTCCAAGACAGGGCAAAATCTCAGCGCTCTGTTGAACACTTTGAGCTGTTCCTACTCCTGCTAGGGATGTAGAAGTTAATTGCAGAGGCCAGGATGAGGGCCAATTGTTTTTAGATATTATTGATACATCAGCTCCCATACCCATAAGCCCATGAAACTTCTTTCCTTTAATTTGCACTGTACAGGTGGGTCTATTAGATGCTATGGGTTGTGATAGATAAATTTCCTCCTAGTTGTACTCCCAAATTCTTGATTTCCCCATTTCTCCTTAAGTGGAGAAGGGTGAAATTTACAGGGAATAAGCAACATTGAGCAATACATTCTCCGGGTTCAAAAACCCAAAGATCTTGTGACATCACCATCACCTGAATTTCTCCTTCATAATTCAACAACTCCTGGGACTAAAGTAATGCCCTGTAAGTTAAGATGACTTTTGCCTAAAATTAATCCCATACATCCCGTTGGCAAGGGTCCCCAAATACCAGTGGAAATCTTGGTGGGTTTGTCTCCTCCAACTAATGCAACCCATTCTCTGACGGGGAGATCTAATCCTGCACTTCCAGGTGTTCTTAAGCTTTTTGTACATCTCACAGATGACAGTGCACATTTATAATCCACGTTTGCATTCCCAAAAGCCAAAGCCAAAGCTAGCATTTCTGCAGCCACAGAAGACAGTACAGACCAGTTTTCATCCTCCCTCTCCTGTTCACCATTTTTAATAGGTGCTGTGGGTGGGGCAAAAGACTCTCAAATTTTCAGAACATAACTCCTGCTGTCCCACTAAATAAGAAGGAAACAATGGCAAAGAACAGCATGGGCCAAACTCCAAGTAAAAACAGAAAGAATAGATAAATTCTGCCCCATGTTACCCTGATTCAGAAACTTCCCACTCCCAGTACCTCTTTAGGGCACTGACCTTATATCAGCTGCCAACAGACTCGTCCTGGGGTTTCTCGTTCATCTGGTCAGTTTTACTTTCTCTGCTCCAGCAGACCTTCTTCATTCATGTCCCTGTATGTCCCTGTCGGTTCCTGTTAGTCCTTGAAAGTCTCTTCTAATCCCTGTTTCTCCCTGTTGTCTCTATTTGTCTCTATGTATCTCTATTTGTCCTTGCAGGTCCCTGTTTAGGCGCCACTTGTTATGGTTACTACGGGACTGAACAAAGGAGGATGAATGCAGAAATGAAAAACAAAAACAAAATACTCTGTTTTAAAGAAGAGATCAGGGGGCTCCTTGCTTCTAGTAAGCAAGGGCCTTGAGCTTCCACAGCCCTTCATATTTATTGGGTAGAAAGAGCAGGGAGGAGGAGGTAACAATTGACCAGCTGCTTGATTGATCACAGGTTCACATGTGCCTAATCACAAGAAACACTGCTTCTGGGGCGTGACCACCCTCAGCATTCCTTTTGGGTGGCAGATGCAGTTTGTCAGTTTGCCAAAATCCTGCTTTCATAAGAACAGTTTGCTGTTCATTCATGTAGCGTCTAGTGGTATACTGAGTTTATCATGACCCTCATTCTTTTGGTCTCCAACACCTTTAATCTCCAACATCTTTAATGTAACATGCTTTGGTCAACGAACAGGAACAGAGGAGATATGGGTCAACTCTGGGAGAAAGGCTTTCAGGGCCAGTGAGTGATTAGTCATGTTCCCTGCCCACTTCCATCACAAATACAACCCTCCAGATGGTAGACACTCAGAGGGTTTGCAATCCTGGGTGAGGAAAATGTGAATCCCCAGCCAGCCCAGGATGGACACACACCACGTGGGAGAAAGAGGTCACAAAGATGTATGAATTGTTTGTTACTGCAACATATTCTCCTTTATTGTGACGGGTACAGGATAGTATAGCATCTTTTGTGTAAAAAAAAGCAAAAGGCAGAAAAATTAACCCTTTTCTTGTTTAGAGAAACAAAGTGGGCCAGGCGTGGTGGCTTATGTCTCTAATCCCAGCATTTTGGGAGGCCAAGGTGGACAGATTACCTGAGGTCAGGAGTTGGAGACCAGCCTGGGCCAACAAGTCAAAACCTCGTCCCTACTAAAAATACAAAACTTAGGCGTGGCGATGCCCACCTGTAATCCCAGCTACCAGTGAGGCTGAGGCAGGAGAATTGTTTGAACCTGGGAGGCGGAGGTTGCAATGAGCCGAGATTGTGCCACTGTACTCCAGCCTAGGTGTTAAAGCAAGATCCCTCTCAAAAAAAAGTGCAGCTCACTGCCAGCGCTCATTTAATTTTACATAAACATGCTCTTAGAGGCTGAAGCAAATCGGACTGATTTTCAATGCAAATATAAAATATGAAAACTGTTCTTAGAGTAATTTCTAAACAGAGCTAACATCATAATTATCTGAATAACCAGAATCATCTATTTCAGAAAAATTGAATTCATCAAATGAATCTTCAGCCAACAACTGTTTGAGAACAATGTTAACATCACATGTAGGAATGCTACATTTTTTAGGATTTGCCACCTACAGTGATCAAGAAATACTATATTTTGTAAATGGAAATACCACTACTAAAAACAGAATGCTATAAATATTAGAATTATATCTTTTGTTTCCAAAGTCGATATACGAGAGCAATGCAAAAATAATAATACAAGCAAGATATTTTGTGGCATAGTTATCTTAGGGCAAATGCTGCAGTGGCAAGCACCACCAGCAAGTATTCTTGGGGCAAATGGGAAAAGGACTAAATGTATAATGGTATTTTCTCATATATAGGCATACACAAAAAACAAATAATAGTGGTTACTTGAGAAAATGAAGTTGGGTAGGAATTGGATAGAGGACAAGAGGAAGAGAACTGCTCTTTACTGTACATCTTTTTATATGTTCTATTTTAGAACAAAGTGATTTCATTACTTATTTAGACAGTTTAATTTAAAAAAAAGAAACAGAAGCATAAGGACATTATGTAGAAATATGGAAGTAAATACCAGAAGAAATATTGAAAGTGGTTGTTTCTAAAGAGTAGAATCTGGAGAGAGGGTTGCTGCTTTCCATTTAGTATTTACTATTTCCACTTAGATTTAGTAGTTGGTACTGTATCATTTTAAAAACCACGTGCATGTGTTAGATTTTTGATTTTTAAAAATTAAGAGAAAAAACCCCAGAGAGTGACCAACCAAATGTCATGTGAAGTGATATTGCAAGTGCTAAATTTTATCCACGTGTCTCATACCTTGAGAAGTGACATAAGAATGTACATTTTTGAACTGCTCCAAAATGCCAAGCTTTTACAAATTAAATCACATCTCTTATACTTGCAGGTCATTCATGGAAAACTGCAATCAGTCTTGAATGCTGTTTGGCATAAAATATAAGGCAAGGATTGGTATCTGATTTCATAGTTTAGAAAAGAGGAAAACCAGAAAAGCCACAGATACTTTTGCTTTTGCCAAGAAGGCAACTTCTGCCTCAAAACATCCCCTGTCCTATCCCCCTCCCACCACCACCTACCTAACTGTCCAAGTAAAAAATCTGAAAGTCATCATTAACTCTTTCCAACATTGCCAGATGCTGTGGGTTCTACTTTCAGTCCTGGATCACTTAGGCTCAAATGCCAGATCCTATAGGTTCTTCCTTTAACTGGTCCACTTTTTTCCATCCCTATTGTATGCAACAGCCTCTTACTTAACTGTTCTTGTTACTTCCAACTTTGCCCATTCTAGGACATCTTCTTTGCTGCAACAACAGTAATCTTTTTTGTTGCTGTTTTGAGACAGAGTCTCACTCTGTTGCCCAGGCTGGAGTGCAGTGGTGCGATCTTGGCTCACTGCAAGCTCCGCCTTCTGGGTTCATGCCATTCTCCTGCCTCAGCCTCCCGAGTAGCTGGGATTACAGACATGTGCCACCACGCCCGGCTAATTTTGTATTTTTACTAGAGACAGGGCTTCTCCTTGGAGGTCAGGCTGGTCTTGAACTCCCAACCTCAGTTGATCCACCCACCTCGGCCTCCCAAAGTGCTGGGATTACAGGCTGGACCCACCGTGCCTGGCCTCCTTTTTTCTTTTTTTAGTGACTTTGTTTCTGATTTTTAAAAACACTTTATTTATTTACTTATTTAACCTATTTTGAGGCAAGGTCTATCACCCAGGCTGGAGTACTGTAGTATGATCTCTGCTCACCGCAGCCTCAACCCCTGGGACTCAAGCAATCCTGCCACCTCAGCCCCCTGAGTAGCTGGGACTACAGGTGCATGCCATCACGCCTGGCTAATTTTTGTATTTTTTGTAGAGACAGAGTTTCACCGTGTTTCTCAGGCTGGTCTCGAGCTCCTGAGCTCAAGGGATCCTCCCACCTCAGCCCCTAAAGTGCTGGGATTACAGGTGTGCACCACTGCACACGGCCTCTCATCTGTCTTTATGTCTTGAATTATCCTCCAACTTATTGAATTTGCAGTTTCTCAAAAGAACCAATGACTATTTTCATTTTGCCTCCTAACCTTCACCCATGCTGTTCTCTCTGCTTCAAACACTCTTCCTCCAGGTAATTCCTACTCATCCTTCAATTCAGACGTCCAGAAAGTCTTACCTGACACCTTGGGTCCAGGTTGCTGCCCCTCCCATCGGTTCCGGCATCCCTCATCTCCCATCAGAGGAACATAAAGGTGGATACTTTTGAAGAAACCTGCTTTGTTCTTTATCTAGTCTCCCCTCTGGACTGTAAGTTCCATGAGGGCAGGGACTTTGTTTTGTTCAACATTGTATCCTTAGCTCCTAGCAAATAGTAGGAGTTCAGTAACTACATGTTGAATAAACAAATGAAAAAGACAAACTAAAAACCAAGTTCAGGCTGGACACAGTGGCTCACGCCTGTAATCCCAGCACTTTGGAAGGCCAAGATGGGCAGATCACTTGAGGTCAGGAGTTTGAGACCAGCCTGGCCAACATGGTGAAACCCCATCTCTACTAAAAATACAACAATTAGCCGGGCATGGTGGCGGGCGCCTGTAATCCCAGCTACCGGGGAGGCTGAGGCAGGAGAATCGCTTGAACCTAGGAGTCAGAGGTTGCAGTGAGCCGAGATTGTGCCACTGCACTCCAGCCTGGGTGACAGAGGGAGACTCCATCTCAAAAACAAAACAAAAAAACAAACAAACAAACAAAAAAACACAGAAAACCAAGTTCAGGTGGATATTTGACTTTTAATCAAGCAAAAACTGGATAGATATGCCTTTCTCTGGTCAGTTACAGTCCTAAGTCTGGTAAATTCATCTTTAAAACTCCCAAGTTCTCCAAGTGATCCAAGTTGGCTGACACCCCAGACATAATCTATAATAATACACAGTGCTGGGCTAAGAGCTGGCTTCTAAACCAAAAGAGGATTATGGTAGTGTGGTTTGTAAAAGAAGCAACAAATTTTCACACTGTCCCAATTTAAGGAACTGGTGAAAGCATGCAGTTGCTGGATAAAACCCGGTACACAGACCTCCTGGATAATGTAATAAACTTTGATGTGAACAGCTTACAAATGACACCTGCTACTGCTAAGTGCCTGGGGCTCTATTCGGGTCTTTCAAGCAGCCAAATCTGCCTTTTATCCATTATGTCTCTATTCCCCAAGGAGGTGAGATAAAAGCCAATGTAAGTTTCCAGAAGGAGGCATTGTTTTCTTCTGCCAAAAATCTGTAATTTATCACTGGACTGTCAATAACAATATTGAAGATGGATAATTGCATTTGAAATCAGCTATACCCAGAACAAATGTCACCTACCAGCGATTGTATGGTGTGTAATGAGGAAGCAAAGCTGTGACATATGTGGGGTAAGGCAGAATAGATAAAATGTTTCTCTATGGTGGTCCAAGTGTATGTTTTACTTGGAATTAGAGGGGAAAATCTAACCAATATCAGCCTGTGAAAAAGTTTTCAGTGTCACAGAGAAATAAGAAAAATAAAGACTTTGGGGGAGTGTTCTCCAAAAAGCTAAGTTTTTTTTCTTTTAAGTTTTCATTATGTGCATCCGTTTCTTATGTTGACTGACATTTTTAATGCCAAATGACATCTAGTGAAAAAGCAAGTAACTGAACAATGTGCATAACATACGAATTAAAAACAAGAGGAGCCAGGCGCAGTGGTTCACGCCTGTAATCCCAGCACTTTGAAAGGCTGAGGCAGGAGGATCTCTTGAGCCCAGGAGTTTGAGACCAGCCTGGGCAGCATGGTGAAACTTCATCTCTATAAAAAACTTTTAAAAATTGGCCAGGTGTGGTGGCTCGCACCTGTAAGTCGCAGCTATTCGGAAGGATGAGGAGAGAGGATCAATTGCTTGAGCCTAGGAAGTCAAGGCTGCTGTGAGCCATGTTTGTGCCTGGGCACTCCAGCCAGGGCAACAGAGAGAAACTCTGTCTCAAAAACAAAAAAAAGAGAGAGGGAAAAAAAATGTATTTGTATATGCGTGGGATATTCTTGGAAGGATACGCAAAGAAATTGGCATTGAGAAAAAGGTTTCTTCAAAGGAGGGAATTGGGCATCTGCTGGAAAAGAAAGGAATTTCACTGTATACCTCTTTAAGACTTTTGGGTTTTGAACCATATGGATGCATTAATTATTCAAAAGATATGTTAAATAAAGTAAGATTAATAAGATGAATTAAAATAAGATGAAATAAAATGGTAATAGGATATGGCAATAGCTTGTGTCCTTATTTGGAAAAAATGGACAATTCTCTGTCAGACATCAAAAAAATTAAAAATATTTTAATCTGGAAAATCCTGAAGTCCTATTTTTAAAAATAAATCTCTAACACACTGATATTCAGCAAATATCTTCTCATTTTAGTTCAAGAAGGTGCATGTGTCAGTTTGTCCCATCACTGGTGATGACTTTGACCATGTGGCTAAGGTGGTGTCAGTCAGTTTCCTCTACAGTAGAGTTACTGTTTTATCCTTTGTAAACAATTTGTGTGGACACTTTGATGCTAAGTAAATATCCTGTCCCACATCAGACTTTCATCACTATTGTTAGCATCCATTGATGATTGCCTAGAGCCTTCATTCTTTCCATATTTATGGGTTGACATTCGACTTGTCTGCCTTGTTCACTTGTTTCCCTTCTGCCTTGTTTGTTTACTTGTTTCTTTGAATTGGCATAGGCTCATGAACTTTTATCCAAAGAGTTTACATTCATAACAATTATTATTAATTTTAATGTGTGCATTGACTCAGATTTGCCTAGTGGGAAATCCTTTTTTTTTTTTAATACCATGGACCACAAGCCCCTGCTATTTAATCTGGGCTGACTGTGTCTCTGACTGAAATGCTCCTCTCTCTCATACTTACTTATTAATTATAGTTTTCTGTTCCTCAAATATGTAGGCTCTGCACTGCCTCGGGGCCTTCACACTGGCGGTCCCCCTCCCTGGAGTTCTCTTCTGCCCACCTTCCCGTGGCAGGCTCCTTCCATGCATTCAGATGTCTCCTTCTCAGAGAATTTTTCTGGGACCATCTCGTCTAATATAAGACTAATCCCTTGGCTGGGCACGTGGCTTACATCTGTAATCCCAACACTTTGGGAGGCTGAGGCAGGCGGATCACGAGGTCAGGAGTTCGAGACCAGCCTGGCCAACATGGTGAAACCCCATCTCTACTAAAAATACAAAAATTAGCCGGGCATGGTGGCGGATGCCTATAATCCCAGCAACTCGGGAGGCTGAAGCAGGAGAATCGCTTGAAACCAGAAGGCAGATGTTGCAGTGAGCCTAGATCATGCCACTGCACTCCAGCCTGGACAACAAGAGTGAAACTCCATCTCAGAAGAAAAGAAAAGAAAAGACTAATTTCTCTCTCACTCTTACTCTCACTGTCCTCATTCTCTTTTGTATTTTATTTTATTTATCTTTTGAGACAGGGTCTTGCTCTGTCTGGAGTGCAGTGGCACAATCATAGCTCACTGCAACCTCAAAATGTTGGGTTCAAGGGATCCCCTTGCCTCAGCCTTCCAAGTAGCTGGAATCACAGCTACTCAAGAGATCCTCCTGCTGGGATTACAGGTATGAACCATCGCACCTGGCCTCTCCTATATTTCAGATATCTCCCTCTCTACTGGCTCCTCCCCAGGACTAGTTCAACATATTCTAGCCTCCTCCACATGATGTAAAACAAACAATAACAAAAAACCTAAAATTATTTCTCTACTCTTTACTTTTGCCTCTCCTCTTCCTTATGTCCCTATCTCTCATTTTCTCACAGCCAAAACTTCTAGAAAATACTGTCTACTGCTGCAGTTTGAATGTTTGTGTCTTTTCCAAAATTCATGTTGAAACTTAATCCCCAATTTGATAGTATTAAGGGGTGGGGCCTTTAGGAGGTGATTAAGTCATGAGGGCTCTAATTGGGAGTTATGACTTTATTTGTTTATTTGAGACAGAGTCTTGCTTTGTTGCCCAGGCTGGAGTGCAGTGGCACAATCACTGAAGCCTTAACCTCCTGGCCTCAGGGGAGCCTCCCACCTCAGCCTGCCAAGTAGCTGGGGATATAGGTGTGCACCGCCATGCCCAGCTATTTTTTACATTTTTTTGTAGGGACAAGGTCTTGCCAAGTGGTCCAGGCTGGTTTCGAACTCCTGGGCTCAAGCGATCCTCCCATGATTTACTCCCAAAGTGCTGGGATTATAGGCATGAATCACAGCACCTGGCCAGATTATGACTTCATAAAAGGGCTACAAGGGCTACAGGGAATTAGGCCCCCTTTTTTTTTCTCCCCTCTGCTCTTCCATCACGTGAGGACAAGCAAGAAGACCTTTACCAGACACTGAATGCCAGCACCTTGACCTGGGACTTTCCAGACATAAATTTCTGGGCTGGCCTCAGTGGCTCATGCCTGTAATCTCAGCACTTTGGGAGGCCAAGGCAGGCAGATCACTTAAAGCCAAGAGTTTGAGACCAGCCTGGCCAACATGTTGAAACCCTGTCTCTACTAAAAATACAAAAATAGCCAGGCATAATGGTACAAGCCTGCAATCCTAGCTCCTCAGGAGGCTGAAGCACGAGAACCACTTGAACCTGGGAGGTGGAGGTTGCAGTGAGCCAAGATCCTGCCATTGCACTCCAGCCTGGGTGACAGAGGTAGACTCTGTCTCGAAACAAAGCAAACAAACAAACAAACAAAATTCTGTTCTTTATAAATTGTCTAGTCTCAGGGATTTTGTTATAGCAGCACAAACAGACTAAGATATCTGCACTTGCTCAAGTCTCACTTCCCTACCTTCCATTTATTTATACCTCCACCCACCACACAATGAGTTTATGCTCAGCTCCAAAACTGAAAGTGACTTACTCTGACCAGAGACAGCAAAAAACAGGCCTGTGGTTAGCCCATATATTGCTTTCAAGCGGACTGGAAAAACATTTCCCTTTTTCAAGACATATGCTTCCATCTATCAGAAAATAGTCATCTTAGGTATACCGATCTGCAATGTCTGCAGTGTGCATGGTGCCTGCTGGTGTTGTGCAGTGCGCTACCTGCACAACCATATGAGGGCCCTACCAACATCCTCCCAGCCCGAAGATACATTACACTTTAGTCCTATCCTTTTTTTTTTTTTTAAAGACAAGGTCTTGCTGTGTTGCCCAGGCTGGTCTCAAACTCCTGGGATCAAGCAATCTGCCCATCTCAGCCTCCCAAAGTGCTGGGATTACAAGCATAAGCCACTGCACTCAACCCTGGTTTTTATCTGACCACTCTCAACTCCCCTGTGACCACCCTTCCTTCTTGAAATGTTGCCTTCCTTTGGCAACTGTGATACCACCCAATGTTCTCATTGTTTCTTTCTCGTCCTCTCATGCGCCTCTTTGTTATTATTAAGTCCATTCCAGAGTCTGTCCTGGTTTGTCTCCCCATCTCTCTGAGTGATCCCAATCACTTTCATTCAACATTTATTGAGTGCCCACTCTGTGCTAGGCATTGTTCTAGGCACTGACCACTTGCAACTTCTAAGTACACTCTGGTAAATGACAAATGTGTCTATCTCAGGCTCACACATCCAACTGCCTCTCTGAAATCTGAACTTGGATATCAAATGACCTTCCCCAAACTTAACTTGTCTAGAACTGAGTTCATCATCCTTCTCTCTAGATCAGTTTCTCTTCCTGGGTTCCCCATTTTAGCAAATGATTTTCATTCAGTTGCCCAAGACTGATAGCTGGAGTTATCCTAGACCCTTTCCTCTCTTGTACCTGAGAAAGTAGTAAGTCTTTTTTTTCTGCTTCCTAGATAGGTCTGAGTTTCAATCACTTGTCTCCATCACTGTTATCACCACACTGGTCTCCATCTCAGTCTAAGCCATTGTTATGGCTCTTACAGAATACAGCAGCAGGCTTCTTCCTGGTCTCAGCCTTTGGGCCTTTTCCCTGTGAATTCATCCACAGCATGCTTCCTATGACACAAGACTGATGATGTTAAGCTCCTGCTGAAACCCTATAATTTTTTTTGGCCTTCAGAATTTCAGTTCAAATTTTTCAATATGCTTTATAAGGCCAACTATAATCAGGTACCTCCTCTACCTCTCTGTTTTTATTTATTTCCATTTCCCCTTTCCCCTCATATTCTGTCACTCATTCATTCTTCCCTCCGTCCATATTAAACTCCTCTTAGCTCCTGAACATCCCATTCTTTCTCTAGACTCTGAATTTTGCCTGTGCTGTTCCCTCTGCATGGAACAGTTCATTGGCTGCTCTCCCACCCCTTTACTTTGCCGATGCCACCTTCACTTCATGCTTCAGCAGAGATCTTACTTTATCTAGGAAGCCTTCTTAAACTCCCAAATCTGGGACAAGGGTCTTTTACTGAGCTGCCATAGTAAGCTGGTACCATTTATCACACTAGGGTGCTTCCATGTTCATTGGTCTACATCTTCCTTTAAATATAAGCATCTAAGAGGGCAGGAACCTTGCTTCTCTTGAGTGTTTGTTTTTGAGACAGACTCTCACTCTGTCATCCAGGCTGGAGTGCAATGGCGCAATCTCAGCTGACTGCAACCTCCACCTCCTGGGGTCAAGTGATTCTCCTGCCTCAGCCTCCTGAATAGCTGGGACTACAGGCATGCACCACCATACCTGGCTAACTTTTTCATTTTTCTTAGAGATGGGGACTCGCCCAGGCTGGTCTCGAACTCCTGAGTTCAAGTGATCCGCCCACCTCAGCCTCCCAAAGTACTAGGATTACAGGTGTGAGCCACCTCACCCAGCTCTTATTTAATATTTAATTCTTGGGACCTAGCAGAGTGGCCAGCACATAGTAGGTGCTCAGCAAGTACATGTAGAATAAATGAACAGTTGATAAGTGCAGGATATGAATCCAAAAATTCTGGTCCTGGCTCACCACTGGACCCTTGGAAAGTGTTTTTTAGTGTTGCTGTACCTTAGTGTCCTCACTTGTAATATGAATATATAGTATAGGGCATGGCAATGGCAATTTTAAAACATAATCCCCAAATTCTTTGGCACTTCTTTTAATGAGAGGTAGAGCCTATGTCCCTTCCTTTAGAATTTGGGCTCTGTAATTTTTTGATCAAAACAAAAGTGATGTCATGGCCATTTCTGGACTCAAGTTTTAAGAAATTAGCAATTTCCGTTTTGTTTTTCTTGTGATGCTTCCTTGCAGAATGCAGGCACTATGCCATGGACAAGCAGCTCCAGAGAAGCCCATGCAGAGGATTCCAGCCTCCAGCCCTCAGCTTCCACCAAGCTCCCAGGCAGCAACAGGCACAACTTGGCAGCCATTTTGGCCTCCATCTTGCTCTATCAAAGCAAGACGTCTTGGAAGTGGATCTTCCAACCCCATTTGAACATCCACCCCCATGTAATATTCCAGAGATAAAGAAATGTTGTTTTAAGATCTACATTTTGGGATAGTTTGTTATGCAACAAGCAATAATCAGGACAGATTTTTGTACCCAGAAGTGGAGTACTGATGACACCATAACACACAGCACTGGCTTTGGGACTGGGCAGCAGATATAAGCCAGAAACGCCTCTGGGAGCATGTTAGTAATGGTGTAGGAGACTGGGGGTGAGGACTTAAAGTGAGGGAAATGTTATCCACAGAGAGGAAAGGGGACTCCAGTTACATAGAAAAGTTTGACAACACTGTTGCCATTGCCTTCTGTAATGTGGAAAATAAAAAGTGCACTTCATGAACTCAGTGACCTTGCTAAGGAGATTTCTGGGCTGAGTTTCCAAAGTGCTACCTGATTTTTACCTGGCTAGCTAGTGGCACCTCTTTCTACCACAATGCATGAACCAGTCATGTTGTTAAAGACATTGTCTCCATGCATGACATTATGTATACCCTATGCCAAGCTTGTCCAACCCACAGCCTATGGACCACATGCAGCCCAACACAAATTTGTAAACTTTCTTAAAGCATTATGAGATTTTTTTTTTGCAAGTTGTTTTTGTTTTGTTTTGTTTTGATTTTTTGTTTGTTTGTTTTTTAGCTCATCAGCTATCATTAGTGTTAGGGTGTTTTATATGTGGCCCAAGACAGTTCTTCTTCCAATGTGGCCCAGGGAAGTGAAAAGATTGGACACCCCTGCCCTAAGCCTTCTCCAGGTCCCCAAAGAGTTGGCACTGTCACAATGACAATGGCTAACCTTTGTCTTCCAGGTTATTCAACCCTTTGGAGAAGGTGGCACACAGAAGACTAACATTGTTGGCACTGTCATCTTAGACAAAAGAGTGGGACTGGTAGAAGATCAGCTATCTCAAAATTGGAAAGCAGGTCACTAGTTCCTATCCACTGTGGTTGGTTTGGCTTTCTTCACTCCTCTGTACTGTGGATTCTCCTTTCGCCTGTGATTTTCATTAAACATCTACACAAAAATAATTTAATATGTGCAAAATGTGTAAATAACTAACCCTGCCCTTCACCATATCCACGATCCTCCATTTTGTGTGTTTCCTTTCCTTGTTTTCCTCTACAGTTTCACTACATGTGAATCTCTAGTGATAGATTTATTTTTGCTTGTTTCTGAACTAACAGAAATGGGATCTCACTGTATGTATTCTCCCGGAACTTGCTTTATTTTCTCAACATTAGGTTCATAAATTTCACCTATTTGTTTTTTGTCTTAATCTTTGTAACCAGTCTGTAAAACCAAATGAGTATCCTCTCTGTCTGTTCTCGCACAATGTGTTGTCCATATCAGGTCACCAATAAACACTGTAGGATGATGCTGGACAGGATATGTCCACAGTGTTGGGAGAAAAGCTGAGTATTGGTAAAGAAGCTGAGGCAGGGCTTGGAACATGTCCAGGGTCCAGGGTCTAAAACCCCTTGTGGCCTTTGGAATGGGTCTAGACTTGCTAGCTCCTTTCTCCCATTATCTCAAGTAGCCATATGTTTCAAAGAAAATGCTAAACCGTCACAGCTGTAGCTCATTCGCTTGATAAACCGCTTCCTTTCAACCCCCACATCCTCACCACCTGTTTCTTTGTTTTATCAGCAATAAATAGCGTCGGCTCCCAGAGCTCAGGGCCTTTGCAGCCTGCATACTAGCATTGGCCCCCTGGTCCCACTTTCTCTCTTGTCTTTTCTCATTCCTTTGACTCTGTTGGACTTTGTAGCACCCATGGCCTGGTGTTGGGTCTGATCACCCCAACACACAGAATAGCTGGGTAGCTCACATTCATGCAAATGTAATTGTAATATTCAGGAATAAGAGTTTCCAGAGAAGGTACAAAACTTATAAGTGGCCCCAAAAAAATTAAAAAAAAAAAAAAAAAAAACTTGTAGGTGGCTAGGAGTGGTGGCTCTTGCCTATAATCCCAGCACTTTGAGAGGCCAAGGCAGGAAGATTGCCTGAGGCCAGGAGTTCAAGATCAGCCTGAGCAACATAGCAAGACCCTCTTTCTACCAAAAAACCCCCTTTTTAAAAATAAACTAAAAACTTTTAGGCAACTGCTAAAAATGAATAATTTGGTGTAAAGGAGACAGAGCAGGGACCCCTCTTAAAGGCCTGTGGATCTCCCAAGCATGGAAATAACAGAAAATCTTGAGTTCATTCAAGGGAAATTCCAGGCACCTACCCAGCCTTGAGAAGTAAATAAGCAAATTAATAAGCAAGAAGGTAACAGTAACTTAAAACAATAGCCAAGGCTGGGCACAGTGGCTCACGCCTGTAATCTCAGCACTTTTGGAAGGCTAAGGTGAGCAGATCACTTGAGCTCAGGGGTTCAAGTCCAGCCTGGGCAACATGGCAAAACCCCGTCTCTACAAAAGATACAAAAATTAGCATTGTGACATGTACCTGTAGTCCCAACTACTTAAGAGGCTGAGGGAGAGGATCACTTGAGTTGGGAGGCAGAGGTTGCAGTGAGCTGAGATTGTGCCACTGCACTCCAGCTTGGATGACAGAGCAAGACTCTACCTAAAAAAAAAAAAAAAAAAGCCAAGGAAGTTAGAGTCCGAAGATGGTCCCTATAGAAACTAATGATGCATCTTAACATACGTCCCTGAGTTGTTTTTTAGAAACCCAGACCCTCACCAAATGTATCCACTGGCATGTAGACCTCAGATAAGGAGGAACTGAGGATTGAACTCTGACCACTGTTCTTTGTTCTAAATGTCTTCCAGAGGGGCTTAAAAGTCATGCCTGCAAATCAGAACTAACATATTCTCTTTTTTCTTTCGTTTATTTTTTCTTTTTGGAGATAGTGTCTCATTCTGTTGCCCAGGCTGGAGTGCAGTTGCACAATCATGGCTCACTGCAACCTCCACCTTCCAGGCCCAAGCAATCCTCCCACCTCAGTCTCCCAAGTAGCTAGAACCACAGGTCTGTGCCACCATGGTCAGCTAATTTTAAAATTATTTTTGTAGAGATGGGGTCTCCCTATACTGCCTGGGCTGAGAACTAATGTTCTTTTCTGCTGACCCCAAATTTTTAGACAGAGTTTTATTTAAAGTTCCTTAACCAATTGCAAAAAAAGAAAATCTCTGATTCACCTATGACCTGTGGGTCCCCCCCGCCACCTTTGAGATGTCCTGCCTTTTTAGGTCAAACCAATGTGTAGCTCCACGCATTGATTTATGACTTTACCTGTAACCTCTGTCCCACGCACCTTTATTTTACTTTTTATTTTTGAGACAGGGTCTCGCTCTTTTGTTCAGGCTGGAGTGCAGTGGCACAATTACAGTTCACTGCAACCTTGACATCCTAGGCTCAAGTAATCCCCTCATCTCAGCCTATCCCAACTAGCTGGGACATGCAGCTAATTTTAACTTTCTATAGAGACAGGGTATGTGTTATCCAGACTGGTCTTGAACTCCTGAACTCAAGCAATCTTCCTGCCCCGCCTCCCAAAGTGTTGAGATTACAGGTGTGAGCCACTGCGCCTGGCCCCCAACTGCCTTTAAAAACCCTTACTTGCCAGCCATCAAGGAGGAGCTACCTGATTCTCCTTGCTTGGTGCCCTACAGATAAACACCCTTCTTTCTCCCTCTGCAAACCTTGGTGTGGGTATTTGGCCTTACTGTACCAGACGAAGGGATCCTAGTTCAGTCAGACAATATAAATATTTGCAGTGTATGTATACTACTCAAGTACATGACTTCATTATTCAATTTGACAAATGCATTCTGTTAAACAAATACAGAAAGGATTAATAAAGCTTGACTAGCCCATCTTTTCCATTATCCCTGCATGTATCTTTGCATTATTGCAAATAATTGAGAACAAACCATTGGTGAGGGGATAGAAAGACTGCTCTGGCTCACCAGCTCCTTTTAAGTATTTTCTTAAGCAAATATCATAAGTAACACAAATAACTATTTCATTCAGTGTAGAGAACAAAGCAAAAATAACAATTCTCTGAGCATCAAACTAATAGGCTTATTATTATTATTTTTTGAAATGGAATTTCGCTCTTGTCACCCAGGCTGGAGTGCAGTGGCAAGATCTCAGCTTACTGCAACCTCCACCTCACAGGTTCAAGCGATTCTCCTGTCTCAGCTTCCCAAGTAGCTAGGATTACAGGCATCCGCCACCATGCCTGGCTAATTTTTTGTATTTTCAGTAGAGACGGGGTTTCACCAAGTTGGGCAGACTGGTCTCGAACTCCCAACCTCAGGTGATCTGCCTACCTCGGCCTCCTAAAGTGCTGGGGTTATAGGCGTGAGCCATGGCGCCCAGCCTAGGCTTAGTTTTTTTGTAGGTACTAGAGTATTTGTTTCTTTAGCCAAAATCCACTGATATTTTAGTCTTCTGGTTCTCAATCTTGGCTTCCTTTTGCAATTACCTCTTGAACTTTAAAAAATTCTGCTCCAGCCCGGGCAACAGAGGGAGACTGTCTCAAAAAATATATAAGTCAATAAATAAATAAACATGCTGATGCCTGGATCCCACCCTGGGACATTCTGATGTAACTGGCCTGCAAATGGTGCCTGAGCATGGGGATTTTTAAAAGCCCCAGTGACTCTAATATGCAGCAGACTTTGAGAACCACTGGTTTAAAGGACTTTGTCTTACTCTGACAGTGTCTAGCACAGTGCCTGACAGAGACTGATGCTCAGAATGAACAAACTAAGGTTCTATTTGTCAAGGAGGAGGGGAGTGTTGTGTTAATCACAAATGCAAACAAACCACAAGCAAGGGATAAGTCAGGCCCTGGGCAAAGACAATGGTAAGGCAATTCTGCCAGGTAAGTGTGTGAGGGTGACACCCACTGAATGCAAGCTGTTGTTACCTTTTTTCCTTTATTTTTATGTATTTATTTTTTGTTGAGACAGGGTCTCACTGTCCTTCAGTCTGGAGTGCAGTGGCCCTATCCTGGCTCACTGAAGCCTCGACCTCCTGGGCACATTTAATTCTCCCACCTCAGCCTCCTTAGTAGCTAGGACTACAGGTGCGTGCCACCATGCTTGGCTAATTTTTTAAATTTTTGTACAGACGGGTGGGGCTCCTAATTATGTTGCCCAGGCTGGTCTCGAACTCCTGGGCTCAAGTGATCCTCCTGACTCGGCCTCCAAAAGTGCTGGGATTACAGGCCTGAGCCACCGCACCAGGTCATGTTTCTATCTTGACTCTAACTAGAAAAGATGTCATCCTTGAAACACAGGTACTGTCCAGCCAAATTCCAAAGCCCTCTGAAGATCCAAGTTCACTAAGAAGCTCAGAGGTGCCAGGCTGTGTCTTGTTTGTGCAAATGAGGCAGAGGATGACAAGGCAGGGTGGGCACTTCGAGCTCTGCCCCAAGTCTGGTCGGCTTGAGAGTCAACCTAGGAGCCTCTCTCGGCTCCAGATGGGAATGTGGCAGCCCTTCCCGCGTAGGGAAAAAGGAGCGTGTAGGGGGCACCACGGCGAGATGGTCGGGTCTGCTCCACCCATCAGGATGGAGTGCAGCCTCCACCGGGAACCAGGGGCCGGAGTCGCTGCTCAGTGGCCCAGGCCTGCACGTGGCGCGGCGGGAGCTACTGTCTAGGGCCTCGCAGCGACACCGGATGAGGACTACATGTCCCGACGTGCCTCGGGCAGGGTGGG
>NW_012119154.1:4683606-4693505 GCF_000951035.1 Colobus angolensis palliatus
TGGGCCCGCGTGCGTGCGGGGGACAGCGCGGAGAGAGGGCATCCCGCGCACGCGGGCACCTGTCTGCGCCCCCGTTACTGAGCGCACAGAAGCCACCTGCTTGCCACGCCTGGGTGTTTTGCACAACATCCTAAGGGCTTACTCTGTTCTCCACGGCGGATCTCCTGGGTCAAGGACTTGGAGGAGGCTCGAGCATTCTTAGTGCAGTTTCGGTTGAGGAAACCGAGGCGGAGAGGGCTAAAGGTCTCTTGCTGCCCAGGTCACGGGCGGGGCAGGCTCTACCCTTCAAGGTGCCCGTCTCGCCCCCGCTTCTGATAGGTCCACTATCTTAGGCGCGTCGTATCAGGAAGAAAATCCAAGTTTCAACAGGCCGCTCCCCTGAGGCGTTGAGAATTCTTCCTTGCCGAGATGTTTGCGAAGCTTTGAGACTCTTGGGGGCCTTATTTGACTTTAACATTTTATGGAGCACTTTAGAAATGTCAGTTCTTCTGGTACCCTTAATCAAACGTACACTGTGGGATTCTTTGGTGTGTCTGGGTGAATGTAGAGGTGGGGGTGTGAAGGGGGAAGGAAGCAAAGTGTAGCATCTGCTGTTCCTAAGCCTTTTTTCATTGCTGTACACTCCTTTTGCCACATTGGAGGGACTGGTGTACAATAGTTAAGAGTGATGATGTCCTTGCAGTGCTCCTGTTTACCGGGTTTTCTGTGGCGTGACAGGCATCAGAAGTGCTGCAGCAGTTGGTCCTAGGTAGTTGGTCTTAGTTTTACTCTTTCAAGACTTGGCCCAGAAAGTACTTATTGAAGGAAACCTTACCTGGTTCTTCACTTTTCCATCCCAGCAAGGCCACTGGCCTCTCTCTGTGTCCCTATTACTGGCCTGTATCATTGTTTTATAAGGAGTTATTTGATTATCTGTCTCCAACTTTTGAGAAGGGCATCTACCCTAGTGCCTGGCGTATGTTAAGTCAATACTAAGACTCTTGCCCAGGCTGGACTGCAGTGGTACGATCTTGGCTCACTGCAACCTCCACCTCCCGGATTCAAGCGATTCTTGTGCCTCATCCACTTGAGTAGCTGGGATTACAGGTATGAGCAACCGCTCCCTGCCTCAAAACTAATTTTTAAAACCATAATGATATTTGATTGAATAATACATTCACATTGTTTAACAACCAGGGCCGGGCGCCGTGGCTTATGCCTGTAATCCCAGCACTTTGGGAGGCTGAGGTGGGCCTAGGAGTTTGAGACTAGCCTGGGCAACATGGTGAAACCCCGCCTCTACAAAAAATAAAATATTAGTTGGGCATGGTGGCACATGCCTGTGGTCCCAGGTACTTGGGATGCTAAGGCAGGAGAATAGCCTGAGCCTGGGAGGCAGAGGTTGCAATGAGCCGAAATTAGATCGCACCATTGTACTCTAGTCTCAAAAAAGGGGGTGAAACCCTGTCTCAAAAGAAGAGAACAAAACAAAAAATAAAAAACAAAAACCAAAGCGTACGAAAAACAGTGAAACATCACCCATCCACATTTATCCCCCCTGAATACCTCCTGAAGGAAAACCAGTGTTAGGAATTACTTCTGTCCTTTCTGGAGGAATTCCATGCAAGTGAATGCTTACATATATTCCTTTCCCCCTCCACCCTACGAATACTAGGGTATTGTATACTTTTCTGTGAGCTGCATTTTTCAACCAACAACAGAATGTTCTACACAACATTTAATAGAGTTGGTACCTTGCTGCTGCAGAGCTTAATTTGGTCTTTCAGCTTGGCTTTGCCAGTTTTAATCTCAAGGTCACTTGAGTGCAGTGTCAGCTCCCCTGTTGGCCTATGCCATTTGAAAGGCACCCATTTAGCACTTGTTTTTTTAACATTAGTTTTCTATTCTGTAAAATTCCACAGATGACAGCCCCTTTTCCTAATTTGCAAGGTGCAGGACAAGTAACACAGCTCTGCCATGCTGGAACTGGGCCTGGAGCAAGAGTAGTGAAGTGAGCCTCCTGCCCCCTCTGCTGGGATTTGGCTGCCTGCCCATGGCTTCTTCATTCTGGTGTGCTTGACTGTTTCCTTGGCCCACTCCAGCCCAGGGAAATGGAGTAGAACTTGGCCAGTGATGCTGAAGCAGAGCAATTGAGAAATGTGCTGATAGTTTGGGCTGGCTGCCTGGCTTCATTAATTATGGGATTAGACGGGAACAATTCTTGGCTTCTGTGCCACTGCCTTGGGTACAGAGATACTCAAGTCCTAGAGAGAGGATCACGACCTCCCCAGAAGGATTCAGGAACTCAGGAACTGAAAACAACATGGAGAAGCCCCAGAGGGATGTTCAGCTCTGGTCAGCAGACATTTGAGTGTAGATACTGTGGTCTGACCAGGGATGCAGACACAGCTGGACACAGTCCCTGTCCTTAAACAACTTACCTTCAGGTCTGAGATCAGTGAGGGCATGGAAGATAAGACCGAAGGAAATGCCAAGTGGAATGGAATAACTGCTTACATTTTAAATCGTGTTTCTTAAAGTGTGGTCCCAAAACCACTTGTGTCAGAATTACCACTGAAACCAGACTTGCTTAATCATATCCCCTGAGAATGAGTTTTTTTTTTCTTAAGGAACTTTAGCCTTTTGCCAAATTTAATACAGATCAAGAAGAGATAGACCTAGCCTTCCGGATCTGGTTCTTACCTCAGGAATGTCAGGTTGCTTGAGCAATATTTATACTTGGAACTTTAAGGCAGCTTAGCCTGCTTGTGTAAATAAAAGTGTTTGTCATATATGAGAACCCTCACATGGAGTGCCTCTCCCAAGTCAGTTGTCATCAGTTGCAATACAGTTACCAGACTATTGAATTTAGCTGGCTTGCCAGGGCGCTTCAGCCAGGAAGGTCCTGGGCAGGAAAGTAAACGTGTTGTATAACATGCCCTTGTCCTGTTCTTTGGTGAAGCTCATTTTCTCTACACAGATTAAAGAGAGGAGGCCAGAGGAGGGGCCCTCATGCATCCAGCGGAGCCCTGCTGTGCTGCCCACTGCCGCAGGTGCAGGGAGGGACTTCCTAACCTGCATGACTTTTCCTGGCTCTGGGACTTTGATTTGGAAAAGCAACAAAAGCTTCTCAGGTTCTTTCAAAGATGAAACAATTTCTTTTTTCTTTTTTTGTTTTTGTTGTTGTTCAGACAGAGTCAGCTGTGTTACCCAGGCTGGAGTGCAATGGCACAATCTTGGCCCACTGCAACCTCCATCTGCTGGGTTCAAGTGATTCTCATGCCTCAGCCTCCTGAGTAGCTGGGATTACAGGCAGGCACCACCACACCCAGCTAAGTTTTGTATTTTTAGTAGAGACAGGGTTTTGACGTGTTGGCCAGGCTGGTCTTGAACTCCTGGCCTCAAGTAATCTGCCCGCCTTGGCCTCACAAAGTGCTGGGATTACAGGTGTGAGCCACAGTGCCTGGCCCAAAATTTCTTTTTTTAAGCCAGGACCTTGGGAAGATCACCCAGATACAGTGCAAAATAAAGTTCTAGAGTTAAAACCTCAGGGCTGTATTTACAGCCAAACCCTTGTGATAGGAAGCATATGTCCAGAAACACATCCTCAATCTCCTTTGGAGGCAGGGTAGTGCAGTGGTATAAGAAAGAGCTTGGGAATCTGACTGCCTGGGTCCCCCACTTGGCAGGTCTGAGGCCTTGGGAAAAGTGCTTCTCTCTAAGAATCATATGTTGATACCTGCTGTCTGGGATTATGGTTAGGATTAAATGAAATGATCTGGGGAGAGTGCATGGTGACTAGCACTCATAAATGATAGTTGCTATTAGTATTATTAGTTTCATCATCCTTGATCAGAGTTGTCATTAAGTCACAAAATGGGCTGGTTTGGGGTTTGGCCAAGGGGTAGAGAGGCAGAGGATGGGAGAGAAGACAGGAGACGAGGAGAGTGGCTGATAGACAGCTGGAGGAGTGTCCTTGGGAGTTGCCTATCTCTTGTCCTTGTTTTCACGTCACCCCACAGCCTGACATTTTCTCTGATACTGAAGGTCAAGGAGCGCTTTGGCCCACTTTGCACTGATGAGTGAAACTGGACCTGTGACTTTTTTTTTTGGTCTGCTGGGATCGGCTGGGTGCAGCATCCTGGCTGTTCATCTGCCCTGGACACCCTTTTGTCTGCGCTACTCAGTTTCGGTTGTGATTCTCGCCACACCGAGAGCTCAGAAACAATTTGAGTGACTAAGTTAGCTCCTTTACGGGCAGAAATAATCCTTCCCTGAGGACAGGCACACGGACACACTTCTACCTTGGAAGTTGGAGTGAGAGTTGATAGGATGGACTGGAGATGAACTGGGAAGAGATTTAGAGTTCCCTCGTGGGCTAAGGTGAGAAAGTTTGTACAGCTTTTTAAAAAGTAATATTTAATCACCTGTTTCCTTCATCTCACACACCTGTTCAGTGTACAAATCATGAGTGTGGCTGGGTGCAGTGGCTCATGTCTATAACCTCAACACTTTGGGAGGCTGAGGTGGAAGAATCATTTGAGCCCCACAATTTGAGTCCGGCCTGAGAAACATAGCAAGACCCTGTCTCTAAATTTAAAAAATAAATAAATAAAATATAAATAAAAATCATGGTGCAGTGGCTCATACCTGTAACCCCAACACTTTGGGAGGCTGAGGCAGGTGGATTGGTTGAGCCTAGGAGTTCAAGACCAGCCTAGACAACTTAGTGAGACCCTGTCTCTACAAAAAATATAAAAATTAGCTGGGCATGATGGCATGTGCCTGTAGTCCCACCCATTCCACTTGGGAGGCTAAGGCAGGAGAATCACTTGAGCTCAGGAGGTGAAGACTGCAGTGAGTCAAGATGGCGCCGTTGCACTCCAGCCTGGGTGACAGGAGGGAAACCCTATAAAAAAATATGTATATAATATGATAATGATTACTATTCTAGGAATGAGTCGAGAGCTCTCAGTTTCTTACCTTAACCTTTCATTTCTTAACCTTCACCTCTTGCTTCATTCTTCCATTCCATCTCCTTCTGTTCCTTAAGAGGCATAAATATAATAATTGATCATTTTCTGTGTGTCATGTACATGGTGTTATTTCATTTAAACATTATAACAGGCCTGTGGAGTACTATTATTATCCCTATGTTAGATGACATAACTAAGATTTAGAGAAAACTTGCTTAGGTCAACACTTAATAATGTGAACTTGAAACTCAGATCCTTTTAACCCCAAAGACCATGTTTCTGTAAATTCTTACCATTTTCAGTGTGAAGCATACTTTTACATGAGGACAAATACCATTTTCATAAAAATGTTGAGTATCCTCCCAACAAAAATCCAATTTTATATTCCCCTTCTGAGAAATAAAATGGAAGCAAGGCCTTAAAAATCATCTCATTCAGTTTCCCACCAATGTAGTCATCCCTTCTCCTGTAGCTATGACAGATGATTATAGTTTACTATTTTCAAGGCAATTAATCTTAAAATTAATTAGAAGATTAATTGTTAGAAAACTCTTATTTTTTTTTCTTCTTTGTATGTGAAGAAAAATCTTAGAAAAATCTAAGCTAAAAATCTATCGCCTCTAACTTTTACCTGTTGTTAACCCCAGAGCAACACCTGGGTGAGCCTCCTCTTCTCTAAGTCATGTCCCTTTGGACAGAACAGTCACATATCCCCTAAATCTTGTCTCTAGCAGGCCAAGTAGCATCCCCAAGTCTCTCAGTAGTTGCAGGTGGATGGTGGTTTCTGGGGTCCTTACGATCTGTGTCACCATTCTCCTTTCCCTTTCCTCCTCCCCACCTTGGTGATGTCAGGAACTAAGCTCATTGTGCCAGAAGTGTCCTGGGCTCCCATAAGTTTATACTGGTGACACTTTGTAGTTATTCTGCTTTCAGGCTCAGTCTCTTCCACAATTGGAAGAGGAGAGCTGAATCAGTCATCTCTCACTGCCTAACAGTCTACCCCCAAACTTAGTGACTTCAGACAGCAATCATTTATTAGCTCAAGATTCTGGGGTTTAACAATTTGGGCTAACCTGGGCCAGATTTTCTGCTGATTTAGCCCAGGCTCACTCATATGGCTGTGGTTGGCTGGTGAGTTGGTTGGATACTCTCACCCACCTTTTTGTTGTTGTTGTTTTTTGAGAGTCCCACTCTGTCACCTAGGCTGGAGTACAGTGGCATGATCACAATGCATTGCAGCCTCAACCTCCAAGGTCCAAGCAATCCTCCCACCTTAACCTCCCGAGTAGCTGGGACTAGAGGCACACACCACCCTGCCTGGCTAATTTTCAGATTTCATCATAGAGGTGGGGGTCTCACTATGTTGCCCAGGCTGATTTCGAACACCTGGGCTCTCAAGTAATCCTCCCGCCTTGGCCTCCCAAAGTACTGGAATTACAGGCATGGGCCACCACACCCAGCATGGCTGGGACTCTTGGTCCTAGATGACCTCCTTCACATCTAGCAGTGGGCAGGCTTCAGCCAGTGTGACCGGAGTGACCAGCCCACATGTCTCTCATCCTTCAGCAGGCTAGCTCAGGCTTCTCCATGTGGTGCTTGGGTTCTAACAAGAGTAAGAGAAGGCAAACCTTCATGAGCTTAATAGGCACTTTTCAAGCTGTAGTGCTAATCAGGCCAGATGCTTTTCTAGTCCATGTGTTCAGGAGATTCATAGTTTCCTAAATCTGTGGCTTTAAATTTTTTGACTTGCAACTAACTGACATACAATTTTACATTATGATAGAGGACACTTCCTATCCAACCAGAAACAAATGTTTCACAGTAGCAAATGTTACTGTGGGTGATTAACTGTGATCTTTTCTCATTGTATTTATTTTGTACCTGTATAACCTTCAGTTGGAGAAACACTGTCCTAGGTAGTAAAACAGTTTCTCATTCTTACTGTGTCTGGAATTGGTTCCTTCTGGTGGGTTTTTGGTCTCGCTGACTTCAAGAATGAAGCCACAGACCCTCGCAGTGAGTATTACAGTTCTTAAAGATGGTGTGTCCGGCGTTTGTTCCTTCACATGTTCAGATGTGTCTGGAGTTTATTCCTTCCAGTGGGTTCGTGGTCTCGCTGACTTAAGGAGTGAAGCCACAGACCTCTGCAGTGAGTGTTACAGCTCATAAAGATAGTGCAGACCCAAAGAGTGAGCAGCAGCGAGATTTATTTTGAAGAGCAAAGAACAAAGCTTCCACAGTGTGGAAGGGGACCCGAGTGGGTTGCCACTGTTGGCTGGGGTGGCCAGCTTTTATTCCCTTATTTGGCCCCACCCACATCCTGCTGGTTGGTCCATTTTACAGAGCACTGATTGGTCCATTTTACAGATTGCTGACTGGTTCATTTTATAGAGTGCTGATTGCTGTGTTTACAATCCTTTAGCTAGATACAGAGTGCTGATTGGTGCATTTACAATCCTTTAGCTAGACACAGAGTGCTGATTGGTGCATTTTTACAGAGTGCTGATTGGTGCCAAGTCCCCACTCGACCCAGGAAGTCCAGCTGGCTTCACCTCTCATTATCATTACAGCCAGAGTGGTTCTGCAGATGCACATGTATGTTCTAAGAAAACTGTAGCCTTATCATTTGGATTTTCTCTACCTGGTTTTTCCAGTGCTGAAGAGAGGAAGTGGTTTGCATGTGTTATAGGCAAAAAAAGAACCAAAGGATTTGTGTTTTTCCAGTCCTGGAGGAGGAGGAAAACTCTAACCTAATAGCCCTAACACTGGCTATCTGGACAGAAATATCCCCAAGATGAAATTAGTAATTCATGTAGCTACCTCAGCTCGATGGAAATGTCTTCAAGCATCTAAACCCCTTTTTTGTAGATTGAACTTTTTTTTTTTTTTGAGATGGAGTCTCACTGTGTCACCCAGGCTGGAGTGCGGTGGCGTGATCTTGGCTCGCTGCAACCTCCACCTTCCGGGTTCAAGCAATTCTCCTGCCTCAGCCTCCCGAGTAGCTGGGACTACAGGCATGTGCCACTACGCCTGGCTAATTTTTTGTATTTTCAGTAGAGACGGGGTTTCACCGTGTTAGCCAGAATGGTCTCAATCTCCTGACCTCGTGATGCGCCTGCCTCGGCCTCCCAAAGCGCTGGGATTACAGGCGTGAGCCACCGCGCCTGGCCCGGTTGAACTTTCATAAGTTGGGTTTCTTGAGTGGATCCACCCAGTGACAGGAAGTGCCTTTTGTAGACTGTACTCCATGGTTCTCCACTGTGTGGGTTGTCTGTTGAAATTCTGCGTGTGTAAACACTTTGACAACTGTAACATGTTATATAAATGTTAGAAATGATTTTGGATAAATTTGCATTATCACATATCATTAAGTGACCATGCATTCACGTTTGTCTTGGACAATGGTTTATACTTGTCCCAGTCTAATTTCAGAGCAAAGGATCTTGTTTTAAACAATAAATCTTACGGTAACCTGCTTAAAATGAACTCTTGTGAGTTTGAGTAACATGATTCTGAGCCTCACAACCAGGACCAGCAATGATGGCAGATAGATTTCATCTCAAGTGCTGATTATAGCTGATTGATGGTGACTGCAGAGTTTTGTGTTGAGAAGGATTCTGGGGAAGAGAGTATCTTTGCCAGAAAAGGGTGCTGTGACTTACAGTAGCCAGCTGGGGTAGGGATTGGGGTGGTGACTGACAGCATCTAGCTTGGAGTGATTTACTACTACTAATTTTACTACTATTTATATTTAAATTTACTACTACTTGAAATAGTTACTTCTACCCAAGTAGAACCCATCTGTGAGGCCTTGCCTGACACAGTCAGCTCGTGCTCTGCTTTGGCCCACAGCTGCACAAACGTTAGATTCAGTAGTAAGGACTATCCCGGGTAACCCCTTGAGCACTTAATGTGTTATCTCAGTTAATCCTCACAGTATGAGGTACTGTCTTGTCATCATCCTTATTTTATAATAAGTCTGAGCTTACAGAAGTTATGTAATGTGTTCTAAGTTACACAGATACTAGGCAGTAGAGTGGTTGAAGTTCTCCGCCTTCCTGCCCACTTGAAATGTGGCTATTGGGACTAAATTTAAATGTTTACTAATTAAAATGTCAATACTATGTGTAGCTACATATGCAGTGGAGCTCTACATACTTATTTTCTCCTTGCTTTTTCATGTAACTGTGTCTTGAAGCCTTTTCCATATCTATACATAAAGAACATTTCATTCTTTTTTATACTTTTGTAATATTCCTGGGCATAGATACACTTTTGTTTAATCAGTTTGCTCTTGATGGATATTCTAAGAGTTCTGCAGTGAATAGCCTTATACTGAACCATCTGCCTATATGTGGGTAGAAGCCAGAACTATTAGCAATGCATGAGAAATAATTTAGTCATGATTTCTTATTTCATTTTTCCCTTCATAATAAGCAGGTATGAGGAAGGTGGAGAGTGACATTCCAGCTGTAGAGGACCTAGAAACATGAGCAGAAAAGAGGTTTGTTTGTTCTGGATTACCTAGCATGTCTGGTGTAGAGCTCAGGTTTGAAAGCTGAGATTTTGCATCATTGAGACTCTGGTGGATGTTTGCAAATGGTTTTCAGTGATTCTCATTATCCAGGAATGAGGGCAGGGGTGTATAGTCTTTCAGTTACTGTGTCAACAGAGACCAGGTGCCAGGTGGCTGTTAGAATTTGTACTACGTGGTTCTTTCCATTATCAATAGATGGGCCTGCAGAATGTATTTATCTAAAAAATTTGTGCTAGGATATAGAATATGCTTGTTTGAAGCGCCATGGACAGTTTGGTTCTCTGCCATCCTTGCTTAAGACTGGTGGTCCGGCCGGGCATGGTGGCTCAAGCCTGTAATCCCAGCACTTTGGGAGGCCGAGACGGGCGGATCACGAGGTCAGGAGATCGAGACCATCCTGGCTAACA
>NW_012119154.1:4694674-4706930 GCF_000951035.1 Colobus angolensis palliatus
GGGTTTCACCGGGTTAGCCAGGATGGTCTCGATCTCCTGACCTCGTGATCCGCCTGTCTCGGCCTCCCAAAATGCTGGGATTACAGGCTTGAGCCACCGCACCCGGCCTGGACTACACTTTTAATAGGCTCTGACCATAGGCTGGATCTTATGCTAGTGCTTGTGTGTTTTCTTGCAATCCTTTTTAAATGTGTGTGTTTTTTCAATTGTGACAAAATACACATAACATAAAAGTTACCGTCTTAACCATTGTTAAGCATACGGTTTAGTAGGGTTAAGAATATTCACATCGTTAGTATTGAAAACAACAAAAATATTGAAAAGAATTAGATCTCCAGAATTCTTTTCATCTTGCAGATCTGAAACTCTATATTCATTAAGCAACAGTTCCTCAATCCACTCTTTCCCCAGTCCCTGGAAACCACACTTCTACTTTCTGTCTCTATGAATTTGACTACTCTAAGTACCTCATATAAGTAGAATTATACATTATTTATCCTTCTGTGTCTGGCTTATTTCAATTAGCATAATGTCTTCGAGGTTCATCCATGTTGTAACATGTGTCAGAACTTCCTTTTTAAGACTGGATAATATCCCATTGCGTGTATAGACCACATTTTGCTTATCCATACATCAGCTGATGGACACTTGGGTTGCTCCCACCTTTTGGCAATTGTGCATAGTGTTGCTATGAACACGGGTGTATGTATAGACCACATTTTGCTTATCCGTACATCAGTTGATGGACACTTGGGTTGCTTCTACCTTTTGGCAGTTGTGCATAGTGTTGCTATGAACATGGGTGTACAAATATCTCTTTGAGACTCTGCTTTCAATTCTTTGGGGGTATATACCCAGAAACAGAATTGCTTGATCCTTTGTTAGTTCTATTTTTAATTCTTCGAGGAACTGCCATTTGGTTTTCCACAGTGGCTGCAGTATTTTACAGTTCTACCAACAGTATACAAGGGTCCTGATTTCTCTGCATCCTTATCAACACTTATTATTTTCTGTGTTTTTGATAGTAGCTATCTAAGTGGATCTGAGGTGGTATTATTTATTAATTGCACACTTGCAGTCATATGGTATGTACAATTTTGCATCCTTTTTGTTAAATGTAACATTCTATCATAAGCATTTTACTCTGCAGTTTGAATTTTGATAGAAAGCCTTTTCAGTCTCCTTACTCTTTTAAGTGAAATTGTTCATATTGATCTTTTTACCTCTGTGGTTTCTTTCTTTGATTTCAAGCTTAGAAAATTTCCCTATGTAGCGATCAAATAAACATGCACCAGGTTGAATCTATTTTTAAAATACTTCATTTTTAACATTTGCATTGAATACTCTGGCATTTGGTTGTTCTTTAAAAGCCCTTTGACTGCAAAGAATTACACAGAATGTTAGTAGTGGTTCTCCCTGGGTGATTAGATTATTCATAATTATTTTTTCATGTATTGCTTTTATGAGTGAAAAACTGCATGTTATTTAAACCACAAAGGACCACCCTCTTGCCCATGGAACGAGCCCGGGTCAGCTCTGGAAGAGATGGGGACATGGAATGTGGAGAATCTAGTTGATGGCGAATTCTTCCTGGACCTCCACTTCCTCCACAGTAAAAAGAAGGATGGACTGTAGGGTCCTTTCTGGCCTCAAATTCGTCAGGTTTAGGCCCAACTTGATAGTGTCAACCTAAAATAATCAAAAAGGTCAGAATCTAGTTTAAAGAGAGTTTAATTAAGTGCAAAGGTTAAAAGTGAGCCTGCCAGCCGGGCACGGTTGCTCACACCTGTAATCCCAGCACTTTGGGAGGCTGAGGCAGGTGGATCACGAGGTCAAGAGATCGAGACCATGCCGGCCAACATGGTGAAACTCTGTCTCTACTAAAAATAGAAAAATTAGTTGGGCGTGGTGGCACGTGCCTGTAGTCCCAGCTGCTGGGGAGCCTGAGGCAGGAGAATCACTTGAACCCAGGAGGCGGAGGTTGCAGTGACTCAAGATCGCACCACTGCACTCCAGCCTGGCGACAGAGTGAGACTCTGTCTAAAAAAAAACCATGTGAGCCTGCCCAGAAAGAACAGATTCCAAGAAATTAGGATTTTAGCATGTTTCTGTGTAAGGCTTGATGCATAGTTACAATGATCTGATTAGTCAAGGTGGTCTTTTTGAGTGGTGGGGGAGGTGTATTTAACATTCCACACTGCAGATTAACCATCATTGGGTCTTGGACTGACACTATCTGGTGTGAGTTAGGTACAGGACAATGAAGGAGGCAGTTAATGTACAACAAAGATCAGCAATTAGAAGTGGGAAGATCTGGTCTCTCCCAGTCATTTACAATGAGGAAGTCGAGAACAGTGGGGCAGAGAGTGAAGCAGAATTGCAAGCAAGCAAGTTATACATAACCCAGTCTCCAAGGCCTAACTTCCCCCTTGGCATAATAAATTCAGAGGGTCCTGAAATTTTTATTTTTATTTAAAAACAGGCAGCCATTTCTTGGCTGAAGTAGTACATCCCCGCCTAATTAAATAGTACACCTTTTTAGAGAGAAAGGGGTGAGAAGGCTGTGGACAGAGTGAATGGCAAAGGGTTAACTGGGGGTGGAGGCAGGGAGGGCATTGCCAAGCTAGGGGTTAGGACCTCCTGCAGTTGGGTGTCCATCCAGCTGGGACTCAGGGCCGTAGAGCAGAAGGGTTAAAAGGGATAATGTGGGTAAGGTATTTGAAACAGTACCTGACACCTGGTAGGCACCAAATTAGTGCTGTTTTTGCCCACTCTGTCCCTTCCTTGCCTCTTGCCCCTGCCACGCCATTTTCTCCACCTTCCCTGCCTCCTCTTTCTCTCCTCCCTTAGTCTCCCTGATCCTCTCCATTTCTCTTGCACCATCTCCTCTTCTCTCCTTCCCTTAACCTCTCTCCTCTTCCTTCTTTTCCCTCCTCACTGGACATGTTAGTTCTAGATAAAATCTGTGCCTGTTGTTGGCCATGCCACTGGCTATGACTGAGCTTTGCCCCAGGGGCCTTCCTGCTGCCGGGAAGGTACCCAGTCTCCTCCCCAGGTAAGGCCCACAAAGCCTCGGGGCTCCACCCTGGCTACACTTTCTCCCAGCTTTCCCTGACATCATTGCCAGGTGTCGCTGTGTTGCCTGTTTGACCACATAGGTCGCTGTGGTACATATAATTTTTTTGTTTTCTTTGAGATGGAGTTTTGCTCTGTTGCCCAGGCTGGAGTGCAGTGGCGCGATCTCGGCTCACTGCAACCACCGCCTCCCGGGTTCACGTGATTCTCCTGCCTCAGCCTCCTGAGTAGCTGGGATTACAGGAGCCCGCCACCACGCCCGGCTAATTTTTGTATTTTTAGTAGAGACGGTGTTTCACCATGTTGGTCAGGCTGGTCTTGAACTCCTGACCTCGTGATCCGCCCGCCTCGGCCTCCCAAAGTGCTGGGATTGCAGGCTTGAGCCACTGTGCCCGGCAGTACAGTTACATTTTTTTCTGTGCTTGTTGAAACAACATCAAACTCTGTTTACCAGTCTCCAAGCTCCATGAGGATGTGGACTTGTCTGCTTTTATTCCCTTGTATCCCCTGCACCCAGCATGGTGTCTGAAATTAGTGCATGCTCAATAAGTATTTTCAATAAAAGATTCTACCCTACAATCGGGCAAATATAAATTAGCAACAAGTGCAGGTTTTGGAGACACTCAGATCTGGGTTTGAATTGCTGACTTAGCAATGACTTAGTCATGACTTAGCATGACTTAGGTAATTGATTTATGCTCTTTGGGCCTCAATTTCATCGTCTGTAAAAAGGGAAAAATGTGGCACCTCTCTTGTGGGCTGTAATAAAGATTAAATGAAATCTTATATGAAGTACACATCTACTCAAGTTCCTTTTAAATTTCATTTGCATAGCGTTACAGGATTTGTGAATTACTGTGTATTTTAAGGCCGAAGACTTAAGACAATTCATGATTTCATGGGTAATAGAGTTTTTATACATCTATGTAAAGACCCAGGGCTGGTCATCAGCAAACCCGGGTCCTCCAAGTTCTGCCTTAGTTAGTTATTGACCTTTGCTCCAGGGGCCTTCCTTCTGCCTGGAAGGCTCCCCAGCCTCCTCCCCAGGTAAGACCCACCTGGAGGCCATACCGGATTGTAGGATGCAAGGAGAACATGACTCAGTCTCATGCATCTTAATCTGCAAGATGAAGAGTTTGGGTAGGGATTAAACGCATCATGCAGGCAGCACCCTTATGGCTTTGGCTCTGTCTGCTTCATAGCTGTAGTATTATTTGATTGCTATTCTTTCTTTGAAAGTTTATTTTTATTTATTTATTTTTTTGGAGACAGTGTGTGCCATTATCCAGGCTGGAGTGTGGTGGCATGATGATGGCTAACTACAGCCTTGACCTCCTGGGCTCAACTGATCCTCTTGCTTCAGCCTCCTGAGTAGCTAGGACTACAGGTACAGCCACCATGCCCAGCTAATTTTTTATTTTTTGTAGAGACAGGATCGCACTATGTTGCCCAAGCTGGTCTCAAACTCCGGGGCTCAAGAAATGCTCCCTCCTCAGCCTCCCAGTGCACTGAGATTCCAGGTGAAAGCCACTGTGTCCAGCCTAAATGTTTACTTTAAAAGACAACTTCATACCGCTATAGTAAATATCACAAGTAGAAGGTAACAACAACAAAAGCCAGTAGAATGAAAACAAGATGGTGTTATAAAATTCTTGCCAGATATTGATACCTGCCAAGGGTCAGAGTCTGAGGCCTCTTCAGACTTTGTGAAGAAGGGAAATTAGCACATGCTGGAGAGATGGTAACCACTTAATGGCACTGCAGCGAGACATTCTGCACTCGCTTCGGACCATGAAAGCTGAGAAGGGCACGAGTGATTCAGTGTCATTTGGTTTTGTGTGTATCCCTAGTACCCATTTCTCACTTTAGGAAGCACTGGATTAGATCATAGACCTGGAAGGAACCTTAAAGATTACCTGCCCCACCTATCATTTTGTAGACGGATGAGCTGAGCCTAATGTGGAGGTGGCTGCTCATGCTCTTGACCCAGCCTTGTGAAGACCTGTGCCCTTGATTCTCAAAATGCAGAAGTTGAAAGACAGACAGACAGATAGATAGATATGCAGGAGTTGAAAAATAGGCAGGCAAGTAGACAGAAAGATAGATATGCGGGAGTTGAAAGATAGATAGATAGATAGATAGATAGATAGATAGATAGATAGATAGATAGATAGATAGATAGATAAAGACCTGTGCCTAACTATGCTTGTGTAGTGACATGGAGAGTGCCAGCAGTGTGGCCATGGGACCCCAACTATGACCTGTTCACATGCAAACCACCTTTGTGGGCTGTAGTCAGTACTTTTATTTTAAGCTCAGCTCTAAAATATCTATGCACATTTTTGGACTGGCCTTCTGCTGGTCAGTCACATTTCTTTCTCTTTTTTTTTTTTTTTTTTTTTTTTTGTTTTTTGAGACAGAGTCTTCCTTTGTAGCCTAGGCTAGAGTGCAGTGGTGTGATCTCAGCTCACTGCAACCTCCACCTCCCGGGTTCAAGCGATTCTCCTGCCTCAGCCTCTTGAGTAGCTGGGACTGTAGGCGCACGCCACCATGCCTAGCTAATTTTTTTGTATTTCTAGTAGAGACGGGGTTTCACCGTGTTGGCCAGGATGGGATGGTCTCAATCTTCTGACATTGTGATCCACCCGCCTGGGCCTCCCAAAGTGCTGGGATTACAGGCGTCAGCCACCGCACCCGGCCCATTTCTTTAGAACAAGGTTTGTCACTTATAAGTAGACTCTGGTCCCTTCAAAACCCTCTGGCTCCTCCAAAACATTTTTCTTGCTCTATTTGATCCACAAGAAAAATGAAGCTGCTCTTTCATATTGGTCAGAAGAGGTAACACTTGGGACAAATGCATCTGGTACCATTCCAGAGGCACAGAGGAGTTTTGGGTGTGGGTTATACTTTTTGATTTTTTATAAACCACACAGATAAAAGTGGACAACAGAGAAAATACTGAGTTCAACGTGGAGATTGGGCTGGGCGCAGTGGCTCACGCCTATAATCCTAGCACTTTGGGAGGCTGAGGTGGGAGGATTGTTTGAGCCCAGGAGTTGAAGACTAGCCTTGGCAACATAGATTCCATCTCTACAAAATTGTTTTTAAAAAATTAGCTGGGCGTGGTGGCACACATGTAGTCCAGTTACTCAGGAGGCCAGGGAGGGACGATTCCCTTGAGCCTGCAGTGAGCCGTGATTGCACCATTGCACCCCAGCCTGGGGAACAGAGCAAGACACTGTCTCAAACAAACAAACAGAGAGAGTATACCAAAGGGGGTAAAACAGAATGAAATACAGTGTTTTAAGTCCTGGTCCTCCTCCTCCATGCCCTGCCTCCTCGCCACCCTTGCCAAAAAAATTATTGTATAGATTATATAGAGAGAACAAAACTAGGCCCTAAGGTACTAGGATCGTTTTGTTCCTCTCCATCCGTGAATTTAATTCCACAGTCTTCCTTCAACACAACACTACCCCAACCCCCAATCCCTCCCACTACATTGCCAATCCCTGGGTGGCAAATCCAACAGCTTGGCCAAAAATTACTTGGAGAGGCCTCTAGTTGTGACAAAGATGCTGTCTTTGTACATCTATCGGCTTTTGCTGCAACACAGCCCACTCTCCCCTAACTCAGCTGCTTAAAATAACAAGCGTTTAAGATTGCTTATGAGTTATGGATCAGCTGGTCGGGCTCACTCATGTGTCTACAGTTAGCTGAGTATTGGGTGGAAAGCACTGCTGTGTCTGCTTTTCCCAGCCCTGATTTGCGAAGCCTTTTTTGCTTCTCGGCAGGGGTTTGGTCTTCCTGAGCACCATCCTTGTGTCTTCTCCCTGCACCCTGGGTCGGGCTGTCCATTATGGTTCTCTCAATAGAAGGCTGAGCCTGGGAGACTTGTCATGGATCAACGTGTATTGCAGTTGGGTCCTTTGTATTGAAGTCCACTGCAGTTTACCCTTTAAACCACATCTGCTTCCACTTTCCTCCACCTTTTATCACACACAGCATCATGAATGCCTTTTAGCTATTCATCTCTCTGAGCTGGTGGTAAGCTTTTGAGAGCAAAGAACACGTTGCCTTTCCCCTGCTGTATTACCACCATCTGGCCCAATGTGTTACACACAGTAGGTGCTCAGTAAATATTTGATGACTGAGATAAATGAGTGAATGAATGAAATTATTGATGAAACCAGGAATGAGGTAGAATGAGGTCTTGATGGCCCCCCAAAACTAAAATAACTGGAATTCCCCTTATTAATTTTTACCCTGTCACTTTAAGCTCCATTGAATGCCAAAGGACATGCAGACATGGTCGGGAGGGCCTAGTTCTTAACAGTACCAATGTTTGTTTAAATTTTCCTAACTGTACCCAGGTGTGGTGGCACGTGCCTGTAGTCCCAGCTACTCAGGAGGCTGAGGTGGAAGGATCACCTGAGCCCAGGAGGTCGAGGCTGCAGTGAGTTGTGATTGCGCCACTGCACTCCAGCCTGGGTGACAGAGTGAGATCCTGTCTCAATCAATCAATCAATCCAACTCATTGCAGTAAATACTACGGGTTTGCCTCTGGTTGCAAAAGTTTGGCTTCCCCAAGAGACAGCTGTAAAGGGGAAAGCAAGTGTATTCCAGTGAGATCGTGGGGAGGGATTCCTGGTTCTGATTTACTTTTCCACTTGGCTTACTAGACTTAGATTCCTGGTGTCTCATAGCCCCCCATCGGTTGACGCTCAGTCCCCCAGAACCACGCTTGTTCTCTCTGACCTTGTGAAATTTACTTGATGCCAGGGAACACTGTGAACCACAGCCTTTATCTCCCTGTGAGTACGTGAGCAGCTGTTTCCAAAATTAGAATAAAGGTGGTACTGATGGTGGGAGGTTCCTGGCCTGCTTTCTACAAAGTGTCAGTAGGAGAATTGGATTAATGGGTATTTATCTAATAACCTGTTCTGCTGGCATAGAATAAGAATTTCACAGGTACAGCTGCATAGCCTTGATATCTACAGCTATTCTTTTGTGAGGGAGGAGGGCATCAGAATTCTAATCATTGTGCAGAGCAGTGGCTCTCAGCCTTGGCTGCATATCAAGTCATCAGGGAGCTTTAAAAAGTACAGATGCCTGATCCCACCGCAGAAGTGCCAGTTCCATTGGCCTGGGGTGTGGTCTGGGACTCAGGATTTTTAAATCTCCCAGGTAACTCTGTGTGCAGCTAAAGTTGAGAACCGCTTGTTTAGTTTATCCATTCTATGTCAAGAAAGGGACAATAATTATCATCTGTTAGAATTATTTGAAGTTTTGTGGTTGTTAAAGCATATAGCTTTATATGCTGGGATGAATTATAGTTGGGTTAGAATAACAGATTCTTCAAGGGATGAAAATAAATGTCTCCAACGTGTTCTGCAGGCGCTTGGCTGCCCCCACCTTTTGTTATCATCCCCTACTCCGTCTCATCAAATTGTCTTGAGAATAATTGTGAGAAAAAGTAGCAATTGCCCTAACACATGAATTTGCAAGATGCTCTTTACTGCATTCTCTCATTTGCTCCTCACACCAGGAAAGTCAGCTAAGAAACAAACCGTTTCTCAGTGGAAAGTCCAGAGGGGAGAGCTGACAGGCTCAGCTAGGATTGAGTGCCCACTGTGGCCCCATCAGCGGCTTCTGTGCGATGGACACAGGTGCCTGGTTCCACCCCCTCTGCTGCAGCAACTACGTGCAGACACGCACTGCTGTCCGGAGGACTGATGTTAACAAATCAGGGTCATTCTTGTCCCTTGTAGGAAAGCCTGTGGGAGACTGAGCCATCAATAGAACATGTTTGCTAAATAGAGATGCAGAGAAAAGGGAGCTTAGGGGTCAGAGGCCGGCTTGGTTGCGGAGAGGAGGGAGTGCGAAGTACTCAGTGACTGGGCCCTGTGCCCTCCCTTTGCTCCTCCTCGGCAGTCCACTCGGGTTCTTGTCTTTCCTTTGTGCTTCTGCCTTGCACCTGCTGCAGTTCATCAAGACACAGCTTCTTTTACCATAGGTACATCTCAATATCCTTTGAAGACCTTCTAGGGTCATTTTCATGCTTTGGGGTGGATTTCTCTTCTGCCTGTGACGTTGTCTTCCAAGATAGGTTGATTCTTACTAGTTTCAAGGGGTGGTGCATTTTGACCTTAAACCAAATTCTGGTGCTTTCCCGGTCACAGGCGGTGGTATTCCATGTGAAAACAACTCAGTTTCAAATGGCTTGGGGCTGATACACATCACATCTCGAGTAAGCTCGGTGTTTGGATCAGAATCAAAACACAGGTCTTCTGAATTTTAATCAAATGCTTTTTCTCTCGTGCCCAAGTGAGTTTATTTTTGTTCTTTTCCACGGTTTCTTTTGTAGGGGTTCAGCTGTTGCAAAAATAATTGGTAATAATGTCAAGAAACTTCAGAAGTTTGCCTCCACAGTCAAGATGTGGGTCTTTGAAGAAACAGTTAATGGCAGAAAACTGACAGACATCATAAATAATGACCATGAAAATGTAAAATATCTTCCTGGACACAAGCTGCCAGAAAATGTGGTAAGACTTTGGGGTGAAACGTACATTGGTTCATTCTGCAAGTTATGCTTGGCGGAGCAGCGTTGGGACTCGGAACTGGGAAAGCTGCTTTTCTTTTCCTCAGTTCCTTTCCACTACCAGTTGGTTGGTTGATTTTGGTTTTTCTGACCCTGAAAATGGGTTTCCTATTAGTGTGCTAAGGATGCCTTAACAAAGTACCAGACTGGTACCTTAAACATACAGAAATTTATCTTTTATAATTCTGGAGGTTTTGAGTGTGAGATCAGGGTATTGATAGGGTTGATTTCTTCTGAGGTCTCTCTCCTTGGCTTGTAGATAGCATCTTCTGTATTTTCACATGGTCTTCCCTCTGATCCTGTCTCTGTCATAATCTCCTCTTATAAAGATAGCAGTCATATTGGATAAAGACCCACTCCAATGACTTAAGTTAATTACCTCATTAAAGACACTGTTTCCAGATACAGTCACATTCTGAGTACAGCCCATAACAGGCTTCCTCCTTGGCATTCAAAATGCCAGCCACGTCTGGAACTAACGAACCTGCCTTAGGCTGTTCGTGCTCCCCAAGTAGCTCCTGGTATACCCTAAGTGCAGGAGATCAGCTTGCTAGGACAGCTAATGCACTGGTCTGTAATTAAAGTCAGGGTCAAGGCCTAAATTACAGAAGGAGATAGAGGAAAATGGGAAAATGTAAGACTGACAGTTTAAATTCAAGCTTATTAAGTCTGGGAGAGAAAAATACAGGTTATTGCCTGACCTCCTTCTATTGACTTGCGGAGGAAGAAAGAAATGAGCTTGGGGAGTGAAAAGGGTGTACCCTGCTGCTTGTCTGAATGGAATTGATGAACTTCTTCTGTTGTCAAATTCACCCCTTTGTGGTTTTCTATCATAATCTCTTTGAAAACCAGACAGTTGTGGCTGTCTGATTCCTATGGTTAACCCAAGAAGCTCATCTCCTGTGTTAGTGAAATGCCCTTTACTGCATATATTCACTCACCAAACCTTATGAGCATGCACTGTGCATGCGAAGCACAATGTTGGGTGCTGGGGACAGAAGGAGGAATAAGACAGTGTTGCTTTCCTCAAGGAACTGAGCAGGGGAGACCGATCTCTAAATCAGTAAATGTGAGGAAGTTTTAGTTACAGTATTTGTTAGTGTCAAGTACCGTGCTAAGCAATACATATAGCCTAATTTAATCCTCTCAATAACGCTCTTAGGTTGCTACTACTGGTTTTCCTATTAGGATGATGATTTTGATTATATAGTGGAGGAAACCAGGACTCAGAGAGGCTAATGAACTTGTCCAGGGTCACACAGCTAAGGGCTACGGTTCAGATTGATTCCTGGTGGACTCATCCCTGAGCATGCTCCTGAGCATGCTGAATCTGTTGCCTTCCAGACAATGATGACTTTCTGCTCTGGACTCGGGTGAGCCAGCATTTCCCTACGGTGATTCCTGGTGCAGTTGGTGGGGGAGGAAGAACCTTTAGGGTTGTGAGCTTAGAAGTTAAGTTGTCCAAGTATCTGCTGGAGAGAATGAAAGAGGCGGCTGTTCCCACTCCAATGGAAGGCCTCTGGGGTCATCTCTAATCCATTCTTGGGTCAGATCATTCTTTTGAGCTTCACTTTTCTCATTTTTATCAGCATTGGTTGCCCCCTCCCTTCGATAAACTATATGTTTCATTGTTATATTCCTCCCACGCTGCCTGGCACCAGTCCCTTGTGCACCTGTCTGTCTACCTCCACGTGCCCTCAGTGTGTGACCTTGCTTTCTGGTTCTTCATTCACCCACCGTCCCTAGCGCAGTGCTTTTCCTCCAGTGGATATTCAAGGAATGTTGGGGGAAGTGAATCTGCTGAGTGGTTCTGTGAAGCTAGAGCCTCTGCTGTGAACAGGGAGAGTGGGAGGGAAGGAACTGACACAGAGGAGTTGAGAGAGCCTGCCCCCCACATGACTGACTCCACCACCCACCCCTGGTCACTGGGTATGGACAGAGGCAGGAGAATTCACTCCCAGAACCCTGCTGATGTCTAATAGATCTCTCGAACCTATTCTTCCTGTTTTAAGTGAAATTTTTGACCAACATGTCCCCAGTCCCTTACCCTCCAGCCTCAGGTAGCCACCTAAAAGACTAGTTTTTAACCATTGTTTTTCTTTCCAGTTCAAACAGGAGAGGTTTGTTGCATTTCTGTCAACACAAGCTCACTGTTTATGCTGTCATTTGATGTGCTGACTTCAAACTGAGACTTTCCTATGTGAGACCCCCAAACTGCTGCCCACCTGACCCTTCCCCAGGTCCACACTCATCATGTGGCCCCTCCCACATGGGAGCCTTCTGCTACAGTGACTTCACCATGCCATTGCCTGCTCACTGAAAACTGAGCCCTTCTGGGTTTGCGATTTCCCTTTAGATCTGAATGAAAATAATGCTCATTATTTTCTGAAGGCCGGGTGCAGTGGCTCACACCTGTAATCCCAGCACTTTGGGACCAAGTGCAGTGATTCACTCCTGTAATCCCAGCACTTTGGGAGGCTGAGGGGGGCGGATCAGTTGAGGTCAGGAGTTCAAGACCAACCTGGCCAACATGGCAAAACCTCATTTCTACTAAAAATACAAAAATTAACTGGGTGTGGTGGT
>NW_012119154.1:4707713-4716062 GCF_000951035.1 Colobus angolensis palliatus
CATCACTACAGCCAATTTTAACACATTTTTGTCATCTTGAAAAGAAATCTTGTACCCTTTCCTAGTTACCTCCTGTTGTACCCAATTGTCCCACAGCCCTAGGCGACCACTAATCTACGTTCTCTCTGTATAGATGTTACCTATTCTCAATGTTTCATATAAATTGCATCTTACAATATGTGGTCTTCTGTGACTGGCTTCTTTCACTTTGCATAATGTTGTCAAGCTCCATCCCTGTTGTAGCGTGTATCAGTGCTTCGTTCCTTTTTATGACTGAATACAATCCTGTTGTATGGATGTCCCACATTTTGTTGACCCATTCATCAGTTGACGGTCATTTGAGCTGTTTCCTCTCTTTGGGTATTACGAATCATAACTTTACGTACAATGTGAACCTTTATATACAATGTTTTGTATGAACATACGTTTTCAGTTCTTTTGTGTGTATACCTAGGAGTAGAGTTAACTTTTTGAGGAACTGCCAGACTGTTTTAGAAAGTGGCTGTACCATTTTACATTCCTATCAACAGTGTGTGAATGTTCCAGTTTCTTCACATTCTCACCAGCACTTACTGTTATCTGACTTGCTAATCCTAGCCAGTGTCTCATTCACCGTTTTGATTTTCATTGGCCTGATGGCTAACCGTGTTGAACATCTTGTGCTTATTGTTACTTGTATATCTTTGGAGAAAAGTGTATTCAAATCCTTTGTCCCTTTATGGATTGTCTTTTTATTAGTGAGTTATACAAATTCTTTATATATTCTAGATACAGATCCCCTTTCTTCACAAGTATTTTCTCCTGTTCTGTGGGTTTTCTTTTTACTTGCTTGATGGTATCCTTTGAAGCGCAAAAGTTTTTAATTATGAAGTCCAATGTTTACCTTTTTACTTTGCTGTGAACTCTTTGAGTATAGTTTCTTCCATAGGTCTGTATTCACTAATGTCTCCTCAGCACCTGAAATAGTGCCTGGCATTATTTGTGGTCTGAATAAATGCCAAGGAGAGTGGAAGTGGTGAGGAAGAACCAACTAGGATGAAGAGTTTTGTTTCAGTGCTTTAGGTGGTATCACATGGAAAATAAGGCTAGGGCAAGACTTAAAAAAAATTAATCATTTACATTTGGGAACTAGGGTTGGGGTAATACCTATTAATTTTTGCTGAAAGCCTTCTGAAAATTAAAATATCACTTCAGTGGGAAGCCTGTTAACTTCTTTGCTCCCTGGGTTTAACTCTTTCATTTCATTGGAGGAGTAGTTTTCCATGGTGAGCATCAAATTTTAGTGTTCATCAGATCGCTGGGAGAGCTTCCCAGGGATACATGGGCCCACGCCTATAGTTTCTGATTCAGTAGGTTTCAGGTGGGGTCCCTGAATGTGCATGTCTCACAAGTTCCCAGGTAATGGGGATGCTGTCGGTTCAGGAGCCATGCTTTGGGAACCATGGAGTACATAATAAATTGATATTATTGGTGTTGTACTGGGGAATCCAGGCGGTGGATAGCTGTTTTTACAGAAATAGCCTTACTTACCAACAGTGGCATGTTTACATAAGAATCATCAGATAAGGTCCTCTGTCTGAGGGTCGTATTTATGCATGTAGAGCCAAGTACGTGAATTTCACCTAATCTTGGCTGCAAGTGAGATGAGGAGAACAGAAGGGAATTACAGTATTTTTGAGCCTCTATCATGTCCCACGTACGACAATTGCTGTGTGTTTTGCTCCTGGTATTGTCTTGACTCTGAGTACGCACATCCCCCAGAGAGTGTAGGTGAGTTGCCATGGCGTCCGGTCAGCTGACTGGCAGTAGAGGCTGGCCATGATGCTCTGCGCACCCACAGCAGCTGGACCATTGTTACACCACACCATTCTCATTAGAAACCAGAATTGTTTCAGCATATAGATTCATACAGACTTGAGGTAGAAATAACTGTGGTGGCCCTAAGAGATTAGATAAAAATGAGAACAGCCTTGGCATCTGTTATTTGGCTTATCATTGTTTTATCTGTCTTTACTATGATGTTGGTACAAAAAGGTTTGTGGTAAGATTCATGGATTTTAGGGGGAAAAGTCTTCATTTGAATGACAGGAATATTCTTATAATACTATATTTAAAAGATATAAGAGTATTACTTTAATTCTGTAAATACAATTTTAGATATTTCCATAGGCTCAAAAAGGCCTTGGAAGGAATGTACCAAAATATTGATAGCGATTATTTCTGGTGCAGAGAGGAGCAGTTCTTATTTTCCTACTTAGATGTTTTTCCTTCACATTTGATCCAGTGAGCCTATTTATAGTCATGAATGAATGGAGAAAGCATTTTCATCCTAATTGCTTTTAAAGACCATAAAATAGAATCTTTGGAGGGTGAGGAGGTCCGTCTGTGATGACAGAAGTGAGGTCTTTTTCTGGCCCACTCTGATGACCGCGGATAAGATGTTGCTAACAGGTAAAAGCTCATTGAACACACACGATGGACAGTGATGGTGGATCCAGGAGGTGCAAAAGAACCTTCAGGCTTATCCACACAGACTTCGCTAGCTTTGTTTCCAATGATTTTTATTTGTTGTTAGGCTTTTATTAACTTGAAGCAAGAGCACTGGGCTCCTGAAAGCCTGGGCGTTAAGCAAACCAGCCTGATGCCTTCGTTCTGGGTTGTTCGTCCTACTTGCCATTGAAAGGCAAGACCTGCTGTTCTGAGTTGTGCTTCCTGGCATAGTTCAGGATCTGGAATGACGGACACTCTCAGAACGATTTTTGGCAGGAGGCTCACAAAATCAGTCACCATTTCCAAAGCAGCTCCAGATTATTTTCAGAGCAGAAAATCGGGTAGGCGTTAGCAAAAGGTTTTATTCTGAAAGATGAGATTCACATGATCTCATTAGCCGATGAGAACTTGTTCTGATACTGCGTAAGAGGAATAATGTTCTGTGAATGGACCATGCACACCATGAAAATACAGCTCGCATTGTGCATGTTGCTTCTGTGAGTTAAACCCCAAGTATTCCACCAAGGAGAATAAGCCCCAACCACATTGTCCTAAAGACCATCATATCCCCTACCACCTGCAGGTTCCTCTTTGATTTATTAAGAAAGAAATGTAAGAGACAGAAGAAATCCTGACCAGCTGGCAGCTTCCTTGAGAATGATTTGTTTGTTTGTTTATTTATTTGTGACAGGACCTCACTCTGTCCCTGAGGCTGGAGTACAGTGGTGCAATCACAACTTTTTGCAGCCTCGACCTCCTGGGCTCAAGTGATCCTCCCACCTCAGCTTCCCAAGTAGCTAGGACCACAGGCACCCACCACCACACCTGGTTATTTTTTTTATTTTTTGTAAAGACGAGGTCGTACTGTGTTGCTTAGGCTGGTCTTGAGCTCCTGGGCTCAAGCAGTCCTCCTGCCTCAGCCTCCCGAAAGTGTTGGGATTATGGCATGAGCCACTGAGCCTGGATGGGGATGTATTTTAGCAAAAGACATGGGAATAGGCCGATTCCTTAAAAGCTAAGGATTTGCAGGATACAGCTAGATTTTTCTGATGAATACGCTTTCATTTGTTAAGGTCTTTGTAGTTTCAAAACACTGTCACTCATATTACTTAATTGGAAAGTGCTCTGTGAGGTAGCCAGGTCGGAAAGGTAATTTTTATCTTCATTTTACATACGGGGTGACTGAGGTTGATGAAGCTGAGTCGCTCGCCAGAGGTCACACCACTGGTCAGTTGCAGATGTGCAACCCAGACCTTCAAACCTACATTTTTTCTCTTTAGTTCTGGTGTTTTTTCCACTTCACCATGTTGAAAATGCCCCAAAGTGGGAAAGGGAGGAGAGTGTGTGTGTTAGAGGTGGATGGGGAAGAGGAGAAACAGTAGGTCCAGAGGAATAGGTTTTAATTAAATGTCAGGTGGCCAGGCTTCATATGAACCAGGGAGCAGGGTACATAAATGTCCATCTAAGCAGGGCCAGTATGAAGGGGAAGGGGTGATCGGAGTTCTCGTGAAGGCCGTGGGAGGATGGGTGGGACACAAGCAAACACATGGGAGCAAAACGATGAGCTTTGCCAATCAAGGACACACAGGCCAATTATAGGTTGGCATCAAGAGGCTTGTTTTTTTGTTTTGTTTTTTTTTTTGAGATAGAGTCTTGCTCTGTCGCCCAGGCTGGAGTGCAGTGGCGCAATCTCAGCTCACTGCAACCTCCCCATCCCAGGTTCAAGTGATTCTTACGCCTCAGCCTCCTAAGTAGCTAGGATTACAGGTGTGCACCACCACACTTGGCTAATTTATATTTTTAGTAGAGATGGGGTTTTGCCATGTTGGCCAAGCTGGTCTCAAACTCTTGGCCTCAAGCGATCCACCCACCTCAGCCTTCCAAAGTGCTGGAATTATTACAGGCATGAACATGGCACCTGGCCTGCATCGGGAGATTAATGGAATAGAATCAGAAAATGCTTTGTTGGAGGGGGTGGAGTCTCCAGGTGTGAGAGGAATAATGTTGCAGGTGGATTTTTTGTAATAAATCTTCAACACTTGTGGACTACCCAGCCTAGATTACCAATCTGGAGAAGCCTTTCCAAAGAGGAAAATAGGCAAATAGGCCTTCCCTGCCTTTGGGTCTGTCACTAACGAGGGAGATATACTGAGCTTTGGGTTTTGATCTGCTGTATGGGGAGTGACTCTAGGTTGTCATTCAAATCAGCTTAAAGCTAAATGTTTGGGCTCTTGTAACTAAAGATCCAGGTAGCGTTGACTTCAGGTATAGCCTGAACCAGCAGCTTACATGATATTAATAGGGCCCTGTTTTTCCCTCTGTTCCTCTGCTTTGCCATCCACAAAGTTGGCTTTATCCACATGGGAGCCCCGTGGCGTAGGTTCTCCCCTCACATTTGTAAACATGGATGCAGTAGTTCTAGACTTCACAGCAGCATCCCACCCTGTTCAAGGAAAGACCCGTGGCTACTCCTGAAGAACAAGCAAGCGTCTGTTTCCCAGAAGACATCTGCTGGTTTCTTGTTAGCGCTGATTGTTTAATGTGCCCATTAGCTTGAACAAGTTAAGAACCACCCCTGGAATGGGGTAGGGGCCAATTCCACCCAAATGGCGTGATTAAAATGGGGAAGTGGTAGCTTTGGAAAGGAAGTTTAAGGAAACTTCTGCTAGAAAGAAGGGGAATGGAGGCTAGGCAATAAATTATAGGAGTCCTCCACACCTCCTGAAGGGATAAGGGAATGAAACTTCAGGATACATTTTCTTTGGGGAATCTTTTGTGTGAGGGAGTAACTCTTAGCACAGGCATTAGTCAAGGTAATAGGCTAAGGTACTGCAAAAGACATAATAATGTGACAAAGAACAAGAGACTTGTCTTCCTCTCACATGGAAATACTCCAATGCTTCGCTTTACACTATTATTCTTGTTTTTTTTTGTTTGTTTGTTTGTTTTTTTCCTGTACCATCTCCTAGGCCTCGTAACCATCACTGTGATCAAGGCTAGGTTACCAAGGTTTTCAGCTCACGGTAAGGGGGAAGAGAAAGTGTGGAGGAGGCAACTCACTGTCTTGAGGGCTCTGGGCTGTCAGTGGAACCCACTTCTCCCTCTCACATCCAACAATGAGCACTTGGTCCATGGCCGTGTGTAGCTGCAAGGACTGCTGGGGAACACAGTCCTTGGCTAGATGACCAGCAACCAGCTTACAGGTCTGTGATTATAGAGAAAGTGGAGAAGGAATTTTGGCTGGGAGTTGGCAGTCTCCATCACAACCCCCAAACTAGGTTTCCTCAGAGGCTGGCCCATTCTGAACGATGTTCCTGTGACAGACATGGTTTCCTCAGAGAAGAATCTTCATCCAAGGTCTTTCATTTTGGGAACCAGGAATGCTTAATGGGGACTAAGTCAGTTATAGTTAGGTTTAAATACATAGGACAGAAAACCTAAAATAACAGTGGTCTAAGCAAGGTAAATGCTTGTGCATTTTTCTCTCATGTAAAGACGTTTGTGGTTGGTGCAGCATCATAGTGGCAGAGACTCGTTTGATTCCACTGTTCTGCCATCTCGACATGTGCTGTCCTCCTTCTGCTCTAAGATGACTGTCTGAATTCCAGCCATGCCTTCACATTCCCACTGGCAAAAGGAAGGAGAAGGACTTTCCAGGACATTTTCTAGAAGTCACAGGCAGCACTTCCACTGATGCTGCCTTGATCAGAACTCAGTCACATGGTATACGTAGCTGCAAGGAGCACAGGGAAACATAGCCTTCTTTGCCGGCATTCAGGAGCCCAGCTTGAAACTAGGGGTTCTAATGCTGAGGAATAAGCAAGAACAGATACTAGGCGCAGCAAGCAGCCTTTGCCAGAGACCGTGTGCCCTGGAGTCTGCACTGCATGCCCTCACTTCTGCCGTGTTAAACTAATCTTCACCCTTAAGGAAAGAAATTGTCGTAATAGCTGACATATATTGAGTGTATATCAAGTCTCAGGCACTTTTCTGTATCATTTAGTCCTCACAGCGGTGCTCTCAAAGGAGAGTTTAGTGTGGGATCATTTACAGAGGGGCCATGAGGTCGAGGGAATCAACGGGGGTTGGTGAAGTGCTCAGAGATTAGCAACAGCAGGAAGCCATTACCACCCCGAAAGGGTCAGGGAAAGAACATGTCACCAGCCTGAAGAGGGCTTAGAGACATGGCCTTAGAAAGGGGCTGCCTGGCAGCAGGTGCAGCTGTAGAATGAAGCCAAGCCAGAAGCACTGTGAGCCTGGGCAGAAGTGGCCCAAGGAGACCTGTCTCTCCTCCCATCCTTTGATCTCCTGACAGTGCCTCCCACTGGCTGAAGCCCACTGGAAGCCAGAGAACAAGGGAGCCTGGGGAAACAGTTGAGAGAAAGCAGCCTCCTGGGAAAAGAATGGGGCAGAGAAGAGCAGAAAATGGATGGAGGGCTGCTGAGGTGGGAGAGCAACAGAGAGCAACCCACATAGCGTTATTAGTGGTGCCTTTTGCAGATAAGGCAGTTGAGGGGTGGAGAGGATAAATCACCTGCCCAGCTGGTGACAGAGGCAAACCCTCTGCTTCAGACCCCCATAAGGAATAAGGAAGGCAAAGCAAACACATTTGCCTTCCTTGTCTGTCTGTGCAGTGTTCTGCACATAGTAGGCATCTGATAAATGGTGAGTGAGTGAAAGCATGTGGACAGGCATAGTTTGATATAGGAGGAGAAACTGTCTTCTCTGCCTTTTGGTTGCAGGTTGCCATCTCAAATCTCAGCGAGGCTGTGCAGGACGCAGACCTGCTGGTGTTTGTCATTCCCCACCAGTTCATTCACAGGATCTGTGATGAGATCACTGGGAGAGTGCCCAAGAAAGCGCTGGGAATCACCCTCATCAAGGTAACTCGAGTGCGCGCCGCCCAGGGCTGGACATTGCTTATCAGGACATTTCATTTCCTCACACTCTCATCTGCTTGAGATTTGGAGCTGAAGGGGAAGTTGTGGCAGTTTTTCATTTGTGTTTTTAAAGATACCCAAAAGGTCATAAAACATACAAGACTAGTTTAGCTCAGGTTGAGAGTGGGCTGCTTTCTGTTGCAGCAGACTAGCAGCGGCCATGATGTGAGGAGCTGTGCCGCCCCTGCCAGTCCATTCTGGGGGCTCAGCCTGCCATCTGGAAACCACCAGCAGTTTGAATTAGCTGGGAGATTAATAACCATTAGAGCCCATTCCTGGATATATACCCTAACGCGTGTGTTTTTAACCAGAACTCCACAAACAACCTCTGAGGGTCCACAGGGTGAATGCGGGAAGTTTATGCACTTAATTGTAGAGGAAAAAAAAAATCCTTGCATTCTAACTCATTTTAACCTGTAAGTGAAATGAACATTCTCTTCATTTGTGAATGCAGCTCACAGCCAACGTTTCAGGAACAGTAGTATTAGCAGGATCTGAGACCTTGTTGTCAATAGAAGTCACAGGGCTTTCATTTCACTCTACACCTTTTTCCGATATCTCAAGGTATCGTTTATACTCATCACTACTTGGGAATTGTGATAATTATTAGACCTGCCATGACATCTTTTTCTAATTGCATTAATAAAACAGTGCATATATTACTTTATTGTAAATTTGTTTTTTAAACAAATTTCAACATAATTGGATTCCTGGGTGATTTTAGGTATTTGGTTTTATGCCTGTGAAATTCTGAGAATGAGTCCATAAACTTCACCAGACTACCAGGGGTAAGGCCCATATCGTTGGAAAGATTAAGAACTCCCAAGAGTGGATCATGAGGTCAGGAGAGCGAGACCATCCTGGCTAACACAGTGAAACCCCGTCTCTACTAAAATACAAAAAATTAGCCAGGTGTGGT
>NW_012119154.1:4718207-4719328 GCF_000951035.1 Colobus angolensis palliatus
AAAAAAAAAAAAAAAAAAGATAGAGATAATCAAAAGAAAGCTATTTTAAAATTTTGATAGTTTTGTTATATATCCTTTTTCTCTATTTGTACAAACTATTATGTTTGTAGTAAATCATATACTGTTTAATAATTGCTTTATTTGCTGAATATGTAACAAAAACCTTTCAGAGTCTGTTAACATACTGTACATCCTCATAACTGCATAGCATTCCATCAACAATTCCACATATTTGGACACAAAACTTTTTTTTGGAAAACAGTATTTTTTGGAGAGGGGAAGTATCACAAATAATGTAAAGAAGAAAAGAATAGCCTGTGATATGACCTGCCCAGGTTTAAAAAAAATTTCAAGCACCATGAGAAGGTGGAAAAGTAGAACTAAGATTGTAATTTCCCATCCATTTCCCTCTTCCCAGAGGGAATCACTGTTAGCAGTTTCTTTTTTGTTTTTTATAATTTCAACTTTTATTTTAGATTCCGGGGGTACATGTGCAGGCTTGTTACATGGGTGTATTGCGTGATGCTGAGGTCTGGGTTATGACTAATCCTGTCATCCAGGTAGTGAGCCTAGTACCCAGTAGGTAGTTTTTCAATCCTTCCCTCCTTTCTCTCCTCTCTAGTAGTCCCCAGTACCTGTTATTGCCATCTTTATGTTCGTGAGTACCCAATGTTTAGCTCTCACTTATAAGTGAGAACATGTAGTATTTGGTTTTCTGTTCCTGTGTTAACTCACTTAGGATAATGGCTTCCAGCTGCATCCATGCTGCAAAGGACATAATTTCATTCTTTTTTTTTTTGAGATGGAGCCTCACCCTGTCTCTAGGCTTGAGTGCAGTGGTGTAATCTTGACTCACTGCAACCTCCAACTCCCTGGTTCAGGCGATTCTCCTGCCTCAGCCTCCCAAGTAACTAGAATTACAGGCATGTGCCACCACGCCAAGCTAATTTTTGTATTTTTAGTAAAGACGGGGTTTCACCATATTGGCCTCATGGTCCGCCTGCCTCGGCCTCCCAAAACGCTGGGATTACAGGTGTGTGCCACCGCATCCAGCTGATTTCATTCTTTTTTAATGGCTTTTACTATTAGCAGTTTCTTTTTTTTTTTTTTTTTTTTTGAGG
>NW_012119154.1:4720775-4730088 GCF_000951035.1 Colobus angolensis palliatus
ATGGTGGCACATACCTGTAATCCCAGCACTTTGGGAGGCCGAGGCGGGCAGATCACCTGAAGTCAGGAGTTTGAGACCAGTGTGGCCAACATGACAAATGAAACCTCATCTTTATTAAAAATACAAAAATTAGCTGGGTTAGTGATGGTGCATGCCTATAGTCCCAGCTACTCGACAGGCTGAGGTGAGAGGATTGCTTCGGCGTGGGAGGTGGAGGCTGCAGTGAGCAGTGATCGCACCACGGCACTCCAACCTGGGTGACAGAGCAAGACCTTTTCTCTAAAAATAAAAAAGGAGATATGAGCACTAAATGCCGTGTGGGATCCTGGATTGGGCAGGGAGGGTTGCTGTGGAAGACAATGCAGAGGTGATGGGTGAGATTTGAATGTGGATTGTATGTTAGATGATAATATTATGTAAACATTACATTTTCTGTATTTGATCATTGCAGTGTGGTTATCCAGACATCCTTTGTTGATGCATAGGGACTATTTTAAATTATGGTAGGTTCAGGAATCGTGGCCCCCTTGAGTCTTCTGTGGGGGGAAAAGATAGGGCAGCTTCAGGCTTCAAAATCCTGTCATGGTGAACTACAGTGCCCTCTTGTGGTGAGGTCTCCCTTCGTTCTTGGGGTATACCGCAGACTCTGAGACTTTTTATCCAGTCATTCCACAAATATTTTTCAAACCCTCTTATGTATCAGGCATGGTACCAAATGTCTAGAATACATAAGCTCCTTATGAAACTTCTAAGCACACAAACACATACGGAATCACAAACAAAAATAAGGGTTTTGAAGGAGTTTTGTTAAATAGGTTATTTGCCTCTAAAACTTGGTGTGACAGAGAAAGGGAATTTTCCTGTCTTTGGTTTACATCGAGTTTTGGGCAGCCTTCCCACATGGGTGTCCGGCATTATCTGTTCTCTACAGGTGCCCTGAGTCCCTGCTTGCCATGTCACTCTCACGCTGTTGCCCAGGCTGGAGTGCAGTGTAGCGATGGGAATTTTGTAGAGATGGGATTTTGTAGAGATTTTTTGTAGAGATGGGATTTTGCCATGCTGACCAGGCTGGTCTTGAAATCCTGACCTCAAGCAATGCACCTGCCTCAGCCTCTCAAAGCACTGGGATTACATGCGTGAGCCAACACACTGGCTTATGACTGGTATTATATTAATAATAAAATTAGTGGGCTGGGCGTGGTGGCTCATGCCTGTAATCCCAGCACTTGGGAAGACCAAGGCAGGTGGATTGCTTGGGGTCAGGAGTTCAAGACCAGCCTGGCCAACATGGTGAAACCCCATCTCTACTAAAAATACAAAAATTAGCCGAGCATGGTGGCACATGGTAGTTCCAGCTACTCAGGAGGCTGAGGTGGGAGAATCGCTTGAGCCTGGGAGGTGGAGATTGCAGTGAGCCAAGATAGTGCCACTGCACTCCAGCCTGGGCAACACAACAAGACTCTGTCTCATAAATAAATAAATAAAGTTAGTACCTCTTATCCATGATTTAAGGTAATAAATTTTAAAAGGTACCTTTGAGAAAATATGAGATTGCTGTAAATCAAGCCCACCTTTTGGATGGACACTGTGTGTTATTTGCAGCCACAGAGGAACCCATAGACTCTACCTTGTATCTGTGGCAAGCCAAGAGTGTGCGTTCCCCTGCCCATTCCTCAGTTTGTTCACCAGCAACCCAAGCATCTAGCTGCAGACAGCTGGATTCAAGTGACTTGAGGGAGGGGCCAGTCTGCAATGTTCAGGAGCATCCTTTGTGTTGGAGGCACTGAGCAGTGGGAGGAGAGACACGGTGAGGCTGTAATATGATGTGGGGGCCAAGAGCTGGTTTACCCAACCCAGATGATGCAAGAGTGTTGCAAAGTTCTTAGACAGCCTGGTGGACTGTTTAAAAAGGAAGAGAACAGTTTGCACAAACTGACATAGTTCTAACATTTGGAAAAGGGGAACTCAGCTAAATGAAAGAACAGTAATGCTGCAGAGTAGCCTGTGTTTCTAAGTATTGGGTGTAGATATTGTGTTTTATTATGAAACTTTTCAGAAAACAAAAGTAGAGCAGTATCCTGAACCTCACGTGCCCATCACCCATCTTTAGAAATGATTAACGGAGCCAGTCTCATTTCATCCACTCCCCACCCTCTCTGAACCCTCAGATGGCCTGGATTATTTTGACATTGTGTCACTTCTTGGTGTAATTTTAGTTGTTGACAATCTTGCTGTTTCTTTGGCTTTTTTTTTTTTTTTCAAGATGGAGTCTTGCTCTGTCACCCAGGCTGGAGTGCAGTGGCGTGATCTCGGCTCACTGCAACCTCCGCCTCCTGGGTTCAAGCGATGCTCCTGCCTCAGCCTCCTAAGTAGCTGGGATGACAGGTGCGTGCCACCATGCCCAGCTAATTTTTTGTATTTTTAGTAGAGACAGGGTTTCACTGTGTTAGCCAGGATGGCTTCAATCTCTTGACCTTGTGATCTGCCCACCTCAGCCTCCCGAAGTGCTGGGATTGCAGGTGTGAGCCACCGTGCTGGCTGATAATCATGCTTTTTTGTGCTTTGGAAATGTATAGCTCTAATTCTGATGTATGTTTGTTTGATTTTTGCTTGTTTTATCCTCTCTCTTCCCATCCCCAAGAGGTGGCGTAGGATAGAGACTCAGAGCATGGGCCCTGGCAGCCAGAGCAGTATATGGGTTAGAATTTGGGCACTCCTTCTACCAGCTGTTTGACCACGGGCAAGTTGGCAAACCTCTCTGGGCCTCTGTTTCCCTGTCTGTACATGGAGAAAATCATAATAATAAGCATGCATGGCCAGGTGCAGTGGCTCACGCCTGTAATCCTAGCACCCTGGGAGGCTGAGACGGGTGGATCACGAGGTCAGAAGTTCAAGACTAGCCTGGCCAACATGGTGAAACCCCGTCTCTACTAAAAATACAAAAATTAGCCGGGTGTGGTGGTGGGTGCCTGTAATCCCAGCTACTCAGGAGGCTGAGGCAGGAGAATTGCTTGAACCCGGGAGGCGGTGGTTGCGGTGAGCCCAGATTGCGCCACTGTACTCCAGCCTGGGTGACAGAGGGAGACTCTGTCTCAAAAAAAGATAAGTAAATAAAAAAATAAGCATGCAAATGTCAGCTGACTCCATGATTATTACTTGGGATCTCTCTGAGTGCTTCTTACCACTGAAAGACTGTTTTCACCTATGATTCTCATTTAGCTGTACCGTAGTATTGTTACCGATGAAGCAGAAGCTGAAGGAGGTTATATCAGAGGTTTTCATACTTGTCTGCCCATTGGAATCGCCTGGGGAGTTTCAAAAATGATTGATGCCTGCTCCACTCCAGAGATTGTAATTTAATTGGTCTGAGATGAGGCATGGGCTTTGGTATTTATAAAGATCCCCAAATGATTGTTCTGTGCAGACAGGCTTGGGAACAGCTGGTCTCCCACCTCGAGGCAGACAGAGCCCAAGTGCTGTAGTATTCAGTGTGCCTTCTGCTGTCTCTGTGTGGTGACATTGATTTTGGAGCCAGGACTTGGCTGGTAAACCTTATGATCCTGATTTTCAGTCTCTCTAGAGCTGGGTAGGGTGGATTTGGTTAACCTTACCCTGAACCCCACCAACCACAGCAGATTTCACATCAGGCTTTGTGTGTAAGACTTTATTTTTGTTTGTTTTTATATTTTAATCAAATGTTTCCAAAACAAAAAATATATATAACTATAATAAATATGTGAAAACTAGTGAACGTCATCACATCCCAGGCACTGTCCCAAAGGAGGGGAATATAGTGGTAGCAAAAACAAGTACTCTGACAGCATTTCCATCTTCTCAAAGTCAGAGAAAGCAGATGATGAAACCACGTATATGTTATGTTCCCAATTTTGAGAAAAACTTTTTTTTTTTTTAGACAGAGTCTCACTGTGTCAACCAGGCTGGAGTGCAATGGCGCGATCTCGGCTCACTGCAAGCTCCACCTCCAGGTCCAAGAGATTCTCCTGCCTCAGCCTCCCAAGTAGCTGGGATTATAGGCATGCACCACCACGCCCAGCTAATTTTTGTATTTTTAGTAGAGACGGGGTTTTGTCATGTTGGCCAGGCTGGTCTCAAACTTGTGACCTCAAGTGATTCACCTGCCTCAGCTTCCCAAAGTGCTGGAATTACAGGTGTGAGCCATCATGTCTGGCCAAGAAAAGCTTTAGATTCACGTTCAGTCAGTTAAAAATGTATGTCAAGGCCGGGCGCGGTGGCTCAAGCCTGTAATCCCAGCACTTTGGGAGGCCGAGACGGGCGGATCACGAGGTCAGGAGATCGAGACCATCCTGGCTAACACGGTGAAACCCCGTCTCTACTAAAAATACAAAAAAACTAGCCGGGCGAGGTGGCGGGCGCCTGTAGTCCCAGCTACTCGGGAGGCTGAGGCAGGAGAATGGCGTGAACCCGGGAGGCGGAACTTGCAGTGAGCTGAGATCCGGCCACTGCACTCCAGCCCGGGTGACAGAGCAAGACTCCGTCTCAAAAAAAAAAAAAAAAATGTATGTCAAATTGTAAATGATCACCTCTATTGGAAACGGGATATTTTTACTTTATATCTGCTCCTATGTATTCTCTAAATATCCTATCATGAACATATGTTACTTTTATAGTAAGTAGAAAGTTATTTTAAAGGGTATTAGGTGTGAAAATTAAGATTAGAAACCACTATTAATATCCTTTTTGTCTAACCTTTTGACAGGCAGCAAAGTAATGGAGAACGGCCTTCTCTTCAAAGAACTTCTACAGACTCCAAATTTTCGAATTACTGTGGTTGATGATGCAGACACTGTTGAACTCTGTGGTGCGCTTAAGGTAAAGTCAGCCTCAGGGGAGGAGTTCATCAAGCAAGGCAAATGTTAGCATCATTGAGTCTAATCCTCAAGAATGGGCTCTGTGTTCTGTGCACCCACATCAGTGAAGAATAGTGAATTGAGAGTCTTGTTTATAACTTCCTGTTTTGCTGCAGCCTTTCCTGGGTGGTTCAGTTCCTCTCTTACTCGTGGCTTGCTTTAACTTGTAAATATGGGGGGATTGTGATGTTTTGGTCTTTGGGAAGTTAGCAGCATCGATATTTGGAAAGTATGGGAGTTCCTTGATGGTAGAGTTTCAACCAGGAGCAAATGATTCTATTCATTCACATTTTTCTCCCACACTTCATCCTGAGCAGGAAAAGGATCTTGTTCCCTCTGAATTATGCTACTCTACTAGTTTGGCTGGTTGTTCTTGTTAAGGGGAAAAATAATCTGCTGCTAGTAGAGGTTTTTCTAAGAATAGTTTTGGCTTTGCCCTCTAGAGGGAGAAGATGTGATTAAAGAAGCGCCCTCCATTGACCAGGGGCTTGCTGGATTTTTATAAGTGGAGCTGTACAGTGTACACTCTTTTGTGTCTGACTTCTTTGATTGGAGGTGTATTTTTGTTTGTTTTAATGTAAATTTTAAGAGGTACTTCATACAGAAAAGTACAAAAATCGTAAGTATATGGTTTATGTTATCTTTTTTCCCCCTCTTTTGAGGTAAAGGGAGGTCTCCACACCTGGGTTCCTGACTTGTTGACTGCTGGCTTTTTTTTTTTCTCTTTTTTTATTTTTTATTATTATACTTTAAGTTCTAGAGTACATGTGCATAACGTGCAGGTTTGTGACATATGTATACTTGTGCCATGTTGGTGTGCTGCACCCATCAACTCGTCAGCACCCATCAATTCGTCATTTATATCAGGTATAACTTCCAATGCAATCCCTCCCCCCTCCCCCCTCCCCATGATAGGCCCCGGTGTGCGATGTTCCCCTTCCCGAGTCCAAGTGATCTTTAAAGCCGTAGGCACTGTCTGTCCCTCACTCTGCGGGGACTTGGGGAACAGCCAGCAGGAAGCCGTGCAACAGCAGCTACCTGCTCCTTCCCCCTCACAATCCAAGCTGCCTTCATTTCACTACCATCTACAAAAAAGAGTGGGGGGATTCGGGGAAATAAAAATTTCTCAATGTGAATGCCCCTTTTGAGCCACTTCTGAGTCATCTCTTTTGCAGCAAAAAGCCACCCTTCAGAAATGTGAGCACCTGCGGAGGAGGTTAGGCAATCCACCAGTCATCTGTTTGTTGGCTGGAAGCTGCAAAGGTGGAAAGAATGCCTGTCTATGCTTTCTCATCAATTGAATACGTTTTTTTCGAGTCAGAAGTTAAAACTACTCTCTAGAATTAACATCGTGTGTATATGTGTGGTCATGATATGCAATGAGCATTTTTAAAAATTGAAGCCAATTAAACACTTGGCCTTCTAAGGAGCACACATGCATATTTCTAAACGCCTGTGTGGGGCATTCTTTGCATTAGCATTACATTACATGCAGGCCCAGTTACACATGTAAGACACTGACTTTGGCTGCTTTGTTTATTTTTGTTGGTTGAGATTTTTATGTGTTTTTAATAGTCCTTCATTAAACCAATTACCACTCAACAGCAGGGGGCATCATGAATGCCTAATTGCTCAGTGCTGGCCTGAGCTGCTCCAAAGCTGCTTTTAAGTGACTGGATGTTTTGGGTGGTCATGGAGAAGCTGTGAAATCCTGCCCAGAACAAAGAGTCTAGCTTGAGGTGAGGGCTTTGGAAATGTTTCTGCTAACAGGAAGCCATGCTGGTCTTGTGTCTGAACTCAGAATGGCTTTCATTTTTGCTGGCAGGAAGACTGTAAGTAGATGTGCCTGCTACCTTGATGGAAAGTGATTCATGGGGGATGCAGGGAGGTGGGGGTTGAAGGCCCTTAACCAACCTCCCTGAAACTTCACACCCAATCTTTTAAAACGAGATCAGTTACCATCATTCCTACGGGTTTGCATCAGAGCTGAGATTTTTGAAAACTGAGAAACAGGCACTTGTAGCAATTATTAAATCCAACCATTGTCTTGTACAGATAAGGAAATCGAGATCCAAAGAGCGAATGACTTTAGGGTAGCAAACACCAGCACAGTCAGAGCATGAACACGGGTTGTAAGAGTCTTAGCCTGGCCGGGCGTGGTGGCTCAAGCCTGTAATCCCAGCATTTTGGGAGGCCAAGGCGGGCGGATCACGAGGTCAGGAGATCAAGACCATCCTGGCTAACCCAGTGAAACTCCGTCTCTACTAAAAAAATACAAAAAACTAGCCGGGCGAGGTGGCGGGCGCCTGTAGTCCCAGCTACTCAGGAGGCTGAGGCAGGAGAATGGCGTGAACCCAGGAGGCGGAGCTTGCAGTGAGCCGAGATAAAGACACTGCACCCCAGCCTGGGCGACAGAGCGAGACTCCGTCTCAAAAAAAAAAAAAAAGAGTCTTAGCCTGGTTTCTTTGGTCACTATGTACAACTTGACTTTTTTGGTTAGTAACCAGGCAGCATGAATAAAATGAAGCCCTCTCTCATCAGAGCCTGCCAGAGCAAGGACACATGGCCGTATGTTGCTTTCATTACATAAACAACAGTGATGGGATGTTCCCCCCTGACTATAACATCGTCATATTCCTTGTTTTCACACAACAGAAAGGTGTAAAGAAGGAAGTAAAAATCAAATCACTGACAATCCTACATCCTGAAATAACCTCAGTTAATGTTTGTTGTATATACCCTTCCAATGTTTTTAGTGTGTACATATGTGTATGGCTCCTTTTTAAAACAAAAACTAGATCTTACTGTTCAGATAGTTTGATTGTGTGTGTGTGTTTTGTTTGTTTGTTTTTGAGACAGGGTCTCACTCTGTTGCCCAGACTGAGTGCAGTGGCACAATCATGGCTCATTGCAACCACAACCTCCCAAGCTCAAGCTATCCTTCCACCTCTGCCGCCTGAGTGGCTGGGACTATAGGCACATGCCACCATGCCCGACTAATTTTGTTTGTTTTTTATAGAGATGGGGTCTCGCTGTGTTGTTCAGACTGGTCTTGAACTCGTGGACTCAAGCAGTCTTTCCACCTCGGCCTCCCAAAGTGCTGGGATTACAGGCGTGACCCACCACCTCTAGCCATTGATGTGTTTTACTTTTTTTACATACAGTCTTTATTAATATTCTCTATACTAGCCAATTTACAAAATATACATTATCTTTTTGTACTCAAAAATGTGGAGCATTTGACTTACTAGGAAAAATATGAAAACAGCTCTCTACAAGGATAAAATAGAAAATTCAAAGGATTTATGCATAATCATTTTGTACCAGTGCCTCTTACTACCTTCCGAATGTCCTTCATGAACTCTTAGCTGCATTCATCTCTTAGTAAGGATATATTCTTTTTAAAAATCAACTTTAAGTATAATTCATGTAATTAGGCCAGGCATGGTGGCTCACACCTGTAATCCCAGCACTTTGGGAGGCCGAGGCAGATGGATCACTTGAGTATGGGAGTCTTAGACTAGCCTGGCCAATAGAGGGAAACCCCATCTCTACTAAAAATTACAAAAATTAGCTGGGCGTGGTGGTGTGTGCCTGTAATCCCAGCTACTCAGGAGGCTGAGGCATGAGAATCGCTTGAATCTGGGAGGCAGAGGCTGCAGTGAGCCATGACCGCACCACTGCACTCCAGCCTGGGCGACAGTAAGACTCTGTCTCCAAAACAAAAAAAGTGTAATTCATGTAATCAAGCTGCATCTATTTAAAGTTTATAATACCGTGGGTTTTGAGATATGTGTGCATGCACTCATGAAAACCACTACCAAAGTACACAACGTTTCCGTTATCCCCAAACAACTCCACGTGTCCCTTTGAGGTTCCCCATCACACCAGCCTCCAGTTGGGCAGCCAACTAATCTGCTTTTATATGCCATCGTTTGCATTTTTCTAGGATTTTTATAGGTGGAACTGTACAGTATGCCCTCTTTTGTGTCTGGCTTCTTTGATTGGCGGTGTATTTGTTTTAATGTAAATTTTAAGAGGTACTTCATACAGAAAAGTATAAAAATAGTAAGTATATAGTTTCATCTATGTTATCTTTTTCTCCCCTCTGAGAGAGGTCTTGTGTTCCTGGGCTCAAGCTGTTTTCCTGCCTCAGCCTCCCAAATAGCTGGGATTATAGGTATGCACCATAGCACCTGATTTATGTTATTGTTTTGTGTGTTTTTAAATAGTCCAGTGGTCTTTTTTTTTTTAAACAACTTTTTTTTTGAGGCAGAGTCATGCCCAGGCTGGAATGCAGTGGTGTGATCTCAGCTTACTGCAACCTCTGCCTCCCAGGTTCAAGGAATTCTCATGCCTTAGTCTCCCAAGTAGCTGGGATTACAGGTGTATGCCACCATGCTCAGTTTTTTGTTTTTTTTTTT
>NW_012119154.1:4730948-4750250 GCF_000951035.1 Colobus angolensis palliatus
TCTACAAAAAATAAACAAAATTAGTCGGGCATGGTGGCACGTGCCTATAGTCTCAGCTACTCGAACTCCTGACCTCAAGTGATTCATCTGCCTGAGCTTCCCAAAGTACTGGGGTTGCATGCTTGAGCCACCACACCCAGCCTATTTTTCACACCTATTATGCATGAATTCATAGGGAATCAGTCTCAGCAGCTCAGGCTCCTTCCCATTGGTTCCAACAAAGTGTGCTTCCCTGGGTGGAGCAGGCTGGTACTTCAGTCTAATCTAGATACCTTTCTCTTTGGCTTCCTTCTTTTTCTGATCATTTTCCTTCGTGTGTTTCAGGAAACTATCTCAGCGCTTAGCATAATATGCTCCATACCCCCATTAATTCTCTTGGCAAGAATCTTGCCCTTAACTTGTTTACAACAGTGCCAGCAGCGTGCCGGGGAACACTGTAGACTCTTCCAGTTTAGCCATGGTGATACTTGTGGGACATTCCTTTTTGAACAGTGCCCATACCCTTGATGTCTACGATACCATCTTTTTAAAACAAGTTTTTTTAGCTTATGTATTTATTTTTTATTTTTTTGAGACAGGGTCTCAATCTGTTGCCCAGGCTGGAGTGCAGTGGCGTAATCTCAGCTCACTGCAACCTCTGCCTCCTCGGCTCAAGTGATCCTCCTGCCTCAGCCTCCTGAGTAGCTGGGACTGTAGGTGCTCACCACCATGCCTGGCTAATTTTTGTATTTTTTGTGGAGACAGAGTTTCACCATGTTGCCCAGTCTGATCTCAAACTCCTGGACTCAAGCGATCCATCAGCCTTACCCTCCCAAAGTGCTAGGATTATAGACCTGAGCCACCATGCCCTGCCAATATCACCTTTCTGATAGATTCACATGTATGTGGCCAAAAGAGCAACTTCATGTTTTCTAAAAGGCCTAGAGAGCATATGTCAGGTACTTCTCCTCTTTCCCTTTTGTATTCCTCATTTTGGTAAATTACTGGAAGATGGTGATTCTGGCCAAAAGGCTATCATTTTTAATAGATTCTTTATCAGGATTAAGTTTCATTAACAGAGACCAAAAATAATACAGGTTGAGTATCTCTTATCCAAAACACTTGTGACCAGAGGTGTTTTGGATTTTGGATTTTTTCGATTTTGGAATATTTGCATTATACTTACCAGTTCATCATCCCTGTTTGGAAATCCAAAATACTCCAGTGACTATTTCCTTTGGGCATCATGTTGGTGCTCCAGAAGTTTCAGATTTTGGAGCATTTTGGATTTTGGATTTTCAGATTAGAATGCTCAAACTGTACTCGCTGAACAAGGTAGAACTTTCTTTCTCATGTAAAATCCAGAGTATATATGACCATTCTATTCTACAGAATTCACAGGGACCCAGGCTTCTTCCAGCTCACTTGGGTGCCTTAGCCCAATTTGTGCTGCTCTAACAGAACACCTGAGACTGGGTGATTTATAATGAACAGAAACGTGTTGGCTCCTAATGGTTCTGGAGGCCGGGAAATCCAGTATCGGGCACCAGCGGTTCTGGTGTCTCATGAGGGCACGGTCTGTTCCAAGTGGCACCTTGAATGCTTCTGGAGGGGAGGAGTGCTGACCCTCATGCAGCAGAGGAGTGGAAGAGGCAAACAGGGAGGCACTCCCAGAGTCTTTTTTCTAAGGAAAAGCCTCAGTCCATTCACAAAGGCAGAACACGCATGACCAAAACACTTCCTGTTAGACCCCACCTCCCAACGCTGCCACAGTGGCCACCAAATTTCAACATGGGTTTTGGAGAGGACAAACACTGAATGGCATAGCGTAGCATAGGGTCTGGCCCTTGTCTTCATGGTCTGTGAAGGTGACCAGAGCATCAATGTCACATTAACCTTGCTTCCAGGCAGCAAGGTTAAAAAAAAGAAGAAAGAAAAAAAAAAAAGGACAAAGGGCACGTGGCAGCTATCTTTCAAGGAAGGTTCTGGAAAATCAACCTTGTCACTTGGCTTCATCTCAGTGGGTACACTAGATAAGACCATAACTAGCTGCAAGGGAGGCTGGAAAATCATTTTGGGGATCTTTTTTCTGGATAGCCATACACTGGCATTAAAATAAGAGACTATTATTGTAGAAGGAAAGAATAGACTGGGGATAAAGCAGCAGCCCATGGTACAGGCTGGTGGTGTTCCTTTGTGGGGTTGTTCTGCAGTTCTAATTGCTGGGCATGTACGTTTGCTCCAGGGCTTGGCTGTGATAAACCATGCCAGGATGCCCAGCTTTGGGTCTCATCTGTAGTCAGGGCCACTGCTCACCCAAGAGCACCTTTATGTGAGTGAGAGCAAGGCCTACATAGTCCGACATGCTAGCCGCTAAGCATATGTACTATTTACATTTACATTCAAGTTAATTAAAATTCTTAAAAACTAAAAATTCCATTTCGGAGTCACAGTAGCTACATTTTAAAGACTTAGTGGCCACGTGTGGCTAATGGCTACTGTATTCGATAGAGCAAATATAAAACATTTCTATCATTGCAGAAACTTCTGTTGGACAACGCTGCTCCAGCTAAGGCAGCTTCATATTGGTATGACCAGCTTGGTGGGCCAGGTGTGGACCTGCCTCAGCCTTCCTTGACATCTCAGCCAGGCTGCCTTAGACAGGGGCCAGCAGCAAGCAACACGTGGCACCTTGCCTTTAGTAATCCCAAACCCTGCAGACAGTCTCCTCTTAGCAACTAGCCTCAAGAGTCAGATGGATTGTTGGACTGAGAGAAAACAGTGAGTACTGACTTGGGTTTCAGGGAGGCAGTTCTTGCTGGGTGGTGAAAATGTTTGTGTAACCTGCAGGTAGCATGGGCTGGTTCTCCTGTTGTATATTCTTTTTATGGGAAGGTGGAAGTGGGAGAGGAATTGAGCCCCATCCGACCCACCCCTGTTCAGAACTGGAAGGAGTGCACTCGGGAGTGGATGATTGCCTCTGAGTATTGCCATCACCCAGGAGATGGGGAAGGGCTACACACGTCTGTCTTCTGAAAATTATGGTATTTTTAGCTCCAAAAGAGTTGAAAACAGATTTAAATGCACAGTGGATAATGATAACTTTCACATCTGAGTGATCTCAGAGGACATCTGAGATCTATTCTCAGATAGATGCTATTCCAACACGCTCGGATGCTATTCCAACACGCTCTGACTGGCTCAGTATGTTTATTTTTCTTTTGACAGTGATAAGTGGTGGAGGGAGAGAACGAGGATTTCAAGATCTGTCATAAGGCAACTAAACTGGGTTGCAGCCCAGGGTCCTCTTAAGAAGAGAGGCGTTTATTTACCCTGCACTGGGTCTCCTGATCTCCCCTGGTTAGGAGGTTAGATGCCTAGTAAAAGCTTCTAGTAGAAGCTTTGGGGTGGTCTAGACTCCCATGCCCTGCAGTGAAGGGGCCGCAGAGGAGCTGTGAGGGAGCTCCCAGGCACCCTCATCTGGCTTTTCTGAGTACAGCAACACGGAAGCACTGCTTTGGAGCTCGGGGCCTGTCCCTACAGTCCTGCTTGGATGGTTCCAGTTGCAGAGAGCGCCTGCTAAATCTTTCCTGTTGGGTGGGGTCAGCTCTTCCTGTCAGAAAGTTCTCATCTGGACTCTGCAGTGGCCTCTCTGTGCCTTTCACTCACTGGTCCTAGAGCAGCACAGTGTGGCATAATCTCCTCGGCAAGCTCCTTACTCTGTGTGCCTCAGTGTCCTGTCATGTTACCATGATAATAGGACCTGCCCTGTCACAGTGTTGTGAGGTTCAAATGAGGTAATAATATATGAAGCTCTTAGAACAGTTCAATAAGATTAGCTGTTGCTATTTTTTATTACCTTTTCTTCTCCTAAGCTTTTTTTTTTTTTGAGACAGGCTCACTCTGTCACCCAGGCTGGAGTGCAGTGGCATGATCTCAGCTCACTGCAACCTCCGCCTCCCTGGCTCAAGTGATCCTTCCACCTCAGCCTCCCAAGTAGCTGGGACAAAAGGTGCATGCCACCACACCTGGCTAACTTTTTGTATTTTTGGTAGAAACAGGGTTTCACTATGTTGCCCAGCCTGGTCTCAAACTCCTGAGCTCAAGCAATCCACCTGCCCCAGCCTCCCAAAGTGCTGGAATTACGCCCAACCTAAGCTACCCTTTTTACCTCCCAAGCCTTGGTGTAGGCCAGGAGGCACTCTCCTTTGACACCGAATTGCAAAGAGTCAGGCAGGTCTTTTTGACCAAGGGTAGGGGAAGGGCAGATTTCCCACACTGGAGCAGCAAGGCACAGGGGACAGAGCGGGCTGCAGAGCCAGACACCAGGAGCACATCCAGACTCCATCTCTTACCAGTGAGGTGTTCTTGGCAAGCCACTAAACCTCTCTGAGCCTCAGTGTGCCGGTTGGGAAATAGGAGGACAGGTGCATGCTTCAGAGTTGTGGGAATGATGATGAGGCAGTGTGTAACTAGCCTGGGCTCACTAAAGGCACGTAATAAATAAGTGCCTCCCCTCCTCTGTTGACAGGAGCCCCTTGTTGAACAGAAGTCCATGTTCTCTCCCATTCAGCCCATAGACATTTCCTGGGGTTGGTTTTTCATATAACAGTTTCAGAATGGTTCACGTTGTGATGGAGGGGGACGTAGGGACACAGTCCAGGGGGCATCCGAGAGCAATTTCAGGAATCTGATGAGTTGGCCAACAGCCTAAGCCTCGCCACATTGCATGGCAACTTCAATAAAACCACTTGGCCAGCTCACCCAAGGGCTGGCCTCTGGGCTTTGGCAGTCAGCCCACCTGCATGGCCCCAGGTGTCCACCTGTTGCCCCAGTACTGGTTGCAGCCCCAGTGCAGGCTACAATTGCACCAACTTCCCTGAAAGAATGTCAGCACCAGAAGGGCCTTGAAAAATCTTGTCCAAGCCCTGAATTTTACATCTGCGGTGAAGATGGCCTGAGAGGTGGAGTGGTTGGCCCTAGGTCACACTGCGGCCGTGTAGAGGCTCTCTGGATGTCAGTGCTGCGTACCGCTTCTGTCTCCTTGTAGCCTCCTTAGCTGGCTGCTATGCTGGGAACGGCGTCCAGACCTAGGTGGGCCCAGCCCCAGGTGTTCTTATGGTTCCTGCTCTTAGCCTCTGCATAGGACTCATCCTAAAAGGTCTGGGTGTCCCATCCTGACTCGGCAGCTCACTCCTTCTAGAAGCGGAGCTGCAGAACCGGATCCCACCTGACCCCCAGCGTCTCTCCAGGCTCCTTTCACACAGCCTCTGCCTTGCCTCTTCCCTGATGCTGCCTGTTGCTGAGAGTGTGTAAACCAGGAATTGCCCCCTTCCATCGTCCCTGCACGTGGAAGTTTGAGATGATTGCTGTCTGAGAACTGATGAAACCTACAGTTCGCATAGCCTGTGTGGTAGGAAGAGGCTGAGAAGCTTTTGCAGGTTCAAGCAAGTTGGTACCTTACGAAGACATATGCACTTGGTCAGGCTGTCAGTTCCTGGGACCAATTCCTCATCAGCTCTGCCTGCATCATTTTTAGAGAATTTTTCTACTTTTTTCTTTCTGTGTTGACTGCAGTGAGAGGCATAAGTGGCAACCCCAGTAAGCTCTCACATTATTGCTAAGGAAGAGAAGACACTGGGGGGTCTTCCTGTCCCCATCCTTTATTCTCTAGCCCTCTTCATTCCACGTCACCCCCTGGGAGAGGGCAAGAGAGGGCTCTGTTCTGTGGGTCTGTGGGGAGTAGATGGAAACTTCAGGAGGCCCAATTGGATGTTGTTGTCATGTGAAGTAGCTTTGTGCCTCAGTCTCCTGGCGAGCAATAGCTGTATCTAAATGACCAAGTCTGTTTGTCATGGTGAGCCCGGCCGCATCAATGCTATGCTTGATGTGTTTTATCAAAAACTGCCTGTGTACTAGAGAAGATGTTTTTATTCCCCAGCTCATTCTGTTTTTTCACCTCATCCCTCACATTTTATAGGCCTGATGTTTTAAGAAGTTATTCTTTCACTATAAAACTTGGTTTCGTTAAAAATACACTTATTTTAACTCATTTCCCAAACTAGCTTCATGTTTTAAAATCTCCCAGGGCTCTCTGTATAGTCACCAGGTATTACTGGAATTGCTAGTGTGGTTAGATAGTTGGATTTTTTTTTTTTTTTTTTGCTGAGTGTTCTTGGTGAAGAAGCTGGAAAAGTGGAAGGGGCCAGGAACCCAGGGGCTCAACTGAAATGCCCACTGAGTTGCCACCTGTGCAGCTATGCAGGTGTTACTTGTCATAGGTGCTGATCTGACTTTTCCTTATTATTTGAAGCCCAGCTCCGATGCCACCTCCTCCATTTGGCCTTCCCTGCTTTGAACAGAAACCTGAGGCTCCTGCCACTTATCAGCACGCTCTCTCCCCTCTGCCTTTTGATGTGCTTTGTTGTGTCTCTTTTCTCAGTCAGACTGTCAGCTCCTTGAGGACAAGCTCTGAGTCTAACTCTGTCTGATCTTTGCAGCTCTCCCCTGGGGGCATCTGCAGCCCCTGCATTCCCCCTGGCACCCCCCGGCCCAGCCCCTGCAATCACTGTGTGCCTCCAGGGCTGAGCGAGGTGCTCCCCGCACAGTGCATGCTCGGTGCATACCTGTTGAAACGGAATTTCAGATTCTCATACCTTTTTTGGAATATCACTTTCTGCTGAGCCTTCCAGTTATTTGTACACAGTTATTTGTACGGTTATTTCTCCTGTAAGATCAGGGTTGGGAAACATTTTCCGTCAGGGCCAGATAGAAGAGGCTTTGTGGACCATACGGTCTCTGTTGCAACTACTCAAATCTGGAACCATAGATGATGTGTAAATGAATGGGTATGGCTGGGTTCCCATAAAACATTATTTACAAAACAGGCGGTTGGCCTAGATTGCCAGTCCCCATACCAGATTATCAGCTTCTGAAAAGGCAGGCTCTGTGTCTCATTTGCCTTGTGTCTAGCAGAGGCCATGCAAAGAGTGAGCGATCCATAAATACTCATTTGGGGACTATTAAATGAAACAAAAGGCTGGGATTTGAGCTGCACAAATACAGGCCTCATGACCCAGTGTTTCAACTCCTAGGTCATACCCGACAGGATTGCCTGCACGTAGTCACCGGAGGGCACGTGCCAGGGTGTCTGTGGCAGCACTGTTTGTCGTGGCCCCAAACTGGAAACTACCCCAGTGCCAGCTGACAGCAGACAATTAAATAAATTGCAGCATATTCACAAAATGGAGTACTATGCAGCAATTAAAATAAATGTGCTCTATGTAAAAATGCGGATGCATCTCACAAACATGATGTTGAGTTAAGACAAAGAAGCTACAGATAAAAGATTACATATTATATGACTCCATTCACAAAACGTTGAAAGGCAGGTAAAACACAGCTATGCTGTGAGAAGTTAGGAGAGTGGTTACCCTTGCTGGTGGAGGGGCTGTGCTTTTTTCCGTTATCAGTGTGCTGCCTGTGGGGGTGTGTTCAGTTTGTGGAAATCCTTCAATCTGTGCACTTAGCATCTGTGTACTTTTCTGTATGAATGTTGTGGTTGCATAAAGCACTCCGTTTAAAACAAAACAAAAAGTAAAGTAGTTTGTCCAAATATCATTTAACCAAAGACTACTATCAGCCGTTCTGATTTTCTGGCCAATGCTCTTCAACTGCTGACCCCTGCTGACCCTAAATATGGGTTCTTTGCCCTAGAAAGGGAAATAGGGAAGCCTTGTCTCTCCTTTCGTCGTCTCTTTCACCCAGGTGTACAAGAGCAGAACCCGGCACTGAGCATTTTGAGGAGGATGGAGCCAATGTCCCTGAGAGCCAATCCCATCTGGTCTGTCCCTGCCTCAGCATCCCCCACCACCTCTGGATCCATACCCACAGTGGGTGCTGTAACGGCATCTGGGCTTTGTCATCTCCTTTGCAGAACATTGTAGCTGTGGGAGCTGGGTTCTGTGATGGCCTCCGCTGTGGAGACAACACCAAAGCTGCCGTCATCCGCCTGGGACTCATGGAAATGATTGCTTTTGCCAGGATCTTCTGCAAGGGCCAGGTGTCCACAGCCACCTTCCTAGAGAGCTGCGGGGTGGCCGACCTGATCACCACCTGCTACGGAGGGCGGAACCGCAGGGTGGCCGAGGCCTTCGCCAGAACTGGGAAGGTAGCCCCTCACCTGCCCTCCCGCAACCCCTCCTTCCTCACTTGAGACTCCTGGCTTGGGGTGAGCTGCAGCCCAGTGGAGATTTCATGCCAGCATCTGTTTGCTGGGATTGTTCTCTTTGCCTGGCTGCTTTTTCACTTGACTCTTCTGTTCTTTATCTTTGTGTCTTTATCTTTCCTTGGCCTCCAGCAGGGGATTGAAACTCTTCTCTCCACTCTGCTCTTGAAATAAATGATGCTAGGCCAGGCATGGTGGCTCATGCCTATAATCCCACCACTTTGGGAGGCCAAGGTGGGAGGATTGCTTTAGGCCACAAGTTTGAGGCCAGCCTGCACAACATAGCAAGACCCCATGTCTACAAAACAAAACAAAACAAAACTTAAAAATTAAACAAATAAATGATTCTTCAGTCTTTACCATAGTTTTTTTTTTTTTTTTTTTTATCCTTTATTTTTAAGACCATTGAAGAGTTGGAGAAGGAGATGCTGAATGGGCAAAAGCTCCAAGGACCTCAGACTTCTGCTGAAGTGTACCGCATCCTCAAACAGAAGGGACTAGTGGACAAGTAAGTCTCTCAGTCGCCTATGAGACCAGATAAATGTCCATCGTTCTTTTTTGCAGGACTTCCAGCCCCATGGAGATGAGCTAGACTATTTGACAAGTGCCCTTAGAACTCATCTGGATTAGTTCAGTGCTTTGTGTGATGTAAACATCTGTGATGAGAAGCATCTACCTACCTGCAAAACATGTGTTTACACGAAACCAGGCTCAACTTCAATGAAAGGAGCTCAATTCTATAAGTCATGTTATAAAATATGAAGTTTAAGATTCTAGTTTGCCTTGCAGGGTGTTTGGTAAAAGCTATATAAGTTTTAAAATTTGTAAAAATGATTTTTTGTTTTATAAAAAAGTATGGTCAGGTTATTAAAATGTCAAGTCAGAAAAGAAGGAAGGACAGGTTAGCCCAACATTATACCATCAGAAGGGAGCTCTGTTAAGGTTTGGTGCACAGCCTTCTAGTCTCTTCATTGGGTGGGTAGATGGGGCATAGGATGGGATGGAATAGGATGGGATGAAGGGATGGATGATGTGTGGATGGGCGGGTGGGAGGGGATGGGATGAGATGGATAGATGGATGGAGGGATGGATGATGGATGGGTGCATGGGTAGATGGGTGAGTGGATGGGTGGGATGAGTGAAGGGATGGATGATGGGTGGGTGCATGGGTAGATGGGTGAGTGGATGGGTAAATGGATGGATGATGGGTGGGTGGGTGGCTGGGATGAGATGGATGGATGGGTGGATGATGGATGGATGCATGGGTGGATGGGTGGGTGGATGGGTGGGACGGGTGAATGGATGGATGATGGGTGGGATGGGATGAGATAGATGGATGGATGGAGGGATGGATGATGGATGGGTGCAGGGGTAGATGGGTGAGTGGATGGGTGGGAGGGGTGAACGGATAGATAGATGGGTGGGTGCATCCATCCTCCATTGCCCTTCCAGGCCAGTTTTGTGTTAAAGGTGGGCTGGAGTCAGTTTATTTGCCACCTGATTGAGAGAGTGAGCCCTGTAGCACCACAAAAGCTTCTTAGCCTCTCCCGAGGCCACTCCCCAGCACTACCTGCTCCAACAGCACTTTCTCTTGCCGATTTACTGAGCATGATTGTGGGGGACCATAATCATGATGCCAACTATACCACCACATAAATGCTTATGTAGCATATTGTATGTATCCTTAACTCTCCCGAAACACCCTCTGGGGGAGGGGAAGTCTGGTTGCCTAGGACTGGAGGGAGCTGGGCAGCTGGACTGACATGCTGATTGTGGCTAATTCAGAGCATGAGCTTCTCTCCAAGCTGGGAGGAGGGTTGTGGATGTCGTTGCTGTCATCTCTGGTTGCAGCTCCTTCATCCTAGTTCCATCAGTTCAGGTGTCTGCTGGTCCCAGTCACGCATCTTCACCTCCCCCTGCACCCAGCACCCTTCCTTCTTTTACCCAGAACAAATTAATCAGCCATGGAGTTCCATACTGAAAGTTAAAAATGAGGGTGGATGGAGCGTTTGTCTTCCCCCTTTAATTTGCACTTTATTTTTCTGAAATAGCTTTTAAAACCAGCCATGCAGAGATGGAAGTTCACAAACAGGCTGCCAAAGGAGGAGAGCTATCTTTAAATTGTGACTAAAAGGCAAATGCCTCTGACGCGCATGGTTTTCCTTACCTACTTAGCAGCAGACAGTGGTATGTTTGTGTGTGGTTGGACTACTTGAATGACCACTGAGCATTTATCAAGAAATTTTTTTAAGTCCCAAAAAAAAAATAAATAAATAAAAACCTGTCTGTCTGGTGCGACTCTCCCAATCCGAATTTTCAAGTGGCATCTGTGTGCTAGCAAGGGCTGCCTTGAGAGGACTCTCTGGATGGACAGGTTGGCTGGGCACTAGTCTGTTAGCTCCAGGGCGACATGGACTAGAACAGCGATTCTGGGGCCAGGAGCTGCCTATTTCCAAAGCAGGTGTAATCAAGCAGGTAAATCTCTGCTCTGAGCAGGCAGCTCTCCTTGGTCATGTCCCATTTTATTTCTTCTGATTAGAAATTGAACAGGCTGCACCTGTGCTTAATGACATCGCTGCTGGATTGAAGGTGGCAGCACCCTTCTCCTGGGCTGGAGTGTAAAATCCCCTGGGACTCCTTCCCGTTTTTTTTGTACCACCTGCCTCCCAAAGGCAGAGGCCTATTGTTCTCCCTTTGCACCACCTCTTACTTTGACTCCTTTTTTCTTTTTCATTCTGACCACCACTTCTCCGGTCTTCCTCTGTTTCCTTCTCCCCTCCCTTCTCTTCTCCATTGCTATAGAAAAAATAGCAGGAGGGCAACATTCAAGGCTGCCCTGTGGCTTATTAGCCATGTGGCCTTGGGCAAGTCACGTATTTAGCTGTCCTGTGCCCCAGTGTTCTTATCCACAAAATTAAGATGGAAGACCAGATGATCGCCATGATCCCTGCTAGCTTGAGCATTCACATTCAGAGGCCTCCTGCCCTTAAGGAGTGAAGCACATGGTCCTTAGGCAGAGGTAGCCCCCCTCAATCTAGCACCAACGTAACTTCCTGTGCAGTATATCCTCTTACTCCCTATGGTACCTTCTTTTCTTGAATAGAACTTTTCTTTGCCTCCTTCTCAGACTCTCATTTTACCTTAATTACCTTTTCAAAGGCCCTGTCACATTCTGAAGTACTAGGGGTTAGGACCGAAGCACATGAATTGGGAGGAGGGCATAATTCAGCCCATACACAACGTGTTCTCTGAGGTGCATGCTGTAAGCTCCTGGGTCTCACTCTGTCACCCAGGCTGGAGTGCAGTGATGCAATCTCAGCACTGCAATCTCCGCCTCCCGTGTTTAAGTGATTCTCTTGCCTCAGCTTCCCTAGTAGCTGGGATTACAGGTGTGTGCCCCCATACCCAGCTAATTTTTGTATTTTTAATAGAGACTTTTTTTTACCATATTGCCCAGGCTGGTCTCCTGGCCTCAAGCGATCTGCCCACCTTGGCCTCCCAAAGTGCTGGGATTACAGGCATGAGCTGCCACACCTGGCATAGCTTTTTTATAATACTGTATATCCCTGCACTTAGTCTGAAGTCTGAAACATCTTAAGCCCTCCGTATTGATTAGTGGGATAGCTGACTGGTTTGTCAATTTTTTTTTTTTTTTGAAACAAATTCTTGCTCTGTTGCCCAGGCTGGAGTGCAGTGGTGTGATCTTGGCTCACTGCAACCTCTGCCTCCTGGGTTCACACCATTCTCCTGTCTCAGCCTCCTAAGTAGCTGGGACTACAGGTGCCCGCCACCACGCCTGGCTAGTTTTTTGTATTTTTATTAGAGATGGGGTTTCACCATGTTAGCCAGGATGGTCTCAATCTCCTGACCTCGTGATCCTCCTGCCTCGGCCTCCCAAAGTGCTGGGATTACAGGCTTGAGCCACCGCGCCCGGGCCTCTGGTTTGTCAAATTTTTAAATGAAATGTTGTCTTTTTCTTCCTTTCACCTCTAACTTTAATATTTAGAGAGTCTTCCACACTGATCTAATTGACCTTTTAGCATTTTATATAATAGAAAATAATATTTAGATGGGTAGTGTAGCCTAATGGTTGCACATTGGCTTCAGAGTCCAAAACTGTGGTTCAATTTACTCATATACAGAATGGGGACAATATTTTCTACCTCATGGGGTGATTTTAAGGATTAAACAAGTTACTTGTCTGTAGAAATTTCCCTTCCACACACTTCATATCTCATTAACATCCCGTCCACAGAATGCACTTTGGAAATGCTAGTTAGGAGTGCTTCCAGCTGCAAGAGCAACACACGATTGTAACAGGGAATATGGAGGTGAACATTACTAAAGTGTTGGCCCAGTGGCTCTAGCTCTGGATGAGAATCTCAGTGATCCCGTTGGCTTTCCCTTGAACCTCAACATGGCTGCAGCAGCTCCAGACATCACATTCACTTTTACACTCAGGAAGGGAACAAGAGTAGTCTAGGGTAATAGATTTTTCCTCTAGTGCCTCTCGCGGAGAGTAATCTTCCCCCAGAAACCTTCAGCAGATATATTATGTCTTGCTGCCTAGGACTGGGTTACTTGGCTAATTCTAGGTGAAAGGCTAGGAAGGTGAGTAGTCTCTTCCAACCTTGGGAAAGGGAAAAGCAGGTTGGAAATGGCTTTGGATGGTCAGTCATCTGCTACCACACTGCTCTGGGGACATATGCATCGTTCTTGTTTCAGGAACAGGGAAACATAGCATGGAAGGACAAAGAAAGGGGCTGAAGTTTCTAGACTTTAAATCCCATCCACAGGAATTTATTCAACGAATTCTCACTGAGCACCTGCCCCTTGCTGTGCATGGTGCCAGGCACTGAGAATACAGTAGTGAAAAAAACAGACTTGGTCCCAGTCCTCATGGAGCTTTCTCAGTCCAGGATACACTGTCCATCTTGTGGCTGCTATAATAAGCTGTCGTTACTACACACCCACTATTTGCCAGTTGTGTACTGTACACTTCACACATAAGTGATTTAATACTTGCAGCAAGGCTGGGTATCCAGTCCCATTTTACAGATGGGCAAACAGGGTTAGAAGGATTATGAAACTTGCCGAGAGTTAGTAGGCTGTAGAATCAGATTGATTAGGTCTACCTGACTCCAAAAAAATAACAAAATGTTCCATACCTTAAAAAAACTACAATGAAAAAACAGCCCTACAATGCTGGACTCTCATAAAGACATGTGATCATTAGTATATTTGTTCTTCTTAAATTAAATTATCATTATAAGATTCTGTCCAGCTAATTTTCAGGATTGCCTTTCAAGACTCTATTGATTCTGCCAACCTCACTTTGAGCTATGTGTGTGTGTATTTAAAAGCCTGGGCCGGTGCGGTGGCTCACTCCTGTAATCCCAGCACTTTGGGAGGCTGAGGCGGGTGGATCATGAGGTCAGGAGTTCGAGACCAGCCTGAAAAACATGGTAAAACCCCGTCTCTACTAAAAATACAAAAATTAGCCAGGCGTGGTGACACACACCTGTAATCCCAACTACTCTTAGGAGGCTGAGGCAGGAGAATCGCTTGAACCCAGGAGGTGGAGGTTGCAGTGAGACAAGATCACACCGCTGTACTCCAGCCCGGGTGACAGAGTGAGACTTTGTCGCAAAAAAAAAAAAAAAAAGAAATAAAGCCTGATGAAATTATTTCTTTAGTGACTTTCCACTTATATCTGTATTCACATCTTGGAAGTAGAGGTAAGCTAAATCAAGCTTCTGACATAAGATGAGTGCTTTGCTCCTCGTAGGTCCTCACTCAGATTCTCGCGGGAACATTCCAGCCTACATTATTTGTGGTGATGTGTAGACTGCCTCATCGTTATCTCGGGATGATTCTTTTTGGAGAAGGGAGAGCAATTTAAAAATCTATTTGTACAGCTTTTAAAATAAGGACAGAATATAGACTCATCCAAGATTTGACCAAGAGTCGGAGCTGCAACTCTTTATGTAAATGACAACAGTTTGCCCTGGTAGGATCACCGTGTGACTTGTTTGTGGAAAGTGGGCTCCAAGCTTAATTAGGCAGAGGATGGTCTAGGTCGCACCAGGATCTGACAGCCACATTCCAGAGGCTCTCTGCAGAACAAATGATAAAGGAATGTAGAAAGTGCTTACCGTGTTTTCCATAGTCACATACTGACCTGCAATCGGTTAGGACAGAAAACCTAACTTATTCTCTGAGGTAAATCTAGTGGCCTAACCTTGTCTTTTCACATTTCTTCCCAACTAGGTTTCCATTGTTTACTGCTGTGTATCAGATCTGCTACGAAAGCAGACCCGTTCAAGAGATGTTGTCTTGTCTTCAGAGCCATCCAGAGCATACATAAAGTGAATCATGCAGCGTCTTCTGCCTTTCTGATCAATTTTTGGGTTCACGTGGAAACCAGGACTTGGCAACATGATGTTTGTTTGACTGCAGTCTCATCATGGATATGTATGGATTTTTACAGGATCGTTTTTGAACTGTGAGAGTCAGTTCATTGGCAAAGATGTGCTGGGCGGTAACTAAACACACATACGAACGTGTGAATGGTGGTTTATTCCTCATTCTGTGGATGTTTCCATGAGCCAAAATTAAATGTCTTTTTTCAAAATTGCTTATGAAATTTCCACACAATGGTAGCTTATAAGATTGGAATGATCTCAACTAAATTTTTTAGGTGTAATTCATACATATTGGAGGATTTTTTTTTTCTCATTCTTCTAATGTTAAATTTTAACCAGCATTAACATGGTAGAGTGGAGGAGTGAGTGTGTTCAAAGATCAACATATTTAACTTTTAAACACTATCTTAAAGCCAGCATAATTAACTATTTTGATTGTGGGCTGACCTTTGTTTTTTTGAACAATCAGGTATTTTTAATTAAATAATCCACTCGTATTTTCCCCTCACTACAGTTGTCTACATTTTTAGCCTCTTTTCTCTTCGTTAGTTGTCAGAATGTGCCTTCATCAAGGCTCAGCAGTAACAGAAGACAGAAAACTCATCTGGGATTTTCCTGCTGTGGCTGGCACCTTCTTCTGATAAACAGACACCTGTATGATGCTTTTTTGGCTAGTTAGTGCATTTTTTGCAACCATTTTTCTTAAGCATCACAGATCCACTGGGGGGTGTGGGGGGCTACTGTTACTCCTCTTGTTAGATGCAGTCACTCCTCCTGGTCACCTAGTGACAGGGACAGAGCCAGGAGTCAAGTACAATGCCAAGGTGCATGACCCTCTGAGAAGTCACTGGGCTGATTTGACCTCCGACTAATTGCTTCTGGCAAATGCCACGTGCAGCCTTTCCTGAGGCCATAGGAGGGCTTCCTGCCGCTGGGATCTGTGCAGGCCATCCTCTCCACGGTGCCACTCCAAGGGCGGTCCTCAGTGCAGCAGCATCAGCTTCACTTGCGGGGGAGGGGGAGTGGTCTCAGAAATGCAGGTTCCCGGGTCCCACCCTGGACCTCTGAAGGGGTATGGCATCTGTGCTTCTGATGCTCACTACAGTTTTTGAACCACTACTTTAGAAAATCTGCTTTAACGTGGCGTTCCTCTAATCGTGTTCCCTAGGAAATGAGTGTCCCAAGATCCAGTGATTATTCCAGGTGTTCGCTGGAAAGGTCAAGTGAGTTTGGGAAACACTACGTGTGTGCGCCTCTTGAAGGTGTAGAATGTGTGTTTAGGCATCAGTGGAACCCATTTTTCTAGCCTAGCAAGTCCCAAACACATTACACTGAAGAGAGATTTTGGTGAGGAAACTTGCCAGAGTTTTCAGGGAACACTGTCCTTAGGCTTAGGTGACCTTAGGATAACTCAAGTAGACCCTTCACTCCCTGTGAGAAATTAGGATGAATAACTACCTGTGGTATTGTTGGTTCTGAACTTTTCCAGTTTAGGCCTGCTGTGAATCTTTGATGAAGCTTTAAGGTGACACTGTTGTACAAGACGTCAGCTTTGCTGAAACGCACACTACCTGGAATAAGTGCTTTAACTGTAGAATTAGGATGGGATTTACTGTACTGTTTTAAATGAGATTGGCGTCAGAATAGCATTGCAGTTACCTTACATAGCACTTGATACGTGTTAAAGGAACATATGAATGTAATTTATATATTCCTGGAATTTCAGTTACTTTGTGAGATTTGGGGCTGTCCCTCAACCCCAGTTTAGGATTTCTTTTTTTCTATACCTTGAAATGACTATAAAATAGATTTTCATGGGAATTTTAAAGACTCTATCCAAAACATTTTTGGAGCGTTTTAAAGCCGCATACACAGAAGTATGCGAAAGCGCACAAAACACTCCAGGTTTCTGCAGTGTTCGCGCCACCGCGAGCCCACTTTGCTTGTCTCATGAAAAATCTCTGTTAAAGTATGTACATGGGTAACAAATAGTTACTTTGAAAGACCCGTAAAGGGCTGTAAGCTAATTGTGGTGTCCAGTAAGTAGCATAATGAGATGTGAGGAGTTGGGACCTTGCGTGTTTTGCATATTTTCGTCTGCATTCAGCTCTTACTCTGGGTTTGTGCTCGAGTGTTATTTCTTTACAAATGCCCTTGTAATTACCACTCTGAAGCCTGCCGACTGTGTCTCTCGAACATGCTTAGGATATTCTGCACATTATGGAAAAAGGTAAATTTTATAAGTTTCTGCTCTACTAACTGTAGATATTTATGACTCTGCGAGTTATCTATTTTTATAACCACCTGTGGTCCATTGTTCATTTTAATTCACATTTCTTACAAAGTGTGGTAACAGGGAGGGAGACACCTAGACTAGAAGTTCAATTTGTACAACTTCAGCCAATCTGTGAATGTAAAAACTACACTGTTGCCTTGCTAGGATCCACCCTCCTATAATGTGGAGCAACTATCCGAGTGAAATCCACCCCAGGAGATGGAGTCAAACTAAACTTGTGGTTTTTCATTTAACTTTTGACTATAACATGGCCCCATGGCATCCACACCAAGAGGGGTGTTGTGATGAGGTGCCGGTGTGCAAAGGGAACTCTGGTTTTTCCACTGGTTCTTATCTGCTAGCCTTTTACATATATGTGTACTATATTTGTTTACAGACTGTAGGTGGATATATAATTTAAAAGCTTGATTTAATAAACATTTAGCCCCCTAAACTTGCGCTGTGGATCCTGTTTTTCTTTTTACCAATTTAGATAATCATTTTATTTGTCAGCTCTTTCTTTTTTTCCTGAACTGTGTTTCATTACCAATATCAAAAACAGTGTTCAACAGAAGGGCTTCGTCTCTAATCCCAGGCCTTAAATGCATCTGTTTTTATTGTTTACTGATATTTGTATATAATTGCAGTTTAGGATGGAGACCTTCTGGTGAATTTGAAATCTCCTTTTCCCCACTCCATATATACCTTTAAAATCTGGGAAACTATAACCAGTGCTGATCTCATAAAAATATAAGGGAAATTCCTAGAATCCTAAAACAAATAGGGGACCGATTGCCAGAGTTGAAAGGATTGGGTTGTGAAGCTTATGCTACACGAGAGCCCACCAAAGGCTATGTTGTCAGGGGGAAAAATGAGCTAAGAAAAGCCAGGTATAGGTACAAACAAGGAGGCTGGGCCCCATGGGGAGAAAAATGTTTTGTTTGCCACAGAGTCTCGCTGTGTCATCCAGGCTGGAGTGCTGTGGGGGCACACGCCTGTGGTCCCAGCTACTCAGGGGGCTGAGGTGGGAGGATCACTTGAGCCCAGGAAGGTTGAGGATGCAGTGAGCAGAGATCATGCTACTGCACTCCAGCCTGGGAGACAGAGTGAGACATTGTCTTGAAAAGATAAATAAAATAATTGAAAAATAATTCATTATGAGTGAAAACCAACAGATTTTTTAAAACAGAGAACCTTAGGATTTCAGATAATTTGAGTAATACCATGATGCTTTTTATTTATTTATTTATTTATTTTTTTTTTATTATACTTTAAGTTCTAGGGTACATGTGCATAGCGTGCAGGTTTGTTACATATGTATACTTGTGCCATGTTGGTGTGCTGTACCCATCAACTCGTCAGCACCCATCAATTCATCATTTATATCAGGTATAACTCCCCAATGCAATCCCTCCCCCCTCCCCCCTCCCCCATGATAAGCCCCAGTGTGTGATGTTCCCCTTCCCGAGTCCAAGTGATCTCATTGTTCAGTTCCCACCTATGAGTGAGAACATGCGGTGTTTGGTTTTCTCTTCTTGTGATAGTTTGCTAAGAATGATGGTTTCCAGCTGCATCCATGTCCCTACAAAGGACGCAAACTCATCCTTTTTTATGGCTGCATAGTATTCCATGGTGTATATGTGCCACATTTTCTTAATCCAGTCTGTCACAGATGGACATTTGGGTTGATTCCAAGTCTTTGCTATTGTGAATAGTGCCGCAATAAACATACGTGTGCATGTGTCTTTGTAGTAGAATAATTTATAATCCTTTGGGTATATACCCAGTAGTGGGATGGCTGGGTCATATGGTACATCTAGTTCTAGATCCTTGAGGAATCGCCATACTGTTTTCCATAATGGTTGAACTAGTTTACAATCCCACCAACAGTGTAAAAGTGTTCCTATTTCTCCACACATGATGCTTTTTAAAAATCATCTGAAATCCTTTATAGAGATGGGGTCTTACTATGTCGCCCAGGCTGGACTGCAGTAGTGTGATCATAGCTCACTGCAGCCTCCAACTCCTGGGACCAAGCAATCTTCCTGCCTCAGCCTCCCAAGTAGCTAAGACTCCAGGGGCATGGTACCACACCCAGCCTTTTTTTGTTTTTTTAAGTAAAGATAGGGTCTTGCTATGTTGCCCAGGCTGGTCTCAAACTCCTGGCCTCAAGCAATCCTCCCGTCTTGGCCTCCCAAAGTCCTGGGACTACAAGCATGAGCCTGGCCAGATGCTTTGAAAGGTACTTTTTAAAATAAAGGCATAAAAGAAGGATTAAAACATAAATTATATGGGAGGATAAAAGAATCCCAGCCAGGCAGATTTGAAAAAGAACCTATTCAAACATTTAGGAATGAATATAATCATTTGAATTGTAAAAATAGGCAGATGGGGTT
>NW_012119154.1:4751060-4753626 GCF_000951035.1 Colobus angolensis palliatus
TAGCTGGGACTACAGGTGCCCGCCATCTCGCCCGGCTAGTTTTTGTATTTTTTAGTAGAGACGGGGTTTCACCGTGTAGCTCAGGATGGTCTTGATCTCCTGACCTCATGATCCGCCCGTCTCGGCCTCCCAAAGTGCTGGGATTACAGGCTTGAGCCACCGCGCCCGGCCCAGCAAAGAAAATATCTGAGGATTTAAAAGGTAAGTGGAAGATACAGTAGGACTTGAACATGCATCTGATAGGAGTTACAGAAGAGAGAAAAGGGAGGCAATTTTTGAAGAAAAGGCTGAAATTTGTCCCGATTTAATTATGTGCATTCAATTTTATGTTATTCTCCATAATGTATTTCCATTAAAATTTAATCACGTGGTCTTTGTAACTTTTTATGACTGCATATAAACTAAGTTGATGGTGAACGTTTTTGAGGAAATAAGCTTTATGAAGAATCTGTATGGATAATCTAATTTACTGAAGCTATGATTGATTCATGTTACCTTTGGTAGGGATGGGAGAGAGCAGGCATGGTACTGTGGGAAGATTTGTTCTAGCTCCTGTTTAACCATTTAATATCCATATTGTTTAGCCAAGTCAGCTAACTTCTCTTTGAAGTTCATTTTTCTCATTGGTAAGTGGGAATAATATCTGTGCAGCCTGCCTCATAGAATTGCTGTAAAGGTCCATAAAGAGCAGGAAATCAACATATTAAAGGAGAAAAGTTAGATGATCACGGCAATATCTGTTTGTGGCAGAAACAATGCCATGTGTTCACTGAATTATTTTTTCTTTCTGTTGTTTTTGTAGATACACAGTTAAATTACATTTCCCAACCTCCCCAGCAGTTAGGTGGCACCACATGATTAAGTTGTAGCCAATGACATAGGGAGACAAAAATGCCACTTTCAGGTGTTCTGTTCTGTCTGATTCTTCATTATTTCTTTTGTGTGTGCTGGTTGGATATCAATTTCCAGTATGTTCTGGAAGCCATACATTGAAGATGATGGACCCCTTTCAGCCAGGATTCTACAAGACAATGTGGAGAAAGAACCCCCCCAATCACATTGGTCTGCGATTGATAGGTATAAAAATTATTGTATTATGCCACTGAGACATAGGGGTTACTTGTTATAGCAGCTAGCATAACTTCATTCATTGCTAAAAAGATGTTTGAGGAGATCCTTTTGTGGTTGATAAGTGTGATGATTGAGTTTTCATGCTCATGTGTGAGATGTGCCCCCACTCAAACCTGTCACAACATCTGCTTATTATCAGATATGAAAAAAATATAGATGTTTCAGGAATTTTAAAATGGAACTTGCAGAAACATCAAGAGATTAGGGACATTTTCATCCCTTGGTTACTACAGCATCACAGTGTCTGTTTTGCCATCACTTTTTTGGACACAGGAGGCTATATATGAATGTGGGCGTGCCTATGGGTCTGTCTGCCTGATTCTTCCTACCCAGGACAACTGGCTAAATCCAGATTTGTATATCCAATCGTTCTTCTCTCTCTCTCTCTCTCTCCCCTTTTTTCTTTTTTTCTTTTTTTTTTTTTTTTTTGAGACGGAGTCTCGCTTTGTCACCCAAGCTGGAGTGCAATGGCACAGTCTAGGCTCACTGCAACCTCCGCCTCCAGGGTTCAAGCAGTTCTGCCTCAGCCTCCAAAGTAGCTGGGATTACAGGGGCGCGCCACCACATCTGGCTAATGTTTGTATTTTTAGTAGAGACAGGGTTTCGCCATGTTGGCCAGGCTGGTCTCAAACCCCTGACTTCGTGATCCACCCGCCTCAGCCTCCCAAAGTGCTGGGATTACAGGTGTGTGCCACCTTGCTCGGCCTCATCCTTCTTTTTCAAGGACGAATGCCAGCAAGTTCCAGGACTTATAACATGTGCTTAACATCAGAGAAGTCTTCACCAGGTGGTGATGTCCTTAAGATATCTTCCTCGTTTCAAAAGCTTTAAGTTAGAAATGTCACTAGATCTTAGATAAGGCCATATGCTACTTGTAACTTCCTAAAACCATGTCTGTCTGAAACCCGAAGGAGTGGTTCTTCAGCTCCCCCTCAAAGACTGAGGAATTAAACTTATCTGAATTGTACACATTGTGAGTGAAATAGAGTCATTGGAAAGTACTTTACCATTGAACTCAATGCACCGTGTTATTTATCAAATTGGTGTTATTTGACTCGTTACAAATGAAAATGCTTTTATGCTATGATAGAAGTGTTATTCGCATTTTTTGTAACTAGTCTTATTTTTAAATAATTTTTCAATAGGTAACACAGTCATTTGGTTAAAAAATAAAGCCTGCTTCCCAAGTAGTTATTAGTTTGTAACAATCTCTTCTAGAATTTCATTTCACACACATAAGCAAAATATATATATTCTTATTCCCTTCCCCATTTCTCTACACAAAATTGAGCTTACTAGACGCATTGTTCCTTATCTTGCTTTTTTTACTTAACATGACATCTTGACAATCTTTTATATCCGTTATTTTTTTTTTTTTTTTTTTTTTTTGGAGAGATGGGGTTTCACCATGTTAGCCAGGATGGTCTTGATCTCC
>NW_012119154.1:4755042-4805819 GCF_000951035.1 Colobus angolensis palliatus
CCCTTCCTTCCTTCCTTCCTTCCTTCCTTCCTTCCTTCCTTCCTTCCTTCTCTTTTTTCTTTTCTTTCTTGTCAGGGTTTCCCTCTGTTGCCCAGGCTGGAGTGCAGTGGCTCTATCCTAGCCCACTGCAGCCTCCAACTCCTGGGCTGAAGCATTCCTCCTGCCTCAGCCTCTTCCAGTAGCTGGGACTTCAGGCATAAGCCACCATACCCAGCTAATTTTTGAATATTTTGTAAAATCAGGGTCTCACCATGTTACCAAGGCTGATCTTGAACTCCTGGCCTCAAGTGATTCTCCTACCTTGGCCCTCCAAAATGCTGGGATTATAGGTATAAGCCACCATGCCTGGCCCACTTTTAGCACTGTTCTAAGTGCTCTGCGTATATGAACTTATTAATAAATATGTATCACCCCCATATACAGATGGGGAAACTAAGGCACAAAGAGGCTAAAGAATGTGTCCAAATAACAGCGATAGTAATTAATGAGGCCAGATTTTGGACCTGGGGAGTTTAACTTAAAAGTCTGTGTGTTCTTAACTCTTAGATAAGACTACATTAACTCCTTTGAGTAATGGGTGTTCACAGTTAAGCAAAAGCAAACAATGATGTGAAGAGTTGAAAGTGTAATCACTCTTAATTCTTTGGCAAACTTTCATCAGTGTACTCTGTTCATGCATGCGACATATTTTAAGACAATACTGTTTTAAAACTTTTTAAATAGTTTTAATATTGAACTTTCTGTATCAATATAATCTCCTACACCATTCTGCGTATCTGCATCATTTTCTGACCCTTCCTTAGTTTATTAAAGATAACTATTTGTTTTCTGTCTTCCTTTTATTATAATAATTGGTGCAGAAAACATTCTTGCGCATGGATTTCTGCTCATTTATGTAAGTGAATCTACGGCATAAAAGCCCGGAAGTGGAACTGCTGGCTCAAAGGTATGTGTGTTCTATGTTTTAATAGAAACCGCCAAATCCCGCTTCACAAAGATGGCTGCAATTTATGCTTCTGACCTCACTTTCTGTTCCTAATTACCTCTACAGCCTCTATTAGGGAATTCTTTATAATAACCAGAGACCTAAATTGAACCAATAAGTCCCAGAAATGTGAGCCTGTGTACTTATCAATAATTGATGTCTCTCCTATCAGTTTCACTGTGAAAAATAAAATTTTTTGTTATCCAGACCTACAGTTGTGTTAAAGCAGCCATCTTACTATAGTTGTAACAGTTGGTACTGAAGGTTCTTTTTTTTTTTTTTGAGACAGGGTCTTGTTTTGTCACCCAGGCTGGAGTGCAATGGCAGGATCTCGGCTCACTGCAACCTCCACTTCCCAGGCACCCACCATCACACCTGGCTAGTTTTTTGTATTTTTAGTAGAGACAGGGTTTCACCATGTTGGTCAGGCTGGTCTCAAACTCCTGACCTCAGGTGATCCACCCACCTCGGCCTCCGAAAGTGCTGGGATCACAGGCGTGAGCCACCGCACCTGGCCTTGAAAGTTTTTATAGTCACAGAAAGGTTCATTTAAATGATGTTTATAACGAATGTTAAAACAAGAAACATTTTTTTTTAACCACAAATTCACTATTTATGCAAAACCTCTTCAAGCTGTTGTCAAAACAAGCTGAAATGGGGGTAAGATGCTTTTCTGGGGGAGTTCCAGGTTCTAATTAACTATGACCCTTGCCCACTAGAGGTCGTTCTTCGTGAATAACTTTTCCCTAGGCAGTTGGCATCCTGTGAAAGACAACATCCTTATTCCTATGGCATTTCGGTCACATTTTTAGAAGGACACATATTTCTTATGAACTAAGCTATATTTGTACTAGGAAGCTGCCCAGTGTCTAAGTTTCACTTTGACTTTTAAACTCAAAACGGACCACAAATTTTTTGTTGTTCCAATAAAACTTTATTTACAAATATAGACAGTGGGCCAGATTTGGCTTGAAGTCTGTCAATCCCTAGGTTAGCAGACAAATTTTTTAAACAAGAAAAATAGAGTTGATGCAGCCTTTCTCTGCAAGGGGACACAGCCTGGGAAATAGAGGTCTGGTCCCCAGAATACAAAGGATACAAATGAAGAGATGCATAGGGCCAGGTATGGGGCCAGGGGCATGGAGCTTCCACGCCCTCACTGGGCACGCCAGTCTCCAGGGGCCTCCATGTGTTCAGCTATCCGGAAGCTCCCAGACCACAAATTTTGACATACAGCAGCTTTACTTTCACTGCTGGCCTGTGTCCACCTAGATGTCTGGGGGACTTTTGTTACTTCTTGATCTCTTTCCCTTCCTTGATGTTGGAGATCCACTTATGAACATCTTTATTAAATTTCTGTTTTCTTCTCTCTGTCTCTCATTCTGACACTGACATTCTGACAAAAGCAAAAAACACTGGCTTCCTGCTTTTTGATTTTAGGAAAGATTCCAGGAACACACCTGGGAAATACTTTTAAAGGAGGCAGTTTCAGCAAGGAGAGTGGTAGGAAAGATAAAACCTCTTTGCATCCTAATCTTTCTGGTTTGCTTGTGCGTTATCTTTGCAGATAGCATAATTTTCACTAGGATGCTGTGTAATCATGAAGCTAATGAAATTTAAGCTTCAAGACCCTCACTTGTGTAAATCCTTTCTAAGGCCCTGTACCAAGCTTTGTTTTCATAGATTTTTATTTTTCTTAAAGTCATGACCCTCTAAAACTAGTCCATCTCTCGTTTCAGGACTTTGGAATCAGGTGGGTGTTTAGACCTGTGTGAACTTGGGGAAGTTCCCCCTAGGCCTTAATTTTCTTGTCTGTAAATAGTATCTTTTATCTTGGATTTCTTGAGAAGTCAGAAAACATGTCATTTGCTTTTCCCAATTCCCTGAACATATTAGGGGACTTCATGATGGAAAGAACCCAGAGAGAAAAGGACAAATCCATATTTGGGTTGAATTTCTTGGGGCTTTTGTAGGGAGATGTCCAGGAAGCAAGAGGACACTCTGGACAAGAGATCAAAAGGGGATGAGGAGCAGACATGTTGGGTGAGGCCAGTGCCCAGGCAGTTACCGAAGCCAGAGTTGGGTGAGGGAAGTATCTGTGTGGCAGGAAGGAAGAAGTGGGAGTTTAAGCCCAGCACAGTGTCCAGGCTGAGGCCTGAACTTCAGAAGTTCACATTTCATTTCTTGCGGGTAATTTATAAATCTTGCACCCCATTCCTCCGGACTTATTCATTCAGGACCCTGTTCTCTTTGATCCTACTGTCCTAAGAGTGACCACCATTCGGAGTCCGTTTAAAATTAATTATTGCAACACCTAGAGTAGTCACTTGAGGGCAGCACTGCGCAAGGGTTATTCAACCAACATCGTTCATTTAACAGATACTTATTGAGGACATGTCGTGTGCTAAGCAAAGTTGTAACTAGGGTCAAGGAAAGCTTTCCTGAGGAAGTGACCCTCGACCCATGTAGCAGGATGGGGTGGAATTAAATAGGGAAGAGGTGTTCCAGGTAAAGGTAGCAGCATGTGCTAAAGGCTCTGTGATGGCAGAAAGCCTGGGAGTGGGGGAAGAAGGGATAGTGCGATGGTAGTTGGAAAAGTGAGTGGGATGTGGAGGCAGATCGGGGTTAGAGCTCAGTTTCTAGAGCCTATTAACTTTTTCTAAGCGGTTACTACATGTCAGGCCCTTTCCTATAACTTATTTCAAGGAAAGTGGTAGTAGTCCCATTTTGCAAAGGCACAGAGGTGTGGCTACCACCAGTCTTTCTTCAAGGCACCTCTCCTTCCCAGAGCATCCTTGTCTCCACTGGACACTAAGTCCTACCTTTCCTTCAACACATGGGTCAATTGTGTCTTCAAGTCGAATATCTTACTGATCTTTTTGTGCATACATCCTGTCCCGGTGACTGGGCAGTTCTCCCTAAGCCAGAGGTTCTACTGATACTGTGTGTCCTCAGCATCTAGCCCAGAGATGAGCACTAGGGGGTGCTCTGTTCCAGTCGGTTCCTGTCTGGAAGTAGGCCCATGACACGGCGATGTGGCTGATCAAATGACATGGTGATGTAGTAGATCTTGGCTCCACTTCACCCCTCCCTGAATCCATGCATTTGGTCACGAGACTTCACAGACTTTACAGACAGAGTATACTTCCCAGGCCCTCAAATCTGGGTTTGGTCTTGTGACTTGCTTTGCCAATGCAGTGTGGCAGGAGTGATGGTGTGCCAGATGCAAGCAATATGTATATTTATTAACTGGACTTTCTCCTATACTTTTGCTCTATTTAGTCTCATTTTTAAGGAGATAAAATATGAATTATATTTTAAATATTTTTATTGCATACAATAGCTCAAATTCATTTATTTTTATCTGCTGTCTTACTTTCCATTATATGAATAAATTCCATTCTAGTTATTCATTTCCCTATTGATGGGATTTAGGTTGTTTGAAGGTTTTGTTTTTGTTTTTGTTTTTACTAATAAAGAAACAAAATGGAAAATATTTCTGTGCTTGCCTCTTGTGTACCTAAGTGAGACTTTCTCATGGGTATATACTAGGAAGTCATGGGATACTCACATCTTCAAATTTACTAAAATATTCCTAAATTGCTTTTCAAAGACCTTGAACCAATCTTTTCTCCCACCATTAGTAAAGAAGAATTCTCATTTCTCCACATTTGGCATCACCTGGTGTTGCCATACTAACTTGTGTAGGTTTTTGCCAATCTGATAGGTCTGAAATGGTATCTGGTTGATATTTTAATGTTCATTTCCCTGATTTCCAAAGATGTTGAGCTTCTTTCCTTGTGTTCATTGGCCTTCCAATGAACTCCTGTGAGTTGACTGTGCATATCCTCTATTTTCCTTTTCTTCTTCCTTTTTTTTTTGCTCTTGAAAGTCTGTCTTTACATGACTTAATATTTTATATTCTATATCATGTATATCTGTATATTATATAAAGATAATATATTAAAGACTACAATATAGTATATGCAATACATTTAAAATACATATTATTTGTATATTTGGTTGCTTATATGCACTGCAAAGATCTTCCAGTATTTATAACAATTTTATTGAGATATAGTTCATATATCATGCAGTTCAACCATTGAAAGTGTACAATGGGTTTTTGTTACAATTTTAGAACATTTTCACAAGCTTAAAAAAAAAAACCCTCACCTTTTGGCTATCACTTCCCTATTCCCCCATCCCCAACCCTAAGCAACCACCAACCTACCTTCTGTCTCTATAAATTTGCCTATTCTGGACATATAAATGGAATCATATAATATGTGGTCTATTGTGACTGACTTCTTTCATGTCACCTCATTTCTCAAGGTTTATCCATGTTGTAGTATGTATCAGAACTCCATTCCTCTTTATGACAAAATAACATTTCATCATAGGGATATGCTACATTTTGTTTTCCCATTCATCAGTTGAAGTAATGTTTACTGAAAAATGTAACTGAAATTCAAAACTGTTTTTAATAGCATCTGATTTCTACTCATCTGATCTGGTTGCTTACCCCTGACCTCTCCTCACACACACAAAAAGTTTGTTTTTGTTTTTTTGTTTTTTTTTTACTATGATGATCAAAAAGTTTCTGACTGGCTTTGAACTTTACTTCACTGGCGAGAATCCTCCATTCCAATCTCCATAAAGAGGTAGGCCTGGGGACCCTTGTTATCCTGTCTGGCCTGGGATCAAGAGCATCAGCATCACCTGAAGCTCGTTAGAAATGCCGACTCTCCAGTCTCCCAGACCTGTCTGGATTAGACTCTGAACTTGAAGGAGATCCCCAGGTGAGTCCTGTGCCCATTTGCTTTGACAAGCTCTGCCCTGGACCACTCTTTCTTACCCAGGTCCGTGTTGAAATCACCTGGAAGCCTTTGAGAACAATGCCAAGGACCTGCCCACCTTTCTGAGATTCTGATTTCACTGCCCTAGAGTGGGTACCAGACTTAGAGTGTCTCCAGAGCTCCCAGGGGATCCCACTGAACAGCCAGACCTGATGCAGATCTCTTTGAGGAGCAATCCCAACTTTTTTCTGTAAACCACTGTCATTTAGGGATGTTTAGTCTACATGATTTAAGCCACCAAATTTGCAGTTCTGTTAAGCAAAACTCACTGGTTCTCGGTGAAGCAGCTGCAGGCCCCTTTTTAAAGGGACTGGAGTATGACGGCCAGTTCCACCTTATGAGAGGGTGTTCAAAGTTCTGTTGACAAAGACGGTTTGTGTTTCTAAGAAAACACAGCTGAAGCCCTGTGAAAGGTAGGTTGCCAAGGATGTGATCGTTTTTCTTGGTTCATTTTCAGTTCCCTGTTTACAAATTTGCCTACAAATTTGGAATGGCTACTACTTTAAGCAGCGTTTACCCAAAAATGACTTCTTCTTTACTCCTGCCAACAGAGTAAATACAATAAGAACCGACATCTTGGGTAGACATCAGGATGTCTCTTTTTAAACAAACCCCATCCTGATCTTATCTTTGCTAAGGAAGCTGTGGCAGCAACAAGCTGTCAAATCAATTTCCCTCCCTTCTCATCCCTCCGAGGATTTCCTTCAATGCATGTGTTTCTGTTCCCCGTCATGTCACTGGGCTCACACAGCAGTCACCACAGTAACCATCTCACGGATGGGGTGGGGAGTTCAGTATCCACCCTTCGTATCCACAAAAGGCTTTGCCACCTTACTGGGGGGTTGTCTATGTTTCCTTGTCATTGACAACCCTGCCCCATTTCTGTTCCAGATAGTGGCACAGTAATGCTCCAGATGGAGGCCACTTTTCTTGGAGTTAAAGGAAACAGGAGAGGGATGTGTGGTGTTTGCGCCATGCATCCTGCCATTATCCAACTCACAGATACGTGTGTGCGTCCTCTGGACTTTCTGGCTGTGGTCTTTTCAGCCACCTCAGAGATTGTGTCGCCTTGGCTTACCGAAGGGAGTGACCACACGAGAATCAAAGGCCCCGGGGTTCCTGAAATCCACACCAGGCAGGGCACATACAGGTGTCAAATCGCTTCTTGGGTTCTCTCCAAAAGCAGCTAAATGACTACGCTGTTAACTTGATCTATTTCTCTCATACTGGGCCAGCGAACCCTGCTTTATTTTCCAGATACCTAGTGCTAATTCTCCTGTATTTGTGACACGTTACTAATTCCAAATCTGGGCTATTTTTCTACTACTTGAGGCAGATTCCTTAGAGGTTTTTAATCTGATAAAGAGTTCTCAAACCTGGGCAATCCAAGGTGTGAGTCTCAGTTTGAGAGAGGACAGAACTCCTTTGACCTAGCAAGTCAGAGATCTTTCCTGGGTGGTGAGTTCTGTGCCCACAGAAGCAAGCATGGGGCTTGCTTAGCAGTACAATACCTTGGGCCTGCCATGGACAATTACTTCTGGTTTTGTTCTTCAATAAAGACTTTTGCTTCATTTTCTGGTACACTGCCTTTCTGATCACATTACAGGTCTGCACCTGCGTGTCTGTGCACATGTGTGTGTCCTTTGTAAATAACAGCCTGTTCTTTTCTTTCAGCCAGTCCTTGCCTGCTCCCCTGCCCTGGCTTTTTTATTTTTTAAACTGGTTTCATTCTTTTAAATCAGAACTCCAATAAACAATTGAGTAACCTAGCCTGAGGTCCCTGCCTCCTGGAGGTGGGAGTATGCACACAATGCTTATTGGCAATTTCCACAGAAGTGTGTTGAGCCACTTGCAATGCGATTTATTTTTCCTCCAGAACAACTGATCACAACTTCTGAGACATCTCTGATGTCCTCTGCAAACTCCAGCATGCATGTTCCTGCATGTGCTCTATTGACAAGGATTTGATGCGAACATCGTTTCTTTCAACTTTAGTACGTGTATCTGCAGAAGAATCTGTGTTCTTGTTGGTTCACAAAGCTGACTTCTTCGTTGGTTTCTATGACAGCTTTCTGAAACAACAGGCTGGGGTGTGTGTGTGTGTGTGTGTGTAGAGGAGGAGAGAGAGAGAGAAACAGTGCCCCATGGGTTGATTTCATTTGATCATTATGCCTAGGTTTGCAAGTCTGTCTGTCACTCCACTGCGTCCCGGTACTATCATGCCTCTCTTCTACTCCCTTTTCTTTTCTTTTCTTTTCTTTTTTTTTTTTTTTTTGAGACAGAGTCTCACTCTGTCGCCCAGGCTGGAGTGCAATGGCGTGATCTCGGCTGCTCACTGCAACCTCCACCTCCTGGGTTCAAGTTATTCTCGTGCCTCAGCCTCCCAAGTAGCTGGGATTACAGGTGTGTGCCACCACACCCAGCTAACTTTTTGTGTATTTTTAGCAGAGATGGGGTTTCGCCATGTTGGTTAGGCTGGTCTGGAACTCCTGACCTCAGGTGATCTGCCCACCTCAGCATCCCAAAGTTTTGGGATTATAGGTGTAAGCCACTGTGCCCAACCTTCTCCCTTTTCTTTTTCTGCCCCCTCTTGCTTATTTTCTTCATTCCTAACCAACACATCCAGTTTCATCCACTTCAACACAGAACATTATATGTGATTCTAAATTAATTGAACTTAAGAAGTTTTACTGTTCTGTTATTAAACATCAGCAGAATAGAATGATTTCTTTTTCTTCTTAAAGAAAGAAAAAGGGTGGTAATTAAAATGCTTTCTTTTTCCTCAAGTTTTTTGGATGCCATATATATGGTTTTGATGTCAAAATTTCAATCACCCTATATGATCCCGTTTTTTTTTCAGTTTGTATTAAACCAAGAGCATTTTCCCGTAGTATTAAATATCCTTGGGAAATATACTTAACCAGGTATAAGTTGATGGCATTTTTAGTGTTTCGTTTTAATTTGGGGATACACAATCTAATATATCCATTGGTCTTGTTGTAGCCATCTTTGAAAACTAGAATCTCCTCCACTGCTAAGAAAAAGAGGATTTATTATAAAAATACAAAAGACTAGAATTAGGAAAACCCTGGAATGGACCAGTTGCTCTGTCTCTGACCTCTGCATGTCTGCTTTGCCCTCTCTCTACTCAGTTTCTCTTGGTCTTGTTTGGTTTCCCTCAGCCTCTGCTCCTCCCCAGCACATTGGCCTTTGACCCACTATGGCCTCTCCAGCCTTTCTCAAGCTTCCCCGAATGTGTTAGTTCAAATTCCGGAGAGAGGCTCTGACTGGCTCATCTCATATGTCTCAGCAACACTTGGTCCAATCAAATGGAGGGGCTGGCACAGGCTGGGAGTAAAGGGAAAGAGGAGCTGGGCGGCTCTCAGATCACCCTGCACTGGTTCTCACACCTGGCTGCATATTCGGATCACCCACGCAGCTTTAAAAACAGACCCACGGCCTTGGTCCCACCCTCAGAGATTCTGATTCAATTGATCTGGGGTTAGAGACTAAGCATGTGTGTTGTTTTAGATGCGTGGTACCCATGCTTCTCCCGAAACCAGGGAACTTTGCTGCTGGCTGTGATGACCGGGGAATAGCCGGCAGGTGTGGACAGCAAGCTAGCCCAGGGATATCATTTATCAGACAGGGAAAGAAAAACAGGCTTTTCTTGCTTTTTAGCATGTGTTGTTGCTTTTGTTGTTTTTTTCACAAATCTCAAAGAAATTGTGAACTCGAAGAGACCTTAGAGACAATCTAATGCAACACATTCATTTCCAGGTATGGAATAGGGCAACCAATTCATCCTGGTTTAGCTGGGACTGCCCCAACTTTAGCATTGGAAGTACTGCCACATCCCAGGGAAATCCCTCAGTCCCAGGCAAACCAAAAAGGCTGTACCTTATATAGAAACTCCAACCCATTAGCAGTCACTCCTTGTCCTCCCTGCCCCCAGCTGCTGGCAACCATTTATCTACTTTCTGTCTGTATGTATTTGCATATTCTGGGCAGTTCATGTAACTGGAATCCCACAATATGTGGCCTTTTGTTTCTGGCTTATTTCACTTAGCATGTTTTTAAGGTTCATTCATGAAGTAGCAGGTGCACATACTTCATTTCTCTTTATGGCTAAATAACACTCCCTTATATGGCTTTACCACATTCATCTGTTGATGGACATTTAGGTCATTTCCACTTTTGGGCTATTATGAATAATAGCTCCTGTGAACATGTGTATGCAGGTTTTTGTGTGGACATGTCTTTAGTTTTCTTGGGTATACACCTAAGAGTGGGATTGCTGGGTCATATGATAACTCTATGTTTAACATTTTGAAGACCTGCCAGACTTTATTAAAGTGTCTCTATCATTTTATGTTTGTACCAGCACAAATATGAAGATTCTAATTCCTCCATAGCCTCACTAGCACCCGTTATTATCTACCTTTTGATTCTACCCATCCTAGTAAGTGTGAAGTAGTATGTCATTGTGGTTTTGATTTGTGTTTCCCTGATGATTAATAATGTTTAACATCTTTTCATGTGCTTATTGGCCATTTGTGTATCTTCTTAAAGAAATGTGTATTCAGATCCTTTGCTCATTTTAAAACTGGGTTATTTATCTTTATATTACTGAATTGTAAGAGTTCTTATCTATTCTAGATACAAGCCCCTTGTCAGATACATGATTTACAAATATTTTCTTCCTTTCAGTGGTTTTCTTTTTTTTTTTTTTTTTTTTTGAGACGGAGTCTCGCTCTGTCCCCCAGGCTAGAGTGCAGTGGCGCGATCTTGGCTCACTGCAAGCTCCGCCTCCCGGGTTCATGCCATTCTCCTGCCTCAGCCTCCCGAGTAGCTGGGACTACAGGCACCCTCCACCGCGCCTGGCTAATTTTTTGTATTTTTAGTAGAGACGGGGTTTCACCGTGGTCTCGATCTCCTGACCTTGTGATCCGCCCGCCTCAGCCTCCCAAAGTGCTGGGATTACAGGCGTGAGCCACCGCGCCTGGCCTTTCAGTGGTTTTCTTTTTCATTTTCTGGAAGATGTCCTTGAAGCATAATAGTTTTTAATTTTGATGAAGTCCCATTTATCTATTTTTTCTTTTGTTGCTTGTGCTGTTGGTGTTATAGCTAAGAAACCATTACCTAATCCAAGATCATGAAGATTTAAGCCTGTGCATTCTTTTAAGAGTTTTATAGTTTAGCTCTCACATTTATGTAGGTCTTTGCTCCACTTCGATGAAGTTTTGTACATGGCATGAAGTGGGAGTTCAATTTCGTTCTTTTGCATATGGCTATCCAGTTGTTTCACCACCATTTTTGAAGAAACTTCCTTCTCCACTGAATGGTCTTGGCACCCTTTTAGAAGACAAGTTGACCATAGATGTATAAATTTCTGTCAGGACTCTCACTTCTATTCCATTGACCTATATATCTATCCTTACACCAGTACCATACTGTCTGGACTACTACAGATTTGTAGTAAGTTGTGAAATAGAGGAATATAAGTCCTCCAACTTAATTCTTCCTTTTTAAGATGATTGTGGTTATTCTGGATACCTTGAATTTCCATATGATTTTTCTTTTTAGTGTTTCTCATTACTGTTGGATTTATTTTATTATTTAATTAATTAATTTTAATTGACAAAAATAGTATATATTTATCACGTGCAACATGTTTTGAAATATGTATACATTATAAAATGGCTAAATTGAGCTAATTAACAAATCCATATGATTTTCAAGATCAGTTTGTCGATTTCTACAAAAAAATCCAGGTGAGATTTTGATAAGGACCGCATCGAAACTATAGATCACTCCAGGGCATATTCCCATCTGAACAATGTTAAGTCTTTCAGTCCATGGACATGGGATGTCTTTTCATCTGTGTAGGTCTTCATTGATTTCTTTCAGCAGTGTTTCGTAATTTGAGTGTACTAGTCTTATACTTCTTATGTTAAACTTATTCCCAAGTAGGTAACTCTTTTTGATACTATTATAAATGGAAATGGAATTTTTAGATTAATTTCATTTGATGATTGTTTACTTCCAGCATATAGAAATACAATTGATTTTTGTATATTGATTTTACCTCCTTGCTGAACTTGTTTATTAGTTCTAGTAATTTTTAGTGGATACTTCGTAATTTCATATATACAAGACCTATGTCTGCCAATAGATAACATATAGTTTCTTTCTTCCTTTCAAATCTAGATGCTTTTTATCTTACTTTCTTTCCTAATTAATTTGTCAGTTAGTTGAATGTTGAGTAGAAGTGGCGAGCACAGACATTCTTATCTTGTTCCTGATTTTAGGAAAAAGGCATTTGTCTTCCACCATTATGTATGATATTACCTATGAGCTTTCTTTTTGTAGATGCCCTTTATCAGGTTTAAGAAATTCCCTTCTAGTCCTGGTTAGTTGAATGTTTTTGTCATGAATGTATGTTCAATTTTGTCAAATGCTTTTCCTGTGTCTACTGAGATGACCATGTGGCTTTTGTCCTTTTTTCTATTCATGTGGTATATTACATGATTTATCTTCATATATTGCCAACCTTGTATTCCTGGCATAAATCCCACTTGGCCAGGGGGTGTAATTCTTCTATTTCACTGGTATTTTGTTAAAGGTTTTTGACTACATTTATAAGGGATATTGATCTAGAGTTTTCCTTTATTGAGTTGTCTCGGGTATCAGGGATAATACTGGCATCATGGAATCAGTTGGGAAATGTTCCCTCCTTTTCTACTTTTTGAAAGAGTTTGTGAAAATAATGGTATTCATTCTTTTTCAAATGTTTGATAGAATTCACCGAGTGAAGCCATCTGAGTCTGGGGCTTTCTTTGTGAGTAGTTATTTGATTACTAATTCAATCTCTTTACTTGCTGTAATTCTCTACATAGCATTCATCTTGAATGCTTACACAATACTGTGTCAGGTCCAGTGCTAGTTCTTAAATTTCTTTTGGGAGGTTTGGACACTAAGAAGAGGGAAAGGGGCTACATTTGTTCATTCATGTGGGTGTTCTTTCAAACCATGTATTGAGTACCCCTGGCTGTGTTCTGTGCTCAGCCCTGAAGCTACTAAGACAAAAAAGACAGCCACAGGAACTACCCTTAGGACGAAGGAGTGAACCAGCTGATTTCAGATCAGAGTCTGGGTGGCCACCTGCTGAGTGTGAGAGGAGACCCAGCAGTACTCACTGGTGTTGGAGTCGCTCTTAGCTCCAAACAAACGATGATGCCTCAGAGTCCTCTGGCACTTTGTAGGTTATAAAGTGCTTTCACTTATAAAATCTCATCACAGTTGATCCTTAGAGGCAATTCAGCAAAGTTCATTATTCCTCTTTGCAAAAGATGGAAAACCAATGTTCAGAGAAGGTCAGTATGAATTCAAACTTTTAGGCAGTGCTTCTCCTGTACTAGCCCCATGTAAGGCCCTAGGAGATAAAGATATGACAAGGTTCTTGCCTTCAAGGAGCTGTCAGTCTGAGACAGAAAGAAAGAGACAGGAAGTCAGAGAGACATAACCGTCTATGATGGTCATCTCACAGGGTGAAATGGAGGCAGAGAGGAGGGGGTTCAGAAATGGTTTCACCATGAATGTGACCCTTAAAATGTGGCTGGGAGCAACCTGGACATTACACCAGGAAATAACAAAAGTCATTCAGAACTGGGATGACTATATGTCCTAATTTCCCCAGGATAATACGTTTGCTTCTGTTGTCACAGTTTAAGTATCAGTAGCACCCTTTTTTCCTCTCAAAATACATGTTTGATATATGCATGCTTTCAAAGTATTTTCCTAAAAAACTGTTGTAATTATGAAGAAAAAAACAGTAACTTTACCGTAGAGAAATCTGGCAGATGCTTAATCCAGTAACGAAGATTAATATCTTCACAGATGGTACCGATGGACATCATGTGCCTCCTGTTGAGATGTGCTGAGAGCTTTCCGTGCCACCCAGAGAGGGGTCCACACGGCATTGTTCTGGATTCCAGTCGTAACTTAAAGGGAAACTTTCACAATATCCGGAGCCCTTGATGTCCTACAAATGAAGGAGGAGGATGTCCTTAAGTTCCTTGCAGCAGGAACCCACTTAGGTGGCTCTAATCTTGACTTCCAGATGGAACAGTACATCTACAAGAGGAAAAGTGATGGCATCTACATCCTAAATCTGAAGAGGACCTGGGAGAAGCTTCTGCTGGCAGCTCGTGCCATTGTTGACATTGAAAACCCTGCTGATGTCAGTGTCATATCCTCCAGGAATACTGGCCAGAGGACCGTGCTGACGTTTGCTGCTGCCGCTGGAACCACTCCGATTGCTGGCTGCTTGACCCCTGGAACCTTCACCAACCAGATCCAGGCAGCTTTCCGGGAGCCACAGCTTCTTGTGGTTACCGACCCCAGGGCTGACCACCAGCCTCTCACGGAGACATCTTATGTTAACCTACCTACCATTGCTCTGTGTGACACAGATTCTCCTCTGCACTATGTGGACATTCCCATCCCATGTAACAACAAGGGCACTCACTCAGTGGGTCTGATGTGGTGGACGCTGGCTCGGGAAGTTCTGCGCGTGCATGGCACCATTTCCCGCGAACACCCGTGGGAGGTCATTCCTGATCTCTACTTCTACAGAGATCCTGAAGAGATTGAAAAAGAAGAGCAGGCTGCTACTGAAAAGGCTGCGACCAACAAGGAATTTCAGGGTGAATGGACTGCTCCAGCTCCTGAGGTCACTGCTACTCAGCCTGAGGTTGTAGACTGGTCTGAAGGTGTGCAGGTGCCCTCTGTGCCTATTGGGCAGTTCCCTACTGAAGACTGGAGCGCTCAGCCTGCCACGGAAGACTGGTCTGCAGCTCCCACTGCTCAGGCCACTGAATGGGTAGGAGCAACCACTGAATGGTCTTAAGCTGTTCTTGCACAGGCTCTTAAGGAACATGGAAATAAGGTTGATGGAAAATAAACATCAGTTTCTTTAAAAAAAAAAAAAAAAAGTGCTGAGAAGGGCCGGGCACGGTGGCTCACGTCCATAATCCCAGCACTTTGGGAGGCCGAGGCGGGCAGATCACATGAGGTCAGGAGTTCGAGCCAGCCTGGCTAACATAGTAAAACCCCGTCTCTACTAAAAATACAAAATTAGCTGGCCGTGGTGGCAGGTGCCTGTTATCCCAGCTACTCAGGAGGTTGAAGCAGGAGAATTGCTTGAACCCAGGAGGTGGAGGTTGCAGTGAGCCGGGATCACATCACTGCACTCCAGCCTGGGCAACAGAGTGAGACTCTGTCTCAAAAAAAAAAAAAAAAAGAAAAGAAAAAAATGTGCCAAGAAGGACACAACAGCACTTTTGTGATATTGTTGCCAGAAAAATATAAACCGCATCTAGTCACTAAGAAATATCAGACAAACCCCAACTAAGGGACATTCCACACAACAATTGAGCCACAAAACATATCAAGGTCATGAGAGACAAGAAAGACTGAGGAACCATTCTAGATTAAAGGACACTAAAGAGAAATGACAACTAAATGCAACACATGGTACAAGATTATATCCTGAATGGAAAAAAAGTACATCAGCAGGCCGTGTGAAACCTGAAGACTGGAGATTAGATAATGGCACTGCTATCCATGTAGAATGTCCTTAGGTTTAGGAAGTACACATAGAAGTAATTAGGGTTTTTTCAAAGTGCCACAGTTTGGATGATAAATGGTGATGCAGTGGTCTCCCTTTCCAGAATCCAGTGAGAACCCAGCCCTCTCCACTCCCAGGCTGTGGACCTGTCACCGTCAGCCACCTCAGATGGCCGCTCAACTGCTCACCACTGAGGGCATTCAGATGAGCCAGCGGCTGGTGTGCCCCGGGACACACAGGACCCCTTGTCAGCACCATGCCAACCTGTCCGCCCATGAGGTGTCTCTGTTCCTCCGGCACCTTAATTCCCTAATAAGGTCTCAGCCAAGTGAAACCAGCACTCAGCTTTTCCCGGCAGTCAGAAGTAAGAGTCTCAAACAAAGGAAAAAAAACAAACAGGAGAAAAGTTGGCCTTTTTGTGGTCATTTCCACTTTCTTGTTGGGTGGGCCGAAGCCTTCTCAGACCTGATGCTCTGAATATGTCCTACGTGGTCTGTAGGCTAAATGGCTACTGGAGAAACTGTGTTTTTCTTCCAACTACATCCTTGCACCTGATTTACGGGTCTCTTAAAATCAGGTAATCCTCTAGGGCCAGAATACGAGATGCCGACATCTTGGGCAAGCTAATAATTTGGCATTCCCTTAAACTGATGTTCCTTAAATATTTGTTAATGGGGAGCAGAAAGAACTGATTTTCTGTTCATACATAGGCAGTTTGACTCACTGAATATACCTCTGCTGGCCGGAGCAGAGTCAGTGGACTACAAATAATGGGCAAAAAATATTTCCCCTGGATCTGAAGTCCTAATTCTTTCTCCAGCTTTTCTCTTCTTTTCTTGTTCTTCTTTTTCTTTCTTTCTCTTTCTTCTTTTTTCTTTCTTTCTTTTTCTTTCTTCCTTCCTACCTTCTTTTTTTTTTTTTTTTTTCCAGAGACAGTCTTGCTCTGTTGCCCAGGCTGATCTTGAACTCCTGGCATTAAGCCACCCTCCCACTTGAGCCTCCCGTGTAGCTGGGACTACAAATGCATGCTAGTTTTCTGTGGAATTTTCTGAACCGGGCAAATATTTTTAACATCAGTTACGGAATTAAGTTCTTTTATGATTCAGTTTATCACTTACTATCATCTCTGCCTGCGCTGTGCCTCATTTTTATATGTATTTTATTTTATTGGATTTTCCCCCTTCATCTCTGTTCTGTGTTTCTTTTTTTCTTTTTCTATTTTTTTTTAAGAAAGGGTCTCACTCTGTCACCCAGGCTGGAGTGCAGTGGTGCAGTCTTGGCTCACTGCAACCTCTGCCTCCAGGATTCCCAAGTACCTGAGATTACAGGTGCACACCACCATGCCTGGCTAATTTTTGTACTTTTAATAGAGACGAATTTTCGCCATGTTGGTCATGCTGGTCTTCAACTCCTGGCCTCAGGTGATCCGCCCACCTCAATCTCCCAAAGTGCTGGGATTACAGGTGTGAGCCACCGCACCCGGTCTCTGTCCTGCATTTCTGTTCCACCCTTCTCCCAACAGCACTCATTATAATGTGTAGTATTTCCTTAGCTATGACCCTACCTTTGAAAAATACAGAGCACAACTTAGTATATGTATGCATTTTAAGTGCATATAAATGTAATCCAATTTTAGCTACATCGGGATGATCTGGAGAAAACACAGATTCCTGGACCAGAGACTCTGATTCAGCAGGTCTGCACGGGGCCTGAGAGTTAACATTTGTAACAGGTTGCCTGGGGATTCTGAGGCTGTGGACAGTGAACCACACATCAGGCTGCACAATTCTAGATCTCCCTCTACTATAAAATAAATAAAAAATAAAAGAAATAAAGTGATAATAATACAAAGTATTATCATTCAACATCATGTTTTCAAAGTCTGTCTATATTATTGACATACCTTTAGTTCATTGCTTCCATCTGGTCCAAGTGTCTGCCTCTCTTCAACAGTGTACTTTCCTACCCCCTGGTGAGGGACACCTTAGGGTGCCTGCAACTCCTCTATCCCACAGGATGCTGCAGTGAATGTTGTTTTCCAGGTGTCCTCATGTACCTAGGAATGAGATTTTCTGGGACATATATCCAGGAGAGGAGAATACTGGGCTCTCAGGTACATATTTGCACATCTAATTTCTCTAAGTATTTCCAGACTGCTTGTTCTCCAGGCCGACAAAGCCGAATCCACTCCCACACACCATGGTGCATGAGGAGTCCATACAGTTCCTGGGAGACATAAAGAAGTTTTAATTTTGATAATAAAAAAAACCTGTCAGTCCCCGTAACAGCAAGATTATAAACAATCTTTGGTTTCAGAATTTTACCTCACCAACACTGCATGCTGCAAGAATCCTGGGCAGCCACGTCTGTGCCCGTGAGGAATGCCCACACACACAGAGGCACACACGCCTCAACCCCACGACACAGCCTGGCTCAGCACAGGCAGGAGCCATGTTTATTTTCCTGTCTTACTTACCCTCATAAATCAGAGGCCTGCTTGATACGGCTCCAACTTCTGCTCCGTGAAGCCTTTGGAACCGGAACTTGCTCCAGGGTTGTGAGAAGACCATTACCTCCCTGCAGGCTGGACCAGAAGCTCTGCGGCAGTGGCCAGACAACCCATTGTCTGGGATTATCTGATTTCACTCTGTAGGGTTGTTTTCCTGTTGTTACCTGAATCTCTCAACAATGAGCATAAAAATAGAATCTTCCTGACTAGCCCAGGGTTTTAAAATTACCAACAAAAGGGTGCAGCAGATGTCTTTTTGGACTTCAGATCATTTTTTAAAGGCTCTCCTCTTTGGTACAACCCAAGGTAAATTGAATATTGCATTCAAATAACCCAGTTTTCCTTTCTAGAGGGGTAAGGGGAGGATTAGTGGGCATATGGTAATTTGAACAATCCTCTAAATAACAGGTAACTACAACCAGTCTGGTTACACTGAAATGTCAGGAACCCTTTGGAAAAAAGTGATCAATTGATTTGGAGAATAGTAAATGGGACTTTAGAAAAGCAGATTTTAAAAATTTCAGGGAAAAGTACATATTCATTCTTTCAAGTATTTATTTTTTTAATTGACAAATAATAACTGTACATATTCACGGGGTGCATAGAGATGTTTCAATACATTTAATGTACAATGATGAGATCAGCATAATTAGTGTATCCATCAGCTCAAATAGTTATAATTCCTTTGTGTTGGAATCATTTGATATCCTCCTTCTAGCTATCTAGCCATTTGAAACTGTATAAAATATTATTGGGTTTATGGGGGCTTTTTGTTTGTTTTGTTTTCTTTTCTTTCTTTTTTTTTTTTGAGACAGAGTCTCACTCTGTTGCCCAGGCTGGAGTACAATGGCATGATCTCGGCTCACTGCAGCCTCCACCTCCTGGGTTCAAGCAATTCTCATGTCTTGGCCTCCTGAGTAGTTGAGATTACAGTCATGCACCACCACACCTGGCTAATTTTTGTATTTTCAGTAGAGACGGGGTTTCACCATGTTGGCCAGGCTGGTCTCGGACTCCTGACCTTAAGTGATTCACCCTGCCTCGGCCTCCCAAAGTGCTGGGATTTTAGGCGTGCGCCACCTCGCCTGGCCTGTATAATATATTATTGTTAACTGTAGTCATCCTACACTGGTATAGAACGTTAGAACTTATTCTTCATAGCTAGCTGTTTATTCAAGTATTTTATTGAGACTTTTTGAACTAGTGTGGTACTGTTTATTCCTCTGTCCTTCACATTTTGAAAAAATCAACAATTAATTTAAAAGCAAAAACCTTAAAATCCATGCTTATCAACTTTGCAAATGATCCCAAACTCAAAGAAATGGCAAATAAAAGAGATGGCATAATCAATATTTAAATGATTTCAACAGATCAGAATCCTGAGGGGTAGCCAACAAGATAAAAGGGAAATGACAGCTGTATTTATGTATAAAATAAATACAACTGCACAGGTATGGGATGACAGGTGCCTGGCATTGTCCCAGTTTGTACGGCACATGGTTTGTTGTGGAAATCAAATAAGATAATACAGTTTTAGGCAGCATGAATAGGACGAAAGAGTGGTGGTCAGGAAAAACCAAAGCAGCACCTGGCACTCTGCATACCCAGCTCCCCAACACCTGACACTCTGCATGTCCAGCTCCTTCGAGATATGACACACTTCATGAGGCAGGGATTGCATCTGTCCTGTGCTCTTCTAGATCCCTGGATGACAAGCAGTGCCTGCCCCCCACTTAGGTGCTCAATGCCTAGTTGATGAAAGAATGAAGAAATACCATATTCAGTACAGCACGCCCCTTTCAAAGGGAACATTCAAAATGAAGATCGATCTTGAGGAGGACGGTCAGAAAGGTGTGGGGTTTGGATTCTGGGTACGACTAACTTAGGCCACAGACAGTTTGGGCTGAACATGTGTAATGAACCTGATAACATCTTAAAATATCCAGAAGGTGGTCATGGGAAGAAGTAGAATTGTGCTTCTTGGTCCAGAGCCCAGAAATGCACTGCTGGATGAGAGAGAGGCAGATCTGGCTTTAATGTAATACCCTTCTCACAGTGAGGACTGTCGGGTGTTGGAAGATGGACAGCCTCTTACAGCAGCGTGTTATCCCACAGACATGTTCCAGCAGCACCTGATGACTTTGAGGGGATCCTGTTGAGTTAGGAATTTTATGTCCCCCAGAATTATGTTTCTTGGGTTTCCTCAATTATATAAAAAAAGGAAGAAAACAAACAAACAAACAAAAGTATCTATAATCCATTTCCGAGGAAACCACCCAAGGTGAAAATAAAAGTATTAAGAAACATTTAGGCCGGAGGCGGTGGCTCAGGCCTATAATTCCAGCACTTTGGGCGACTGAGACAGGCAGATCACTTGAGGTCAGGAGTTTGAGACCAGACTGGACAACATGGTGAAACCCCGTCTCTACTAAAAATACAAAAATTAGCCAGGCGTGGTGGCACATGTCTGTAATCCCAGCTACTCAGGAGGCTGAGGCAGAATTGCTTGAACACAGGAGGTGGAGCCGAGATCGTGCCACTGCACTCCAGCCCGGGTGACAGAGTGAGACTCTGTCTCAAAAAACAGAAAAGAAAAAGAAAAGGAATATTTAAGACATTATTTTATTTTTATTTATTTGGTTTTGGGAGATGGGATGTCACTTGTTGCCTCGTCTGGCCTTGAACTCCTAGGCTCAAGGGATTCACCCCACTTCAGTCTTCTGAGTAGCTAGGACTACAGGCATGAGCCACTGTGCCTGGCTTTCAAAACCTTATGTTAAATTCTACTTGTTGAAGCTTAAATTGGTAGTGGAAATAAAGGCTATCATTTTTTAGCTGGATCCAGATTACAAAAGGTCTTGAATATTTGGCCTCCCCAAGTCTAAATTTTATTCAGGTGGTCTCAAGCAGTTCTTGTTTTTTAGGGCCAATGCTGGCCTTCAAAATCTGAAGGGCTCCTTTGTTAATTAGCTAGATTAACCATTCCACAATAGATACACACTTCAAAACATCATGTTGTACATGATAAAAAACACACAATGATATCTGTTCATTTAAATAAATAATAATTTCAAACAAAATAAAACAAAAATACGAAGTGTTCAACCAAAGAGATTGTTCTGAGAAACATGTGAGTTGACTGCCTTCATCAAGGATCATAAAACTTACAACTTTACACCTTCTCAGAGCAGAAACTTCCAAGAAGAAATGGATCTCATTTATTGCTAAACCTGCTGGGTTTGTTTCTCTAATCATAAATCTCCACAACTTCCACCTAAACCTCTAGCTACATTGGCAGAATTGGGTGTATAAAGTAATACAAGTCCTCCCTTGGGATGGCAGGCCGGGAGCCCATTTATCCAAGGAGCCACATTCTTGGTCGCCCGGAGGAGGGGAGGGAAGAGCAGTCTTTATGAGCAATGCCTCCAAGACCGCATGTCGTAAGGTCAGGGTCTCTTGCCTATGGTGGATAGCTATTAATGTGTCTGCTCAGGACAGGACACCCCCCCTTCTTCTGGCTCTACTCCTCACCCTCAACCTGTTCTTATCCTCTTGTTTAGAGCCATCTGCTTTCAGATCTCACACCCTAAGCCACAGGGATTGGCAGAGGTAGGGGCCCAACTCCAAATAAACCAATAACATTAGCCAATCTCGTACCACAGCAGTTGGAACAAAGATGCAACCCAAACTGGGTCAAAGGCAAACAGGGCATTCCTCTCAGATGATGGAGCAGAAGCTGGGAACCTAAGAATTATTGATGCCCGTGTCTTCCATGCCTGGCAGAAGCTAACTCAAGGGAATGAACATGATACCTGGATGGCAGATTGCACTTCCAAAACATGACCACAGGAACATTTCCCATCACACGTGTTTTTCCAGAACCTGGCCACTCCCGAACAAGAGATGGAGCCTACGGCTGTCCCCATCCCCTGAAAAAAATGGGTGGGCCTTTGTGACTGCCTCCATCAGTAGAGAAGGGCAGAAGTGATACTATCTGACGTCTGAGCCCAGCCCACGGAAGCCACCCAGCTTCCTCCTGGCTCTCTCTGGGGATGGCTTGCCCTTGGAACCTGGCTCTGCTGCTATGAGAAGCCACATGGAGAGACCCACCTAGAGAGATCCTTCCAGCCTCAGCCCTGGCTGATTGTCTAGTTGACAGCACCAACTTGACAGCCTGACTGAGCCATCTTAGAAGCAGATTTTCTCCAGTTGAGGCCTGCAGCTGACACCACATGGAACAGAGACGAGCCTTTCCTTCCCCACCAAACCCTGTCCAAATTGCACAGTCATGAGCATAATCGTGTTGTGGGGCTGCAAACTTCAACATAGCACGATCTGCTCTCAAAGGATTCACTTTAAAGAACTGTGGGATGGTGGATAAACACGCAGCTGACTTGTCATGGCTGGCTCTTCCTAGCAGTGCTTTGCCTATAGCTGTACTGGGGAGAGACCTAGGTGTTAAATGGCTGCCTTATTTCAGGAAGCAGTATTGAGTAATGAGCAGGTAAGCAGATTTGAGATCTAAAGGAAGCCAGGTTAAAATCTCAATGTCAATCACTTATTTTTTTTACAGAGATTGTGCAATTTACTTCTCAGTTTCCCTATTACCTAGAAATGTCTTAAGCTGAATTTCTCAGAAAGAGACCCGAGAATAGGATTCATGCACAAGTGACGTATCAGGAAATACTCCCAGGAGACAGGGAAGGGAAGAGGGCCAAGCTAAAGTGCTATATCAAGCCAGATCCCATAGAGGAAAGTTTTGGTTTAGTTCCACAAGGGTTTAGGGCTACTGGGGGAAGGAGGTATGTAAACTGCCAGGCATTTGCAACTAGGCAGCCCAAGAACCATTCTAGGACAAAGAAACCAGAGACTCAGGTACTGGCTGGGGAACCTGTGTGCAGGGAAATGGTAAAGGGATTCACAGGGATAAGGAACACGAACAGCACCAACCAGGGGATGACAGCACTGCTCACACCTAGTTATGTTGCTGTGCCTGGCTTCTGGTAACTGCTTAAGAAGCAGGAGGGAGTCAAGAAGAGGAATAGGAGGAGGAGAAGAAGAGGAAGGCGAAGGAGAGAGGAAAACGAAGGGGGAAAGGGAAGAGGAGGAGGGGGAAGAAGGAGAAGTTCTCCTGGGGAGGGCTAATACCCCATTGGGCAGTCACTCTGAAAGTGAAGAAACAGAACTGGCTATGCTCAGACTCGCTTTTTTACACTTTGTGACCAAAACACAAACCTAAGGGTAAACAACCTGAGCTAAGTCAAGCATCCTCTCCTCTCCAGACCTAATGAGAACATAGCTTGCACTATGGAGAAGAATCTGGAAAGTGCCCGGTTCAGTATGGGTCACACAGAGGAGAAGAATTTGCTCCCAGAGTCACAGCACACTGGCAATCGTTTCGGTAGAGCAGTGGATATCTGGTCTAGCCAGTGGACAGCCGGATATTAGTGAAAAGAAGGATTGAAGGATGGGACAAAACTGTAACACAGCTGGGATTTGTGAGAAAGGCTTTCCTACAGGGTGTGGTCCAGTCATTATTACTGTGTAACAATCCAGGCTAACCTTCGTAGCTTCAAAGAACAACCATTGTACTACGCTCGTGGATCCTACAGGCCCAGGAATTGGGAAGGACTTCGTATGGCTGGCTTGCCTCGGCTGCACAGTGTCGGAGGCCTTGACTGGGAAGACCTGGAAGTTGGGATCGACTCAATGGCTGGGAGCTGGAATCAACTGCACACTTACTCACTCACGTGTATGGTGATTGATTCTGGCTGTTGGTCGGGACTACAGCTGGACCTTTTGGACATAAAACCTGCATGTGACTGCTTAGGCTTCCTGAAAGCATGCTGGCGAGGTTCCAAGAACAATTGTCCCAAGAGAACCAGGCAGAAGCTGTTTTATCTTTTATAATCTAACCTTGGAAGCCAGGTAGTATCACTTCCAACATAGTCATATGCTCACCCACATTTCAGGGGAAGAAAAACAGATCCAAATTCTCCATGGGAAGAGTTTTAATATCACATGGTAAGAAGAGAATGTGGGAAGATGTGGGAATTTGGAGGAAAAAAAAAAAACTGCTATAGGCAACTGGTACATAACCCTGAAGGAAAAAGGGTTATCAGTTTGATTCATTTGAAGAGAAGTCATTATACATTAGCATATTAAAGCTCTGGAGTGTCCAACAGTAAGTCGATCTTATCACTTTGCTCGGCACAGCAATCTCCATTTTTTTCTGCTTCATACTAGTACATAGAACACTCTAGTGGACACCTGCCTAGACTAAGTTCACCCCTTCAGGAAACCCTTAACCCAACTCAGACTTTGAGTATGTAAGATGAGGCAACTTCTGTCATTATTTCCCCACGAACAGTCCCTAATGAATTGGACAGAGCTGTATTCTTGGAAAAAACAATTTATTGCTTCTCAGCTCTGAATGCAACCTTCAGTGTACGCTCTGGGATCAGCCTAGAATTCTTTTAAGCATTTCTTCTTGAAGTAGGGCTTGATGTTCATTAAACTTCTCTGTACAGGGCACTGGAGGAAACTGCAGGAGGAAGAGACTCTCCTGTCATTTCCCGAGTGAACCAGGGGTCAGTTATATGGGTCCTGGGACATCCAGTAGAGCCTGCCCCAGCCCAGGATACAGTCCCTCTGTGACATTACAACCTCAGCCTGGCGATAGCCTTTCCATGGCCCTCTTGTCATGGAAACCAAAGCTCCAGTGCAGCCCATGTGCCCTGAGGGGCTCCTGTCCCCATGCAGACTCCCACGCTCACCCAAGCCCAGCTCCCAGGCTGCCCTCTGGCAGGTGGCCTTTTGTTTTCCAGCAGCTGCAGGCCAGCTCTGGTCCAGCAGAATTGGAAACCACTCTGCTGCCCGGTGGGCTGAACCATACCTTCTCCAGTGAGATGTGAACCTCTTTCAAGTTTGTGCTTCCTTTAGTACTTTCCCTCAGCCCAGGGCACCATATAGCGTTTTCTTGTATCTTATTGTTACTCTTTTAGCATAGTTAATACTTCTTTATATAAAACCTCCTCTACTTCACCTATGGTGTGGCTCTTTCTCCTGAATGGACCCATACTGTGAAACGCATGATATTACAGTTCATTTATCCAAAGCAAAACATCAAGAAAGAGTAGTCAGGGTAATCATTTCTGATTAAGAGAAAAAAAAAGGAATTGTAAATTTCAAATAACATGAGGCTCTCACGTCAGCAATTTGTGTTAAGTGTTGAAGTGCCTCCCCAACACCACCCACTGTTTTTTTTTTTTTTTTTTTTTGAGACAGGATCTTGCTTGTTACCCAGGCTAGGGTGCAGTGGCACGATCATGGCTCACTGCAACCTTGACCTCCCACAGCTCAACCTCCTGAGTAGCTGGAACTACAGGTGTGTGTCACTACACCCAGCTAATTTTTAAATTTTTTGGAGAGACGAGGTCTCCCTATGTTGCCCAGACTGTTCTCGAATTCCTGGGCTCAAGCAATCCTCCCACCTCGGCCTCCCAAAGTGCTGGGATTATAGGCATCAGCCACCAGGCCTGACCTTAAGTGCTTTTAATAGTAAATAGTTACTTTTAAAATGATCTGCTTTAGCCTGGAGTCATCCTTTAAGTCATTAGTCTGAAAATGGATAAATCCAAATCACATAAGAAATACAATGGATTAGTTAAGGATGTGTGTGTGTGTTTCATGTGACCAAAATAAAAACAAGACAAAACCAACCGCCCTAAAAAACTTCAAATTGCTTGAAGAAGAGATGGACTACATTGGCTTACATAACCACAATATCCAAAGGCAGTGCTGGCTTCAGAATCAGTGTGATCCAAGCCTCAAATGATGTCTCCATGGGTGACTTTTTTTCTATGCTTTTAGATTTCTTCCCATACTATACCAGCTGCTCTCCCTCCAGGAGCGTCAGGTTCTCCCCTGTGTGGCAGCAAAATACCCCCAGAAAATACCTTCCTGTCTCACTAGTTCTGATTGGGATATATTCCCTTTGCTGAACCAGTCAAGTGGCCAAGATGGTGACTTAGGCCAATCAGGGCTCAGCCTTAGAATCAGTCCCATGGTTTCCCAAAGGTGGTTTCCCAAAGGAAATTCAAAGTAATGTCTTAAATTCAAAGTCATGTCTTAACTGCAGAGTAGATGCTAAGCAGCTTTTTAAAATGACAAGTGGTGGCTGGGCGTGGTGGCTCACTCCTAAAATCCCAGCACTCTGGGAGGCCAAGGAGAGTGGATCACTTGAGGCCAGGAGTTTGAGGCCAGCCTGGCCAACATGGTAAAACCCTGTCTCTACTACAAATGCAAAATTTTAGTAGAGCGTGGTAGCACCTGATTATAATCCCAGCTACTCCGGAGGCTGAGGCACAAGAATTGCTTAAACCCAGGAGATGGAGGTTGCAGTGAGCCCAGATTGTGTCACTGCACTCCAGCCTGGGCAACAGATAGATAGATACATGGACAAGTGTCATCTGTAGAAAGGATTCTAAATGTGAAAGTAATACCAAACAGAAAGATCATCCTCATTACAGTGAAGAATTTGTGCCTTCTGCTTACTTTCCAGAACTTTGGAGAAATAGGTCCACCTTAAGGGAGAAACGGTGGTACAATAATGAGTAATATGAGAAAAACACTTCAGAATGCCAGCCCCCAAATCCTAGGAATCTGACTTGTTATCATTTTAAAATACATGTGAAAAAGTGGATCATTCACGAGGCCACTCCTAGCCCATTTGGTGCCAAAACACAATCCTGATCCAACACATTTTACTGACAACTACCAAAAATAGGCATACTTATCCAGATCTACAATGTCTACAATATGAATGGTGCCTCCACAGAGGGTGACACAACGGGTACAGCAGTTTGCAGAACACCAGTGCATTCACTCCAATGGTTTAAAACACAAAGGCACTTGAATAGTATGTCTCCTTCCTTTCCCTGGTTTCACTGACCAGAGGCAGTGTTCCCAGAGAATTTGAGCTTCCCAAGATGCTTCCTTATTCTTCGTCACCTCTCGGGTTTAGAGAATACCAGGAGAAGAAAAAAGGTATTAGAGATTGCTTCACATCAGATAAACTGGCTTTCTTCCCAGCTGAAGACAAGTGATGGCTCATTTTTCTAACTGCATATCCATGGGTACATTGATAATGTGCTTCTGATGGTAACCCTAGAGCACAACTTCTTTTATCTACTTACAATATTTATGACCTCTGATTACCAGAGTGGTTGTTAATAGATATTAATATGCAGGACATCCTCCTAAACTGCAGTGTAAATACCATTCTTCCTTGATTCTGTACATGATAAAATTTCCATATAGAAATTACTACCTGCTCCCAGGATATTCAGAAATTATTATCGCTACTGTTGCCACCAAATGTCCACTGGTTTTCAGAATTAAATTTCACATGAATGACTATCTCACTCCTTTTAGACACTGCTGAAAAAATGACCTTTCCAAATGCCAATATAATCATGTCATTCTTGTGCATAAATATTTCAAAGTTTTCCCCCTCTTTTAAGGATAAATTCCATACCTCTTAGCATGGTATGCAATGGCCTTCATCAAAGTATAAGTTCGAAAACTGAAAAAATTAGACTTTCATAAAAATATAGAACAAAGTTTAAAATTTATTGAATTCATTAATTAGCAAGGGAACCAATCAGAAAATAGAGCTGGACTGCTTGGGGAACTAGGATTTATATGGTCCTTTAAAAAAAGGTTAGAGTAAGTTTGCTAGGTTAGACATAAAGCTGGTTAATATCCTGCAAGGCAATAAAATTGTAATCTTTGGCATTATTTTTCTACCAGACAGAAATTATTTACACCTGTGCTAGACACAAATCTACTAGTTTACATGGAATGTTACAAAGTCTGAGTCCTTAATTAATAGTAAGTAGCAAAATCTGCTGGCACTGCGGCTCACATCTGTAATCCCAGCACTTTGGGAGGCCGAGGAGAGTGGATCACTTGAGGCCAGGAATTTGAGACTGGCCTGGTCAACATGGCGAACCCCTGTCTCCACTAAACATACAAAGATTAGCCAGGCATGGTTGCACACGCCTGTAATTCCAGGTACTCAGGAGGCTGAGGCACGAGAATCACTTGAACATGGGAGATAAAGATTGCAGTGAGCCGAGATCACCCCACCGCACTCCAGCCTGGGTGACAAAGCAAGACTCTGTCTCAAAAAATACAAAGGGCTGGGCATGGAGGCTCACGCCTGTAATCCCAGCACTTTGGGAGGCTGAGACAGGCAGATAGCCTGAGGTCAGGAGTTTGAGACCAGCCTGGCCAGCATGGCAAAACCCTGTCTCTACTAAAAATACAAAAAAGTTACCAGTGTGGTGAAACGCACCTGTAATCCCAGCTACTCGGGAGGCTGAGGCAAGAGAATCACTTGAACCCGGGAGGCGGAAGTTGCAGTGGGCCAATATCGTGCCACTGCCCTCCAGCCTGGGCAACAGAACAGCGCCACCCACTCTGAGGTTCATGTCCCTTTCTCCTCTACTGTAAGGTCCTAAAGGTCAGGGAAGACTATATTCTCTTCCACTCTATGAACCATTATATTTCTTCAAATCTAAAATTTTATCAACTGTAAGATAATATCGTTATTTTGTGTACAATTAATAAAGTGGAGAGAAACTCTGTCAAGACAAATACAAGGAGTTTGTCTTTAACTCTATTGTATTAGAGAGGGTTCTCTACAGGGACCAGACTAATAGGATAGATGTATATATGAAGGGGAGTTTATTAGGAGAATTGACTCACACGATCACAAAGTGAAGTCCCACAATAGGATATCTGCAAGCTGAGGAGCAAGGAAGCCAGTCCGAGTCCCAAAACCTCAGAAGTAGGGAAGCTGACAGTGCAGCCTTCAGTCTGTGGTCAAAGGCCCAAGAGCCCCTGGCAAACCACTGGTGCAAGCCCAAGAGTCCAAAAGCTGAAGAACTTGGAGTCAGATGTTCGCGGGTAGGAAGTATCCAGCACAGGAAAAAGATGGAAGCCGGAAGACTCAGCAAGTCTGCCCTTGCCATTCCTGCTTTTAGGCTGGTGGCTGATGAGAATGGTGCCCACCCAGACTGAGGGTGTGTCTGCCTCTCCCAGTCCACTGACTTACATGTTAATCTCCTTTGGCAACACCCTCACAGACACACCCAGGAACAATACTTTGCATCCTTCAATCAAGTTGACAATATTAACGATCACAAGTCCACCCCTTGTCGACTTGAAGCCATACACATTTCCTGAAATCATATATAATCTCCAAATAAAGACAATAATAAGGTCATAATTATACCTAACATAATACAGCTATCCTTTGTACAACCGGAAGCGCACTAATCCTTAACCTAAATGTTTTTACATAAAGTTAACACCACTTAAATGCTGATAGAAAGTCAAAGAATCTTAAGTCACATGATAAAGGAAAAAGAAAGGAAATTTAGAATGAAGATATTTTCTTAGTACAAGTGTATACATGCACAAACGTATTCTTAACAAAATAAGGAGGAAATATTCACAATTATGGTCCTTGTTTCTGCAACTGGTCACATGGTCGTAGCTGGTATTGATGACTAACTTCTTCTGCTACCCATTCTGTATTCTCTTTGCCTTCAGCAAGCACCTCAGCAGGTTGTGTTTATTTATTTTTTTATTTTTTTACCTGGTGGAATGACCCAAACCTTCATTCCTGAAGGTTCTCGGCCATGTGTAGTCCTGCCTGGATTAGGCTATTGTAGTTTCCCATTGACCTTAATTACAGGGCATGGTAATACTAAGAGACACCCTAATGGATCTCCTGTATTCCACACATACTCTTCCTTACCTCCCTTGTGGAGTAGCAGACTGATTTCATCTTGGTAGTCCAGGTCAATCACCCTAGCCAACACTGTAACTCCCTTCTTAGCCTGTTGACTTAAAGGTAGGAGGAGCCCAAAGTGGCCAGGTGACAATCTTAACTTCCAGTTTAATGGAAACGTCATTGTGTCTCCTGATGGCAGCATTCCTCCCTCTGGAACTAAGACCTCTAGACCAGTATAGAACATAATGTCACGGGAATATCTATTTTTCAGTAAACACTGTCTAACTCTCAGAGCAGGCCTAACAGCTAAATGCTACCTGTTCACAATATCTCACAGGGAAGTCATTAGCGAGGACAATGACCCTCCCCTAAGATAACATGTGAGGCTATGTCTCTGATAGAATTCTCACTGAAAGAGGTGGCGGTGTAGTAGATGTGATTGCTGCCCCACCCAGATGGCCTTACCTGGCTGGCAGAACCATTCCCTAGCTGCTGCTGACTGTTGGCTGCTAACAGGTCACAGCTCCCCACCTTCTCCAGAGAACTGCACTCAGAACCACCTTGTTCAGAGATGCATATTCCCAACATGAGAAGGTGTGGCACCCAATACCATGGACAGACTGAAAGAGGGGTATACAAGCCCAGCCTCTTACCCCAAAGTGGGAAAACTCCCTCGCCAGGATTGCCCATGAGATCAGACTGAGGCTGGACTTTGGCTGAACCTACATCTTCACTTGGCTTCAATCTCTGGCCCTATCCTGCATCCTTTAGTCCCTTACAGGTTTTTCCTGAAATCACGACCTCAATAAATCCCTTACACAAAGGCATCCCCATCTCAGGCTCTGCTTCTAGGGAACCCAACCTAAAACAAATGTGGCTTAGGAGGAAGAATTATTGGAAGAACCTTGTCTGAGACTGAGCCTGTACTAGCCAAATGATCCTAGTTATTTAACTTCTTTTTATGGGTTCATTAAACCAATGTATATTGGGCTAATCATGTGGCCTACCTACAGGATGGTTAAGAAGATGCTACAAATATAAAAGTGGAAACCCAGTGCAATCTGTAAAGCTCTAAAATATAAAGACTGCTTTGTAGGTGCACTCCCATGGTCCCATTACAGCACTCAGCGCCACCCACTCTGAGGTTCATGTTCCTTCCTCCTCTACTATAAGGTCCTAAAGGTCAGGGAAGACTGTATTCTCTTCCACTCTATGAACCATTATATTTCTTCAAATCTAAAATTTCATCAACTGTAAGATATATCGTTATTTTGTGTACAATTAATAAAGTGGAGAGAAACTCTATCAACGAAACTATGAGACAATGACTCCTTATCACTTAAATTTTTTGTTTTGTACTTCTTGAAAAAAAGCTCTTTTGGACTTATTTTTATTTTTTATTTTTATTTATTTATTGTGAGACGGAGTCTCACTCTATCACCCAGGCTGGAGTACAATGACGTGATCTTGGCTCACTGCAACCTCTGCCTCACGGGTTCAAGCGATTCTTGAGAAAGGATGAATTAAAGCCAATTCTAAAAGCGCTTGAGGCTGAGTTCTATCCACTCTCTCTTTCTCATCTTCTCTTTGCCCTTCCATCATGAGATGATGCGGCAAGAAGGCCCTCACTAGATGCTGACCCTTTGATTTTGAACTTCCCAGCCTCCAGAACCATGAAATGATAAACCTTTTATTTTTCATTTTATTTAGTTTTTGAAATGGAGTCTTCCTCTGTTGCCCAGGCTGGAGTGTAGTGGCATGATCTCAGCTCACTGTAGCCTCCGCCTCCCAGGTTGAAGTGATTCTCCTGCCTCAGCTTCCTGAGTAGCTGGGATTACAGGTGCCTGCCACCACACTGAGCTGATTTTTGTATTTTTGGTAGAGACGGGGTTTCACCATTTTGTCCAGGCTGGTCTTGATTTCCTAACCTCAGGTGATCCACCTGCCTCGGCCTTCCTAAGTGCTGGGATTACAGGGATGAGCCACCGTGCCTGACCTAAACTTCTGTTCATTATAAATTACCCAGTCTCACATATTCTGTTATAGCTGTACAAAATGGACTAAGACTGACCAAAACATTAAAGGAATTATAACTAAATTCACAAACGTGTAAGCAGTGACAACTACTATCTGGACAATAGCCCTTTTACATTTCTTCTTTTTTTTTTTTTTTTTTTGAGATGGAGTCTGACTCTGTGCCCCAGACTGGAGTGCAGTGGTGTGGTCTCGGCTCTTTGCAACCTCTGCCTCCCAGGTTCAGGTGATTCTCCTGCCTCAGCCTCCCGAGTAGTTGGGATTACAGGCGCGTGCCACCATGCTCGGCTAAGTTTTTGTATTTTTAGTAGAGATGGGATTTCACCATTTTGGCCAGGCTGGTCTCAAACTCCTGAAGTCAGGATCCACCCGCCTTGGCCTCCCAAAGCACTGGGATTACAGGTGTAAGCCACCGCGCCCGGCCCAATAGTGCTTTTTAGACACCATTAGCTACCTCTCTACTTTTGAGATGTCAAACTGTTGGGGGAAAAAGTCTAATCTAGCATTGTATACTCAGTGCCCAGGACTGTGCCTGCCCACCAGGTGACCTTCAGTAAGTATTTCTTAATTAAATAAATTTTTTATCTTACAGATTCCTTTGACTTTCTATTGTTGTTTCGTAGTTCTGGCTTATGAAATACACTGTCATTATGTTTGCCAAGCCCCAAACCACCTGCTTAATAACGATGAAACTGTGTTTTGGGAACACTCTTAATTACTGTGTTATTTGCTCTTTGATTTTGCTATATGCAACCTCAAGAGTGAAGGGAAAGAGGTACCAAATGAAGGTGCCAAAATAAAACACATAGCTTTTGAGGAACTAATGTGGGTGAGGCCTTGAGGGCAAGTTTTTAAATTCCAACTAAAATATACTGGTGCCATCGTTCTTATGCTTGTTACAGATGCTGCTGATTGCTGTTTGAAGCAATGCTCCAAAGTATATGTGATGTATATATGATGTACTATGAAGTACCTAGTACTTTAAGAAAAATTTATTTTCAAACTCATTGCCACTAAATATAAACATGTTTGGGCCATCAATATCATTTGTTACTCTAAATTCAGTTATTCAAACTAGGAGGGTGCAGAATTTAAAACACTATTGTCCGTCAAAGCCCATTACATGTTATGTTGTTGACATCTACCCAGGCCTGTGACCTGGTATCTTGTTACTTTCACTAATTAAAAATATTAATAGGTCCTTCTCCTATATAGAAACCTTGTAGAAAAATTTTATGTGGGTATAAAGAATTCAAAGGGCCTCTTGTTATATTTATAGTAGGATTTTCCCAAAATGATGACTTGATGTTTCAAAAAGAAGTGAGAAAAAGAAAAAGAAAAACAAACAAACAAACACTTTCCTGGCTTGGATAGTATACTATGGTTATATCCGATGTAACCATTGGGGGAAGCTGGCTTCAGGGTTCCAAGGACCTTTACTGTATTTGCAACTTCTTTTCTTTAAAATTAAAAATAAAGAAATGCTCTTTTGGATCATTGGATTTTAGGATTATAACTGGTAACTGATTTATACTCAGTTAACAAGTAGAGTGACACTGACCTCCAGAAAAAGTATCTTTGCATTGATGTATGCGTGTGTGTGTGTGTGTGTACAAAGCATACTTTTTTTTTGAGACAGGGTCTCTGTCACCCCAGCTAGAGTACAGTGGTGTGATCACAGCTCACTGCAGCCTCGACCTTCCAGGCTCAAGCGATCCTCCCACCGCAGTCTCCCAAGTAGTTGGGATTACAGGTATACACCACCACATCCAGCTAATGTTATTTTTATTTTTGATAGAGATTGAGTTTCGCCATATTGCCCAGGGCTGCTCTCGAACTCCTAGGCTCAAGCCATCCACCTATCTTGGCCTCCCAAAGTGCTGGGATTACAGGCATAAGCCACCATGCCTGGATTGTTTTGGGTTTTTTTTTTCTTTTGTTTTGTTTTGTTTTTTTAAACAGTATCTCACTTTGTCACCCAAGCTGGAGTGCAGTGGTCCAGTCATGACTCACTGTAGCCTCCTGGGCTCAGGTGATGCTCCTACTTCAGCCTCCCAAGTAGCTAGGACTACAGCCACACATTACCATGCCTAGCTAATTTTTTATTTTTTGTAGAAATGGGGTCTCACTATGTTGGCCAGGTTGGTCTCAAACTCCTGGCCTCAAAAGCCTCCTTGGCCTCCCAAAGTGGTGGGAACACAGGCAGGAGCCACCACAACTGGCCAAAAACCTTTTTAAATCTTGCTTAAATTAAAAAATACAGTTATTGGCTGGGCGTGGTGGCTCACGCCTGTAATCCCAGCACTTTGGGAGGCCAATGTCGGCAGATCAACTGGGGTCAGGAGTTTGAGACCAGCCTGGCCAACATGGTGAAACCCTGTCTCTACCAAAAATACAAAAGTTAGCTGGGCATGGTGGCAGGTGCCTGTAATCCCATCTACTTGGGAAGCTGAGACAGGATAATTGCTTGAACCCGCGAGGCAGAAGTTGTGGTAAGCTGAGATCGCATCATTGCACTCCAGCCTGGTGAGTGAGCAAGACTCTGTCTCCAAAAATAAATAAATAAATAAAATAAAATTATTGTTACTTCTGAACAGAAGAACAGAGAAGAAGCAATTTTCATTTCTTGCATTTCTTTATTGTTAGACAATGAGTTCTTACTGCTTTCACAATTTGGTGGTAAAAAGTACTTACGGTAGACTTAAACAGCTGTAAGACTCAAATTATCCAGTGACAATTTTCCTAAATATTCTTTATTATCAGAGGGAAATCTTATTCCCCTTTCAGTCTTATGTTTTGGGAATAATTTCAGCAGAGGAATAAATTTATGAACCAAAACTACTATTTCTACTACTCTACTAAATAAAAGTGAACTACATGATATTAAAACTGAATCGTAACATGCATTTCCCTAAGGATTCTAGACTTTTCAGAAAGGACTAGATAGTTATTATAATTCTATAAACTGTCATTTTTATGTTTTCAAGATTAAAACATATTATTCTACAGCCACACGCAAGTCAGGCACTATAAATAATTTTCTTTTCAGCATGGGATTATCTGTATAAATATTGAAAGATCTTAATACTTGTTGACTGCAAGGGAGATTTCATTCTCCAAACTTTGGTTTTGGAGTAGCAGATCCTGTTCTGTAAGAAAATTTTGAAATCATTGCTGTTTGTGGAACACTCCCATGCCTTGGGTGATATTTACCTCCTCCTTTGTTTTCCTCTGCCTCGTATCTTCTTAAAGTTCTATCACTCAATCAAAGGGATTTCAAGTCAATTCATTTTTTCTTTTTCAGTCATTACTAGTGGCCTATTCTGATTAGTGAGCAGACTCAAGCACAATACAATAACTAGAATGAAATAATTAAGACTGGGCTTAATCACAAAATCTCAATGGAAAATATCAATCCTTTGTTGACTTTAGTTCCTCAGTAAACATTTCCAGGGTACCTAGCATGTCTCAGATTCTGTTCTTGGCACTGAGGACACAAAGATAAAAAGAATATAAAGTGCTCCCTTCCTCAGGGAACCCACAATCTCAGTAGGGAGATGCCACACCTCAGGGTGACCTGTGCTATAATTAGAGCAATCAGGCAACTGTCCCCAAGGTGGGACAGTGTTTTTTTTTTTTGAGACAGAGTCTCGCTCTATCGCCCAGGCTGGAGTGTGCAGTGGCTGGACCTCAGCTCACTGCAAGCTCCGCCTCCCGGGTTTACGCCATTCTCCTGCCTCAGCCTCCCAAGTAGCTGGGACTACAGGCGCCCGCCACCTCGCCCAGCTAGTTTTTTGTATTTTTTAGTAGAGACGGGGTTTCACGGTGTTAGCCAGGATGGTCTCGATCTCCTGACCTCGTGATCCACCCGTCTCGGCCTCCCAAAGTGCTGGGATTACAGGCTTGAGCCACCGCGCCCGGCCAGGTGGGGCAGTTTTAAGAGTCAGAGGAGAAACTATTGATACAACAACTGGAAAAAACATGTACACTCAGATTGTCACTGGCTCTAATGAAAGTTTACATAATACGTTATGGGAACAAAAAGGAAGAAGCTGGATGAGAAAACAACTGAAATAAAAATCACCATCCATTTCAATCCCCTAGTACTTTTAAAGCTAGGCTTTTAAAAATAATGTGCAATTAAATTATTTAACTTGTGAAGAACCTTTATTCAAATGGCCATGTATAAAAGGCACTATTAAAAGCAAAGTTGCCCAGTGTAATTTCTGAAAGTTGTATGAACATTTGGGTACACGGAGAAGGTTAAAGATAATTTATTCCTGGAACAAGTCTGTCATAGATATATTCATTTAATATCAAAAGTTAATAAACCAGCTCTAATGGAGTATTTATTTGAAAGCTCCCATCCAAAGCTTTCCTTTTTTACCCACTGCCATTCCCAGCACTGTTTAAAACTTCAATCCGAGCCACTGCAGATAATTACATGTGCTCATCTGGCATAAGGAATAAATTAATTTTGCATGTAATTTCCCACAATGACCTATATGATGGGCAATCCTATTTTATACTTCCCCCCCGCCCCAGAATGACAATAAATAGCACTAGATATATGTGAAACTATACCTTGCTACGGTTTAAAATGTCTAATTATTTTTAGTTTACTCACAACGGTATTTCTAGTCCACAAAAGCACAGGTTTTTCTAGAGGGACTTATAACCATGTAAAATAAATTTTCTGTGTGTGTCTTTAATGGCTGTGCCTGTTGACAAATTTGTTTGTTTTCCCAAGTCAGCTGCCTAGGGTCAGGTGGGCTGCACGCATTCTGTGTACAGAGGCTTTCAGAGGGGGCAAAGTCTTATTTGCTATCCAAACAGGCCATTCCACCAGGGCAGGCTGGAAATGATATTTGCATGTGTGCAGCAGATACCTGAACAGTTGGTACATTGTGAAAAAACATCTGGACACCCATTATGTGGTATTTAGACAAATAAGGATCGCTGCTTGTCTGTAGGGAAAGGAGTGCTGGGCTTAGGTCCTAACTTTGAGCACTCATCTATCCAGGTTGTTTTTGTATCTGTGAGGTCTGGGGTTCCACGTTCTCTAAGCCTCCTCCCTACCGAAAGAATCCTAGTCCAGTCCATAGCCTTGAGATGATGCATCATAGGGAGCAGCTGATGCAAGCCATTTCTGTTTCATATAAGCTTTCAGGCTTAATAAGATGGGACAGCCATGATGACAATGTGCCAAAGGGGAAGCAGGAGGTGACAAAGGAGGAAATGCTGTCATCCCTATTTGAATACACAGGGCTCTGCCACTGGCCTGTGAGTCTACCATGGCTGGCTTTCTTTGGGATATTTAAATGCATAAGGATTCAGGGTATAAAATAAGACCTCAGAAGTCACCTATAACAACACCTAATTTTCCAACAAATAATTATGATTTTCACCCAAATAATAATTACTACTCCTAATAATAGACTTTAAGAAGGCAGACCCAGGTTTTATGGGGTCAGAAAGTTTTGCAGTTTTGAGAGTCTTCTTTAAGAAAGAGAATACACAACTAGGAGAAAGAAAAAGAAAGAAAGAAAGGAAGGAAGGAAGGAAGGAAGGAAGGAAGGAAGGAAGGAAGGAAGAAGGAAGGAAGAAAGAAAGACATTCTTAGAAGTCCTCCTAGGGCCTTTGGAAGGGCCTGTGCAATTGAGGGGCTTATAGATTAAGCATAATTAGTTTCACAGTAAGTCTGCCTCCTACTATGTGTTCAATAAATACTTGTTGCATAAATGAATGAAAAGTAAAAACAAACCCTAACACTTCTAGGTCTCAAGAACTATGTTGAGTACTTTACATGTTACAAACTCATTGGATACTCACAACCATACTATAAGATCAAAATTGCTAATAGTTATTGCTACTTGATGGCAAGCAGTGGCTGCTCTTGGTGCTTTACAATATTTAGCAGTATAAGTCTGACAAGAGCACTAGAAGGCAGGCGCTCTTATTACAATTCCTGGTTTCCACATAAGGAATCCAAGGCACAGAGAGGTTAAGTCCATTGCTGATGGTCACATAGTTAGAAATGGCAGAGCTGGTATTCAAAGCCAGGTAGTCTGGCTTCAGAATCTATGCTTCTGGCTACACTCCAGCCTCCTAGATAAGGCTCAGAGAGATTCAGTGAAAAGTCAGCTTTGTTCATGCCTGAAATCAGCCCAAATCTCTCTTGCATTAGCCTATGTTACACAGTTCTTTTTTTTTTTTTTTTTTTTTTTTTAAGACAGAGTCTTGCTCTGTCACCCAGGATGGAGTGCAATGGTGCAATCTTGGTTCACCAACCTCCGCCTCCAGGTTTCAACTGATTCTCATGGCTCAGCCACCCGAGTAGCTGGGATTACAGGCGCACGCCACCACACCCAGCTAAATATGTTTTTAGTAGAAATGGGGTTTTGCCATGTTGCCCTGGCTGGTCTTGAACTCCTGGCCCCAAGTGATCCACCCTCCTCTGCCTCCCCAAGTGCTGGGATTACAGGCATAAGCCACCGTGCCCGGCTGGTATACACTTCTTAGATAACACAAATATTGCCTGCTTACTAGCCTGGGAAGCAAATACTTCTCAGCTCAGTCTTCATTAGAACCCAGATTTCGCTGAAACATAAGAGAAAAGGAAGAATTGAGTTGAAGTCACATTGAGAATCCAGTGGAAAAAAGGAAAAAAACATTAGATGTCTTTCCATTCAAGATGATGATTTCTAGGGTTCAGAAGGAGTTACCTTAATCACTCTCTCTCCTCACTGCCCGTGGCCATTAGCCCAGACTGGTGAATCTTTCTCCCAATGAAGCCACTTGACATCAATGTAATTTTAAAAGATTCCAATTCAAATGTATTTTGGTCATATTCCACTTCCTCCACCACCACCACCACCACCACCACTCACCCACACACACACATCTTGCAATAATATCAGGCAACTTGGATTCAAATACCTACTCATAAGGAGAATAACTGGGCCATCCCTCCAGGAAGTGGCATCCATTTCCTTATATCCCTGGGAAAGGTACCTAACCTATTTGAACCTTCATGGTTTTTCCTCTGTAAATTAAATCAGGATGATGACTTTCGGTTGGCTGAGCTCGCTTTGCTCCTGTGGATATCCTCTCTATACTTTCCTATTCTGCTCTGGGTACCAGACAGCCCTCTTTGGCCAGTGGGGGCCCACCTGGCACTAAGCCTCGGCCATTGCCCAGCCCCTGCCCCATGTGGTTTTCTACCCTTTCCATAAGTTCTCAAATAGTTATTTTATTAAACCCTTCTCAAATCACCCAATCTGATGGTACCATCAGTTTCTGGGCAGGTCCCTGACTGATACAGATATCTTAATAACTAGGATGTTGTGAGAATTAGGGAGAAATGAAATTTGGAAAGTTGTTTTCTCTACGGACAGCTAAAGTGAGCCAGCTGGGCTTTCAGTAGGGAGAGGGAAAAGGAGTGGGTTGCATATCTGCCACAAGACCCTCCCCCAAAGACTAAACTTCCCAAGGGCACCATCACTAAGTCCCCAAGCCAGCAGATGTAACACACCTGTGACAGGTGAGAAGCCGGGCCTCCAGGAAAGGCATTAATGTTAGATGTGAAGCTGCTTAAAATGATCCCACCTGAAAACCGAAGTGTTCATTCTCAAACGACTCTGCAAGATCACAGCCTTGAATGTCTGAATGTCAGTAAGAACAATAGTAAAAAGTATTCCTTGGGCATTTACTATGCCAGACACAAGTCTCTTAACTTATCCAATGCTCACAAAATCCCAGTTAGACTGTGAGTACTATTATTACATCCCCATTTTTCAGACAAGCGATCTGAGTGTGTACGTAGCAGGCACAAGGTAAAAAATGCTAATAGTGGCTGTTCTGGTTATCTGCTGCTGTGTAGTAAACCACTCCAAAACTTGCTCGTGTAAAACCACCACCATTTTTTTGTGCTCAGGGAATCTAATGGCCAGGAATTCAGACCAGGGCACCACAGAACTCGCTGGTCTTTGCTCTGTAATGTCTGGCTATCAGCTGGGAAGACTTGGGTAGCTGGTGGCTAGAATAATCTGAAGGCATTCTTATTCACATGTTTGACACTTGGGCTGAGATGACTTGACCATCTGGGCTTCACTAGCACAGCCAACCAGAGTGTCTGTATATGACCTCTTCATGTGGCTTGGGCTTCCTCACAGCATGGAGGCCCTCAGAGTAGTTAGACTTCCTACGTGGTAGCTCAGGGCCTCAGGAGTAACTATTCCAGTGAATAGGATAAAAACAGCATCTCTGTTTATGATCTAGCTGAAGTCACATAGTATCACTTCCACTCGCATTCAAGGGTACAATACACATGATAGGACATAGACTTCACATCCTGGTGGGGGAAGGGTCAAAGAATTTGCAGCCATGTTTAAAAACCATTCAAGTGAAACACAAATTTGACCCCAGTCAATGCCTCAGTTTAGCCACCATTTCATTGGGAATCACCTAAAAAATATAATCCAGCACCTGAGATTTGTATAGTCTTTTACACTTTACAAATCAATTGCTTGATTTGTGAAACTTATTTCACAGGGTATTTCTATCCCTGTTGTACAGTTAAGGAAACTAAAGCAGCTCTGAGACTTAAGCAACTTGCTAAAGCCAAATGGCTAGTAATTCTGACCTCCTGACTCCAACTCTAGGGCTCTCTCCTGTAAACACTGGTCTTGACCATAGCAAGTAGCTTGGGCTGTGATTCAGAGGCTCCAGTTACACCACTTTCAAAAACATCTCTTCTAACAATAAAAGTTTGATTCCTGTGGGTTTGGAAGGAATCACTGCTTTTGGCAGTGTGCAAATAGCATAAGGTGAGTATGAACAATTACCTGTCTCTCCTCCATAGGGCATAATTTAAGGCAAAACCCTGCTGGGAAACAGAAGGGGCTTAAGTGGCAAGGACAAAAAGGTTAAGGGAGAGGAAATGCCACCACTGAAAGACATACTATGAGCCTGTGGCTATGCCAGGTGCTTTATTTCCTTCATTTCATTTAACACTTCTAAAGACACAACATTATCTCCCATCCCATATGCTCTTGTACAGTCTGATATTGTCACTCCTCCAATGACAGCTGGAGTCCAATTCCCATACTCCAGTCTGGGCTGGCCTTACAACTCACTTGCAACTAAAAGGATGTGAAGAAAATGATGCCATCTGACTCCCCAGGCTAGGTCAGAAAAGGCTGTACAGCTTCTACATGGTTCTCTCGGGATGCTTGCTCTGGGATAACCCAGCTGCCACGTAAGAAGTCAACTAAGGGCTGGGTGCAGTGGCTCACGCCAATAATGCCAGCACTTTGGGAGGCAGAGGTGGGCGGACCACCTGAGGTTGGAAGTTCGAGACCAGCTTGACCAACATGGAGAAACCCCGTCTCTACTAAAAATGCAAAATTAGCTGGGTGTGGTGGCACATGCCTGTAATCCTAGCTACTCGAGAGGCTGAGGCAGGAGAACTGCTTGAACCCAAGAGGCAGAGGTTGCAGTGAGCCGAGATTGCGCCATTGCACTCCAGCCTGGGCAACAAGAGCGAAACTCCATCTCAAAAAAAAAAAAAAAAGTCAACTAAGATTGTCATTCCAGATAGGCTACGTGTAGGTACCCCACTCAACTGTCCCAGCGGAGCCCAGGCTTCCAGCCATCTCCACCAAGGTGCCAGGCGTGGGTGACACCATCTTGGATTCTTGCAGCCAATCCATCCGCCAGCTGTGCAACCTCAACTGACACTACAAGGATCACATAAATGACCCAGCCAAGTCCTGCTCAAATTCCTGACCCACAGGATCTGTGAGATATAATAAAATGGTGGTTGTCTTAAGTCATTACTCATTGGGGTACTTTGTCATGCAGCAAGTGTAATGGAACACACGCCTTCATTTCCTGTAATCTTTATGACAATCATTATTTCCAGATTAGGAAACCAGGGGAGAAGAAATTAAATAACTTGTCTAGCACTGGCCAGCTGATAGCTAGGGCTATAGCCTGGATCTTTTAGAGCTGGCAATCTCTGCCGCTTCTACTGCCACATGTTCCTTCTGGTGGGTGAGAGAGAACCTGGATGAAAAGTCTGCAGAATGCTAAGGAGAAGCAATGTCTCTCTCATGATTTGTCTGGGTCAGGCTGGTCCCAAGATAATGAATTATGGAAATAAATACATCTCCCACAGGCTGTGGAGTTAGACTCGAGCAGCCACCACCATGGCCTCAGCTTCAGAAAGGTCTTGGAAAAAACTGTTGTATCTCTCTGGGGTTCACGAAAGACAGGAAGCAGCTGGGAAAAGAGAGATGTTTGTCACCAGTCGTGAAGTCTCTCTGGGACAATGATTAAAGTCCCCTTTACTGCCTGCCCACAGACTGACTTCCCATCTCAGTTCATGGCAATTCCATTCATCCTGATGTTCAGACCAAAACCTTTGGAGTCACTGCCAATCGTTTCTTTCATATCCCCATCCAATCCATCAGCAAATCCTGTTGACTGTATCTTGAAAATATATCCAGAATGTAACCACTTCTCATCTCCTCCCCTGTGACCACCAACATCAGGCTATCATCACCGCTTGTCTAGATTATTGTGGTCACCTCCTCACTGGTCTCCCTGCTTCCTGCCCCCTTGCCTACTGCCACTGCCAAGAGGCCTTTCCTGGCCATCCCAGATAAACAGCACAGTCCTCCTGTAACCTGCCCTCCTTTTGAGTTGTGTCTTTCTACATGGCACTTGTCTTCATTTATGATTTATTTTCTGTCTCCCCAGAGACAGAAGGGATTTTGTCTGGTTTTTTTTTTTTCCACTGCTTTATCCTCAGCACCTAGCACAATATTTAGTGTGTAATAGGCATATAATAGTTATCAAATGTCATTGAATGAATTGAATCACACACTTTCTTAAAAATCTGATGACAGCAGAGAACTTCTGCTCAGACCAATACTTGGGCAGGCCTTGTTTTGCAGATAATTTCTGGGAGTCCCCAGATTTCCTGTATCCATGCAAGTTAAGAGCCTCTGCTTTAGAGTGCCAGTTTCAAAAGGCAGGAAGTGTAACCTCTGAATTCTAGAGAGTTGGATGTCAATCTCTAATTAGACTCGAGTCAGGTATCCAGTTACTTAGATTATTCTTTTATCCATTCAACCAACATTTGTTCAGTGTCAGCTGTGTGACAAGCTCTGTGCTAAGCCCCTGTGCTAGGAGAACAGAGGTATCTGTTCTTAAGGCCCTTAGATCAGAAGAAACATCACCAGGTAAACACCTAACTCTAATAAGATCACTTCAAAACTGGAGTGTTGTGCATCATTCAATGAAAACCTAAGGGATGGCATGACTAACTTTTCTTAGTTGACCTAGGAAGAACCCACAGAGAAGGATAAGCTTGAATTGGGTCTTAAAGCATGAGTAGGAGTTTGTCTGGCAGACACCAGGAAGAAAGGGTGAGACAGGCAAAGGGCCAGCAAACATCCTGGCATCCACAAAGAGAAAGCCACACATTTAGTCTAAAAATTCAACTTCAACAAAACTGTCTTAGTTTAGACTTCCCCTAGAAGCAGACATGCATCAAGGATTTGGGCATAAGTCATTTATTTGGGGATCTGAAGGGAGTATGGGAAGAGAACTGTGAAGTAATGAGGAGTAGAGAAGGCAGCTAATAGAGGGGGCATTGCTAAATTACTTACAGACACTGGGCACCTGGAGGTTAACCCCCAGAGAAGCTCTAGGAACTGATGTACAACACATGGCTCAGAATTAGCTCATTCCAGGATAACGAAGCTAGGGTATGTAGGAACTCACTCCTGAGCATTGAGAGTTATCATTGAGGGCTGCATCTCCATTTTTCTATCTTTCCCCAACATATTGGCTTGGTCCTCAGACCAGCTTTCTCCATACCAATCACGATGGGAAAGGGAAGTGGGATAAGCCCCAATTGCCCTGAACCAATCATGGTCCAGCCAAGGAGCTGGGGGTGGAATCAAACTCATTCTTCCATGATGGCCCCCATAGTGGAGGGGTTGATAAATGTTGGGGAAGAAATCTCAATGGCTATCAATTCCCTCTTTTCATACATGAACTCATCTTTCAACTTCAAGACGTGGTTTAGGAGGCTCTGAGGAACCGTGGCATGTGTTCGTAGTTCCAGGTGGCTGCTTGTTTGATTTGGTGGCTCCCTAGATTTGGGGAGATGACCAAAGTCCTGGTTGGTTCAGTCTTCTATATCTGACTCTGCCATATTTTACCAGTCACTGCTTGTTGAAAAGCCTCCTACCTCCCGCAGATTTTAAGTTCTCTGGTTTTGAGTTTCAACATCTCCCTCAATCAATTTTAGGAAACGTGATTCTTATTACTCAAGAAAAGAAAAAGAAAGGAGTTGGGGAGATTGAGAGGTGACATTGAAAAGCCCTGGACTGGGGTAATGATTGACATTCCGGGAGAGAGCACAGACCCTTTCCTGTGAGGCTAATTTTGAGAATAATAATGCAAAGGGGTCCCCTCCCTCAGTGAAAGCTGCCTTGACATAAAAGGACAATTGTTCTGCAGTAGCTTTCCATTATTTCCCTCTGATGCTATCTAGCTAAAGAAAACCTGAGCTGGCTTTGACGGGTTCTGGAGAGCTTTTTAGTTTAGCTGCTCACAGCAGGGGCAAAGCATAAATTGAGCAGCCCAGAAGGCTGAGACCTTAAGCACAATGGAAAATTTCCCCAGGTTGAGACATTGAATCAATAGCAAATGGCATTTTGTGCTGTGGACACCAAGGTGAGCATCAGGAAGCCTAATATTTATTTTTTCCTTTCTCTGCCTTCAAAAAGTGGCTTGGAAGAGAGAGAAATGACGCCTAGGGGTGTGGTTCTGGAGATAGAAGAGGTAGAGAAATAGACAGGCATGTTTTTCAATCAATTCTTGAAAAGATTCAAATAGAATCTTTAGGGCTATATTTTTGCCTGGAGTTACTTACCTTAAACCTAAATCAAATAGCGCAATAGGATAACTAGGATAACTGCTTTCTTGAAATTCACTGTCCTAACAGGAAGGAGATTTTCAGGACTGACTCTTTAGTTACTTTGGGGGCAGGGAGAGAAGTGGAGTGGAGAGTGTGGCAAGGGAAGACCCTTAAGGCCATGGTTCTCAAATTTTGCTGCCTTTACAGTCACCCAGGAAGCTCTTAAAAAGCTCAATTCCGGCCAGGTGCAGTGGCTCACGCCGGTAATCTTAGCACTTTGGAATGCCGAGGCGGGCAGATCACTTGAGGTCAGGAGTTCGAAACCAGCCTGGCCAACATGGTGAAACCCCATCTCTACTAAAAATACAAAAAAATTAGCTGGGCATGGCGGCAGGTGCCTGTAATCCCAGTTACTTGGGAGGCTGAGGCATGAGAATTGCTTGAACCACTTGAACCCTGGAGGCAGAGGTTGCAGTGAGACAAGATCATGCCACTGCACTCCAACCTGGGCAACAGAGTAAGACTCCATCTCAAAAAAAGAAAAAAAGGAAAAAAAAAAAAAAGCTCAATTCCCAGACTGTACTTCAGATCAATTAAATCGGAATCCCTGGAGGTGGGATCTGGCTTCAGTGTTTTAAAAAACTCCCCAAATGACTCTGATGTGCAACCAAGTTTGAGAATGAGGGTCTCAAGGTGGCATTTCTCAAGTCTAACGTACACACAAAGCACCTGGGGATTTTGTTAAAATGCAGATTGTAGTTCAGCAGGTCAGGGGTGGGGCCTGAGATACTGCATTTCTAATAAACTCCCGGGTGATGATAATGTCACTGGTCTGTGGACCACCTTCAATAAGCCAATCTTTGGATGTTTCTTTAACACCTGAAGGGAATGGAGCCACTAATGAGTCACAGAACAAAGCAAAGCACTTTTTAGAACACACAGCTCCCCACTTAAAACCTTTCTGAGAGGATTCCTCTGCACTGTTAAGATACATTGCAAAATCTTACTATGGCCTACAAATCATCACCTGGGCAACTTTTGACAAAGCACCAAAAAATCATAGTCTCTGGGGTAGGGCTTGGACTTTGGCAGATTTTTAAGATTCCCCAGGTGATGCTGATGTGCAGCCAAGGTTGAGAATCCTGTCCTAAGTCCCTGTAACAATGTCCTAAGTCATTGGCTCCTGCAGTTTCTATCAGAACAGCCCTTTTCCCAAATCCCCATGGCTATATTCTCTCTGGGCATTGTTGATTGGATGAAAGGTAGGCAGTGGGCTTAAGCTACAACATTATGCCCCTTCCCTGGGAAATTAGGTGTGAGACCCAGCTTGATCTGGCTATTCCTGTGTATTAGTCCATCTTCACACTGCTGATAAAGACATACCTAAGACTGGGCAATTTACAAAAGAAAGAGATTTAATGGGACTTACACTTCTACATGGCTAGGGAAGCCTCACAATCATGGTGGAAGGCAAGGAGGAGCAAGTCACATCTTACATGGATGGCAGCAGATCAAGAGAGAACTTGTGCAGGGAAACTCCCATTTTTAAAACCATCAGATCTCATGAGATTCATCACTATCACAAGAATAGTGCAGGAAACAACCACCCCCATAATTCAATCACCTCCCACTGGGTTCCTCCTATGACACGTGGTAATTGTAGGAGTTACAATTCAAGATGAGATTTGAGTGGGGATGCAGCCAAACCATATCATCCTATTAACCCAGGAAATATGTAGTGGGGAGCAGTTGGTCACTACTTCCCCCAAGTAGACCAGTAACAGAGAAAGCTGCTCTCCCACAGGAATCCAAAGAAGAAAAACAGTGGAACTTGGGACTTGGGGCTGGGGGGTGGGGAGGTTTCCAGGTCTCCCACTTTGAGGTTGTACATGGCAGTGTATGCGAGAATCTCAGTAACTACCACCTTTATCTCTGGAAGAGGGCCAGTTTCCAGGCTGAGGGGCTTCATGAAACTGTCCCTGCAGCTTAGAAGGTCTAACGTGACCCACAAACCTGGAATAGTCAAATCTTTTAGGAAAGATCCCTAAAAATCAGCTTAAACACAGCATTTCTGTGTCATAGCAACATCCACCTCCTTTAAAATTTATAAAAAATGAGCAGCTATTTTGCAAGCTTCAAGAATAAGGGCTTTTGGGGTCTCAAACTGGTTCTATTTGTAAAGGAATCATCAGTCTTTAATTTCTGCAGCTGCAACTTCTAAATCTAGGCTCTCTGTTGACTTTGGGGATATAATTGCATGTCTTGCCTGTTTTCTCATCTATGAACTGGAACTAAGAGTACCAATCTGATCAGATTGCTTTGAAGAATAATAAAAGGGTTATGAATCATGATACAGACATGGAAATGTCTCTTCTGAACGAGTCACCATCTCCAGGAGGCATTGCTGTAGAGTAGTGAAAAAGAGGCCTTTGGTGAAGACTTATTGAAATCCCAGCCTATTCAACTATCCAATTATGTGACCTTAGACCAATTACTGCCCTGGGCCTCAGATTCCTCACTGCAGATACTGGCCAATAATCCCTATTTTACAGAACTTTTGTAGGAACTGAATGAGATAATATATGAAGACACCAGATATACAGTAGGTGTTCAAAGATACGTTTTCCTTCCCTCTGTGACCTAGATTAGTTAGGATATACCCCTTGTTACAGTATGGCTGTGATAAAAGACTACCTTTCCTCTCCAAATAACAATGGCTAAAATCAGCTAAACTCTTATTTTTTTCTCATGTAACAATCTGAACATTGGGAATTCAAGCTGATGGATAGTTCTGTGGCTTTGGGAACTCTAGACTTTTTTTTTTTTTGAGAGACAAGATCTCACACTGTCACTCAGGCTGGAGTGCAATGGCATGATCATGGCTCACAGCAGCCTTGAATTCCTAGACTCAAGCAATCCTCCTGCATCAGCCTTCCAAGTAGCTAGGACTACATGGTCATGCCATCACACCTGGCTAATTTTTTGTTTGCTTTTGGTAGAGATGGGGTCCCCCATATTGCCCAGGCTGGTCTTGGCCTCAAGTGATTCTCCTGCCTCAGCTCTCAAAGCACTGGGATTAAAGACCACTGCACCCTGCTGCACCCAGGCACTTCCTATCGTGCGGTCCTGCCAACTTCAGTATGGAGCATCCGTCTTGTAGTTGAAGATGGTGATTTTTAGCTAGGAGGAAAGAGAGAAGGGGCAATGGACAGCAATCCTCTCCCCTTTGAGGGCATGGCCTAGAAGTTCTGCTCTCATCCATCAGGCTAAATGTAAGCTAATGGCAAATGCAGCAGCCCCGTTTTTGAGATGAAACCCCAGCTCTACCATTTACTATCTGTGTGGCCTTGGCCAAGTCACTTAACATATTGGTGCTCCTGTTTTTAAACATTTCATGAAGTTATTGTGAAAAGTACATGGGTTAGTATATCTAAAGCATTTAGGATAATTACTCAGCACATATAAGAGTATAAACTATTATTATTTTTATTTGTGTAGCTACTTGGCCACCCCTAACTGTGAGGGAGACTGGGAAATATCTTTAATCAGGTGGCTGTGTGTCCAGCTAAAGTTTTAGAATTCTATAACTTTAGGAGGGAAGAGTGGACACTAGCAAACAACCAGAGTTTCTGCCATATTTGGGTAGTTAAAACAAGTGAAAAGACTACAGAAGGAACGTGATTGTAATCTCTAATTTGGGTCTTAAAAAGCCTACAGAGGCTAGGCGCGGTGACTCACGCCTGTTATCCCAGCACTTTGGGAGGCTGAGGCGGGTGGATCACCTGAGGTCAGGAGTTCGAGACCAGCCTGGCCAACATGGTGAAACCCCATCTCTACTAAAAATACAAAAAATTAGCCGGGTATGGTGGCGGGTGCCTGTAATCCCAGCTACTCGGAAGGCTGAGGCATAAGAATCACTTGAACCTGGGAGGTGGAAGTTGCAGTGAGCCGAGCTTGCACCATGGCACTCCAGCCTGGGTGACAAGAGCAAAACTCCATCTCAAAACAAACAAAACAAAAGCCTCCATAAGGCCAGCCATGGTGGCTCATGCTAGTAATCCCAGTGCTTTGGGAGGCTGAGGCAGGAGGAGCACTTGAGGCCAGTAATTTGAGACCAGCCTGGGTGACATAGTAAGACCCTATCTCTACAAAAAACAAACAAACAAAAATTTTAGTTAGCTGGGCATGGTGGTGCATGCCTGTAGTCCTAGCTGCCTGGGAGGCTGATGTGGAAGGATTGCTTAAGCCCAGTAGGTCAAGGCTACAGTGAATTATGATTGCACCACTGCACTCTAGCCCGAGCAACAAAGTGAAACTCTTGTCTCAAACAAAAACAAAACACAGCCGGGCGTGGTGGCTCACACCTGTAATCCCAGCACTTTGGGAGGCTGAGGCGGGTGGATCACCTGAGGTCAGGAGTTTGAAAGCAGCCTGACCAATGTGATGAAACCCTGTCTCCACTAAAAATACAAAAATTAGCCAGGCTTGGTGGCACATGCCTGTAATCCCAGCTACTTGGGAGGCTGAGGCAGGAGAATCACTTGAACCTGGGAAGCAGAGGTTGCAGTGAGCTAAGATCCTGCCATTGCCCTCCAGCCTGGGCAACAAGAGTGAAACTCTGTCTCAAAAAAACAGAACAAAAAAGCCCACATAAAACTCCTCCTTGCGTGATAAAGCGAATGTGCACTATTCCTAGAGATGGAGAGAAGAAAAATAATAACAATATGTGAGGCTCAGTGCCCAGCTGGATCTTACCTGTCCACAATGCCATGTTTGGAGGCCTCATAATATTCTGACTTTATGAAAAGTACCATGTTTTTTAACCCCATTCTCTCTCCAGATCTTGTTGAATGCTTACCATCTGCCAGGCACTAGGCTAGGTGTCCATGGTGAATTCTCTTCTCTCTGGCAGTGCCATCACACTCTGAAGTTTGTGAAGGCCCTCACAGGCAAGGCATCAGCACTCCCCACTGTGAAAGCACGGCTCCCATGAAGGCATCCCCTGCTCCTTCCCCACCAGCTCCCACCCTCCCAATGTGTCAGGAGATCTAACTGGCTTTTCTGGTTACAGATTCACTAGGTCAAGGGAGGGGAGGAACAGTTTGTCATGCAGTCATACACCTAATGCTAACATTACTTCAGCTTGTGCAATGGGAGGCCTAGAAACCCGGGCCCAAAGCCTCTCCCCCAGCTCCCAAGGCAGGCACAGGTTGGGCCCGAAGGACCAGTTACTTACCTTCCAGCAAAGCGGATTTGAACATGGAAATTAAAAAACAAAGGAGTGATTCTTGACATTATAAAAGATAGGCAATACAATTTCCAGAAAAATCCTGTAATACATTTTACCTTTTATTTGCCAGTAACTCTTCAAGATTGCACACTTAAATATATCTTTTGGGCCGGGCGTGGTGGCTCAAGCCTGTAATCCCAGCACTTTGGGAGGCCAAGACGGGCGGATCACGAGGTCAGGAGTTCGAGACCATCCTGGCTAACACGGTGAAACCCCGTCTCTACTAAAAAATACAAAAAACTAGCCGGGCGAGGTGGCTGGCGCCTGTAGTCCCAGCTACTCGGGAGGCTGAGCCAGGAGAATGGCGTAAACCCGGGAGGCGGAGCTTACAGTGAGCTGAGATCCGGCCACTGCACTCCAGCCTGGGCGACAGAGCGAGACTCCGTCTCAAAAAAAAAATATATATATATATATATATATCTTTTGTACAAAGTTGAAATTTTACTGATGTTTCTTGGTGGTAACTCTTTAAAGACCCTAGCCACCTTTACATTTCTCAGCTCCATCATGTCTCCTCAAATAGTTTATTGTCCATAAACAAACACTTAAATGTTTGTTGGCTCCTTTGGCTCAGAAGAGCCCTCCAATTAATTCTTTCTAAAGCAAAATAACCTGGTAAGCAAATAACCACTCTGTAAACTGCTTGCCTAATGTGTTCCTTTCAGAGAGTCTTCTGGTGTGGCATGTTATGCGTGTAATTACTCTGCCTTTTTTTTTTTTTTTTGA
>NW_012119154.1:4806881-4811618 GCF_000951035.1 Colobus angolensis palliatus
AAAAAAAAAAAAAGAGATTGAGGTTTCACCATGTTGCCTGAGCTGGTCTCAAACTCCTGAGCTCAAGCGATCAGCTCGCCTCAGCCTCCTAAAGTGCTGGGAGTATAGGCATGAGCTGCCATGCCTGGCCTGCTGTCCAGTTTTTTGATGTGCTTCTGATTTAATTTTGCAACCATCGTGGCACTTCTTTAGCTTTGGATGGACAGGCTCCTGCTCCTCCTTGGGCAGAGAAAGGCATTGGCATTAGGACCTTCATATTCACCTTTTCCAAGACCTTTTAAGGGGGCCTAGAATTTTTGTCAGTAAAATACAAATAAAGCCTATAGGTTTTGGCCCATGTACTTTTAACAAGGTGCTATTAACATGCACAAGGTATTTTTAGCAGCCACTGCCTTGCGATTTCCCATGATTCTACGGAACTCCTAGAGCAGGTCCTCCAAACTCAGCTGATCTTTTCTCTAAAACCAATGTCCATCTCACTTGGGCTTCATCCACAAACACAGTCATTCATGGGTTTCCATCGCTTGTCATTAATGCTGTTTCCTTCTTTGAATTGGGCCCCTTCAAGACATGTTTCAGGTAAACCTGCCCTTTCTTCAACAAACCTCAGTTATTTTCTGCTCTGCAACCTGATTTGGGGTTAACTAAGCCACCCTACAGAGGACAAAGTTAACTGTGTGTATCCATCCACCCCCACCCCATCCTCCAGTCCTCTTACTGATTTTTGTGGAAAAATGTATGTGTGTATACATTTAAGTATATATAGAAATTTAAATTTTCTACTGATTTGTCAAAGCAATTGCTAAAAAAAGTAAAAAGTCTGAAGACCAGGAAAAGACTCAAGGATTTCACCTTTCTAAGATTATACACACACACACCCCCTGTACCCTTTCACTATCTGGAACAGGATGTGAGTATGGTTTGACCTCAAGCTTCATAAATGCTCATTGATGGAATTTCTCCACATCTGCCCCTTTGCCAAGCACAATTTAGTGAACGTTTATTGAAGGAATGGAGAGGGAGCAGGGATGGATGGCCCATTGTCTCCTATGCTGCGGGGGCAGAGGGTTGAAACTCCCTGTAGCTGCATTTCTCAGCAAACACACGAAATGCATCTTGTTGGGACAGGTTGTGTCCCTCCTTCTAGAATTTCCTCCTCTGTCCTCTTGTTCTTTCCTTAGCTAACTTTGAATGGCCCTTGAAAACAGTTTAAATGGCTGCTCCTTGAGGAAACTGCCTGAGCCCCAGGCTGACCTCACCATCCTCCCCTTACATGGGGGTGGCCCTGGGCCCACCTGTGGCCTGGCAGGGGTCCCACCCATCACTGATGTACTGGTCTCTCTCACTCTCTTGATGACCTATTCATTACTGGAAGGGATAGTGTCTTATTGAGTTGTATATTTTAATAGTGAGTGGCATATTAGATAAATAAATGTTGAGCCAATGGATGCAGCTAAGAACTTTAAGAAACCCATCTTTCTCATTAAGGTCAAGACTCATAAGAATTTTGTCTTAAAAGAGACAGGGTATTGCTCTGTTTCCCAGGCTGGAGTGCAATGCCACAATCATGGCTCACTGCGGCCTCAACCTCCTGGGCTCAAGCGATCCTCCCACCTCAGCCTCCCAAGTGAGTAGCTGGGACTACAGGTATGTGCCACCATATCCAGCTAATTTTTGTATTTTCTGTAGAGACAGGGTTTCACCATGTTGCCTAGGCTGGTCTTGAACTCCTGGGTTCAAGCAATCCGCCCACCTCGGCTTCCCAAAGTGCTGACATTACAGACATGAGCCACTGCCCCCACACAGAAAATTTTTTTATAATTAGTGACCTAATAAAATTAATCAAAGAGTTAAGATAGTGCTTGGCACAAAATAGGCCAACAATAAATTAGTTATTATTACATCTTCTAAGAATGCCTACTTCTAAATAAGTTAATTCTTAACATCCCTCCACAGTCTCCCAATCTGAAACTTCCCTGGCTCAGAAAGCCCTCTTCTGCCATTAGCAGCATCCCATTTGTTTCACGTTTTATTCACCACTCTTCTAAATATTTCCTCCAGCTACTCTGCGCTTAGAGTCACCCTCTTGACCCAAATTTTGTGTCCTCTGAGGCCTCTGGAGGGCCTTGCAGGGAGGTGGGGGTCTGAGGCAGCTGGAGAGAGAAGAGAAAGTCTCCTTGCTTTGTCTGAATCTGAAAGCATCAAATGATGGTTCTCAGATATGTTTGTTTGGCCCACAAAGGCGACACACCGTGTTTTGAAATAAAGGATACTAGCTGCCAATATTTATTAATAAAAATTGGGATTTCTGTCAACACGAGACCAAAATTCTTTTTTTTTTTTGAGATGGAGTCTCGCTCTGTCACCCAGGCTGGAGTGCAGTGGCGCAATCTCGGCTCACTGCAAGCTCCGCCTCCCAGGTTCACGCCATTCTCCTGCCTCAGCCTCTTGAGTAGCTGGGACCACAGGTGCCTGCCACCACGCCCGGCTACTGTTTTATATTTTTAGTAGAGATGGGGTTTCACCGTGTTAGCCAGGATGGTCTCGATCTCTTGACCTCGTGATCCGCCCGCCTCGGCCTCCCAAAGTGCTAGGATTACAGGTGTGAGCCACCGCGCCCGACCGCTAGGCCCAAATTCTTTCAAGGCAATTATCAGGTGGGGCAGAAACTGAGATGGCCCCTTTAGGGCATTTGTGCTCCTGTTCACCACAGACTCCCTGCCCCCACCCCAACTCCCTATTCTGCCCCAACGGAGTTCAAATGCTGGGGCTGATTTCACGACATTCGCAGTTTCTCCCAGTGTTATTTTCCTCATAGGAAGAGGAAAGGGAAGTATTTCTTGTCCCTGTGTCTTAAACTAAAGAGAAAAATGAAAGTGAGACCCAGGAGGTCATATGTTTTGAGAAAAATACAGTGAACATACTCTTTGTGTAAGTAAAGAATTTGATACAAAGTTAATATGTAAGCCCAAATGTGTCTGGTTCAGAAGAATATGATTCAAGAGGCCATTCTGAAAACAATCTGGCTCAATTCACTTATTTTCTTACCTTATATGCCTCACCCTGTTGTCATTTGGGCTGCAAACCTCTGGTCAAATTGACAGAGCCTCTTGGAACTCAAATCCACCCGAGATCCAAAAGTTCATTAGTGAATGGATGTAGGTTCCATCTCTTCCTATTTTCAAACTGAAGATGGACTAGGCTGACTGGTGGCTTTGCGGACTGGAGTAGGAAGAACACTCTTACTTCTCAGCCAAGCTCCTGATTTCTTTCCCTACAAGACAAGTATTAATAGCACGATGAAGGGAGGCAGGAAGTTCTAAGATGGATAAACCACAGAATCCAGTGTGCCTGGAGAGTGTGAACTACTGTTTGGATTAGAGAGTTCTATTTTTAATCAACCATAAGTAATTATTTTTATTTTCTTAACTTTTCTTTTTGAAACAATTTCAGTCTTTAAAAAGTTGCAAAAATAGGCTGGGCATGGTGGCTCAGGCCTGTAATTCTAGCACTTTGGGAGACCGAGGGGGGCAGATTGCCTGAGCTCAGGAGTTCAAGACCAGCCTGTGCAACATGGTGAAACCCCGTCTCTACTAAAAATACTAGTAGAATATAAAAATAAAAAATTAGTTGGGCATGGTGGTGGGCACCTGTAGTCCCGGCGACTCGGAAGGCTGAGGCAGGAGAGTCACCTGAACCTGGGAGGTGGAGGTTGCAGCCTGGGCGACAGAGTGAGATTCCATCTCAAAAAAAAAAAAAAGTTGCAAAAATAGTAAAAAGATTTCATATAAACTTTTACCCGGATACTCAAAATGTTAATACTTACTTGAGTGCAAGAATTAAAATCACCAGGCGCAGTGGCTCACGCCTGTAATCTCAGCACTTTGGGAGGCCGAGGCAGGTGGATCACGAGGTCAGGAGATTGAGACCATCCTGGCCAACATGGTGAAACTGTCTCTACTAAAAATACAAAAATCAGCCCGGCATGGTGGTGCGAGCCTATAATCCCAGCTACTCAGGAGGCTGAGGTAGGAGAATCGCTTGAACCAGGGAGTTGGAGGTTGCAGTGAGCCAAGATTGTGCCACTACACTCCAGCATGATGACAGAGTGAGAATCCATCTCAAAAAAAAAAAAGAAAAAGGAATCAAAATCATGAAATTAACACTAATACAATGTTATCATTGTATCAATGTAACACACAATGTTTATCTGATCTATACAATTTATTCTGATTTCACCTATTGTCCCACTATTGTTCTTTTTCCAGCCCAGGCTCTAATCCAGGATTTCACATTGCATTTCACCGTCAGGTCTCCTTAGTCTGTTTTAGTATAGACCAGTTCCTCAGTGTTTGTCTTTCATGAACTTGACACTTAATAAACCATCTCTCAATTTCAGTCTGTCTGCTCCCTCCTCAGGATTAAATTCAGGTTATGCATTTGGTAAGAATATCACAGAAGTGATATTGTATCCTTCTCACTATATCATATTAGGAGATACATAATGTTTGGTGACATCCCACAGGTTTCTCCACTGTACAGTTATGAATTTCAAAGGGAGAATAGTATCTTCTGAAGACTTTGAAATGATATCCTTTTGTTATTTTCTTTGTTACTTCTATTTTTTAAGAGATGATGTAAATACCCTTTTTCTCATCACACTTTCACCCAACATCCATTGATGATTCTTGCATGAAACTACCATAATTTTTTTTTTTTTTTTGAGACAGGGTCTCC
>NW_012119154.1:4811734-4815734 GCF_000951035.1 Colobus angolensis palliatus
GGGCTTCACCGTGTTAGTCAGGATGGTCTCCATCTCCTGACCTCGTGATCCGCCCGCCTCGGCCTTCCAAAGTGCTGGGATTACAGGTGTGAACCACCGCACCTGGCCTAAACTACCAGAATTTAAAACTAGAATAACAGTGAGGAGAAACATAAACCTATGAAAATTACCTAAAAAATGGGAATGTCCCTGGTCCTCTCTCAGAGAGCAGGTGGAAGTTATAAGCTGTCCATTGTTTTATTTCAATTATTAATGAGTCCTGGGCTTCCACTGAATGGCCTTGACCCCACAGACCTTTGAGAGTGCTGTGTCTCATAACTTTGGCTCATTGGGTAATATGGCCTTGTGGCATCCATGTTTTAGACTCTGCATAAATCCTTTACCCTACACTCCATGCTAACAGATCTTAGATTTTTCTGTATCTATTTGCACAGGACCTGCTCATCCCGGCACATGTGGTGTCACTTGGGCTGTACCTGTTTCCATTTTCTTCACCATTTTTACAAATCAAATACTTCCCAGAAGTCTCAGTTTGAAGCTCTCTTCTGCGTTAAGGCATTATAGGGGTACAGGGCTTAACTTTTCTTTTGACATTTTTCTGTACTTAAGAATGAAGTTTGGAGCCAGCATGGTGGCTCACACCTGTAATCCCAGCACTTTGGGAGGCTGAGGTGGGAAGATCACTTGAGTTTAGGAATTTAAGACCAGCCTGGACAACAAAGTGAGACCTTATCTCTACAAAAAAATAAAAAACGAATTAGCTGGATGTAGTTGTGCCTGCCTGTAGTTCCAGCTACTCAGGTGGCTGAGTGGTGAGGATTGCTTAAACCTCGGAGGCCAAGGCTGCAGTGAGCTATGATTATGTCACTGTACTCCAGTCTGGGTGACAGAACAAGACCCTGTCTCAAAAAAAAAAAAAAAAGTTTGGGCCTCAGCTTCGTTCAATACCTCCTACAGCAGGGGGCAGACAAGGAAGGGTAATTCATATCTCTTGAGAAGTAGTAAAAAGAAGTGCATAAAATCAATGAATTATAAAACAAAAAAGAAAAGAACAAAGCTCATGGAAATCCAAAGAAATCACAGAAAAGGCATTTAAAATGGGCCATGAAGACTGCAGATTCTGAGCTCTGTGTGAAGGCAGGCGGCTTTTAGGCAAAGAGGAAAGCTGGCTATGGGCATAAAGTGATCACACTTACAGAGATATATGCAAAGTATATCTGGGGCTGAAACAGTATGCATTCTAGAGTGGTTGAGAAAAGGGATCATAAGAGATAGGTTGAACTATCTTACATAGGCCTTTATGCTGTGCAGAGTGGTACCTTAACCTGGGGTTTCAGGACAATAATTCTTGCAGGAAGATGGAAGGTGGACTGGATAAGGATGTTATTGGAAGAATGGGTACCAATCAGTAGAGTTTCAGGTGGAAGATAATCACTCAAATGTAGGCAGTAGTTAGAAAGGGGCAGATAGGTTTCAAGCAACCAGTGTATACTTTTTTCTCTGCAATTCTGAAATCTCAAAAGCTGAAAACCAAAAATTTTTTCCTGAGCTTGCATAAAGCATATTTGGTAGAAACATGTAACCTAAACTGATGCAAAGCTATTTATTATCTTTATCTCACCTAGATTAAAAGACAGCCATAATTCTTTACTGCTCCTCCCATCCACAGGTGGTGTCTGTTTCCCCTCTGCATGAATCTGGCTGGCCTTGTCATTCATTGGCTTAGACCAATAGAATGTGGTGGAAATGAGTCTATGTAGCCTTCAGGGCTGGGCCTTAAGAGATCTGCTTCTGCATTTGCCCATCTTAGAAAGTCTCTTCCAGAAGCCAGCTGCCAGGTAGAAACCCAACCACCATGAGCTTATCCATACTGTTAGAAAGCCCAAAGTTGCACGGAGAGGCAAGTTGAAAGAGCACTGAAATGCTCAAATGGGAATGAAGACTTTTTGGATTTTCTAGCCCTGCCAAGTCACCAACTGAAAGCAGCTGAGTAAATGACTCCAATCACACCATGCAAAGCAGAAGAACCTGCCAGCCAAACCCTTCCCAAATTCCTGACACAACAGATTTCTGAGCAAATAAAATGGTGATTTTAAGCCACTAATGTTTTGTGAACATTTGTTACATTGCAATAGATAATCCAAGCATATACTTATGTAATTCATGATTTTCTTTGCAGAAAATTAGTAGTCACCCCAGACCTTACCGAAGGTACTATGTAATATATGATACATGCACATTTTACCTTTCTAAATTGAAAAACAAAATCTGAATTTAGAAATTCATCTGACCCCAAGAATTTTAAGAGAGGATTGTCCTTTGTATTATGGAAATAGAATCGTCTAGACTCTCTGTCTTTTGCGTTCACTAAATGTCATGCATGATGGTTGAGTCTCCTCCAGCCATTTCATGTATGTATCTATTTCCCCATACTCATTAACAGTTTCTCTAAACCAGCAGCTAACTTCAGCATGCATCAGTGTCTTTTGGAAGGCTTGTTCAAACACAGCTTCCTGGCTCCACCCTCAGAGTTTCTGATTCAGTGGGTCTGGGGGTGGGGCTTGAGAACTTGCATTTTTGATAAGTTCTCAGGGAACTTACCTGCTGTTGGTCCAAGGACCACTTTGAGAACTACTGGTCCAGGGAAAAGTGCTATATTTTAAATTTTAAGAATTTACCCACCAGCCCAAGGTGCTTACCAAATACACATGGATGGAATTTCTCCGCATCTTTCATCTTTGCCATGCTTTTAAAGCCTCAACTTTTACTCCCAGAGGTCTTCCTGGCTAGGTTCTAGACTTAAAAGACATTAATTCCTTGTCTTATTAGATTGTCGTTTTTGCCTTCTCAGCACATTCGATAAGACACTGTGAAGAAAATGTCCCTTGTGATCTCTTTTTTAACCTGTCTTGGAACAAATCAGCAGAAATGCCTTCACTGTGAATCAAAGTTACCATCGATTTATAGCCTTTTCTTCCTTTTCTTATTTCCTTTTCTTTTGGTGGCTTCCAGATAAAATGTTTCTTGCTACCGTTTCACAAAATAGAAGGAGGGACCAATAGGAAGATAATCTTTTTGTTTAGAGGTCCATCTGTCAAAGCCTGCATTTTAGAGACTGCATTACTGAGGCCCGAAAAGTAGAGCCACTCGCTCTGGGTCATAGAGCCGATAAACGCAAGTACCCGAGCTCAGTTCTTCCTGACCCTGTTACAAACTGCCTCACTAAATGAGGACCCCCATCCGCTTCCCATGCCAGGAAAGCACAGCTCATTTGTCCTAAAGTTAACTTTACACAAATCACACCTTTCAAGCCTTCTTGAAACTTTTTTTTTTCCCTCAAGGGTGACGGGACGGTCACGCTGATTCATCTTGGCCAGGGACCCCAAACATCTCCCCTCCTCCGGCCCAGGCGCCGTCACCCAGGCTCCACGGGTCCGCGGGACACAGCCGAGGAGAGCGCCTGGAAGCGTCGCGCCCTCAAAGCCAAGCGATTAAGTTGGTTCCTCAAATTGTTCCCGACAGGAGGGGCAGGAAATAACACCGGGGTCTGGCGGCGGCCGCAGCAGGAGGGGGAGAAGCGCGGGCCGTCTCCCGGGCAGTGCTGGTGGCCTCTCATCGATCTCGGGTCTAAGGTCCGGCCGGGCCATCATTCCTGCCGTTTCCCCAGCATTCGCGGTACCACATCACCCCCTGCCTCGGTCGTCGCTCAGTCACTCCCTCCGCGCCGAGTCCTGGAGCGGCGGGGTTCCTGGAGGCCTGGGTTTCCCTAAGGGGCCCCAATGCCCGCAGCCCCCGACCCGCCCAGGTGAAAGGAAACAGGTCACTGGCGGCTGCAGGCCTGGGCCAGGCGGGGCCTGACAGAGGCAAAAGCCGGGAGGGGGAGCGGAAGACGGCCGGGAGGACCCCTGCGCCCTCTCCTCCGCGCCGCCCTCTGGGCTGCCAACCCAGCCACCCTGGGTGCGACGCGGCGCCTTCTCGGCCGCTGGGAGTCGGGCAACAG
>NW_012119154.1:4816064-4824416 GCF_000951035.1 Colobus angolensis palliatus
GGGGTCCCCGGGGACGCGCCAGCCCGGCAGTGGCTCGACGATGGAGGATCCGCAGCGCGCCCGCTCGCACACGGTCACCACCACCGCCAGTTCCTTCGCAGAGAACTTCTCCACCAGCAGCAGCAGCTTCGCCTACGACCGGGAGTTCCTCCGCACCCTGCCCGGCCTCCTCATCGTGGCCGAGATCGTGAGTGCCGACGGGCCGGGGGTGGCGGGGGGCTCAGCTGGACCCCGGCGCGTGCTTCCGCCGTGCTTCTCGGGACGGAGAGTCTTCCCGCGGGCTTTAGGGAACGGTTTTGCTCAGCCTCGCCTTCTTCCCAAAGTGCAAGACTCTCTAAACAAGGTCCAACAAACTCTGGCTCTCCTGGGAAGAAAGGGTTGTGATCTTCAGGATGTCTTGCTGTGGGAGAAATGCAGCTTGTTGGGCCCTCTCGGTGCGGCAGCAGATCCTGGGAGCAGGATACTTGGGTTAGTGGCTATTGAGTTTGTGTTGAGTGTCAGAGACACCTGGTGCCTTTCTCACCTGATCTCCACGTGGATGGCTTCCTCCCTGAAAATAAAGCTTTCCTAAGATCAGGGGAAGAGGAAAGGGCTTCTTTCTTTTCCTGATTTATCTCCCCGGTAGTAACATTGAGGTGAGTCAGGAAAATTTTACTGAATAAAATCCGAGTGCCGCAACCTATTTTAGGACCAAAGAGGTCTTTTGCAAGGTGCTGTGCACATCCTGGTTTAGGCTCAGAACATTCCTGGGAAGGAGGCAGGGCATGGGCGTTCTTCTCTCCATTGGAGAGCATAGAGGCTGGAAACTCACGTGATCTCCCCAGAAGTCCCAGTCAGTCCTTCATGGGCTGAGAAAGGACTGGAGCCCTGTCAGCAGCTAGAGGTGGTCACTGTTTGAGTCTTCTTCGTGTACCAGAGTCTTGTCAAGCCCTTCAGATGTCCTCATACCCTCGTGTAATCCACACGACCACCCTCCCCTGTGAAGGCCTAGAGAGGGGACGTAAATCACACCGGTGGATGGTGAAGCGTGGATTCAAACCCAGGCCTGCCTTTCTGCAGGGCCCTGCTAATGACTGCGAACAGTTGAGACAGCTTCCAGCTGCCTCAGCAGTGCTCTCCTGCCATCTCTCATAGACTTCTGTTAAATATTTGGGAATTCAAATCGAGCCTATGTAGGAGTTAGAGAATGGGCACGCCATCACGGTGCAGAAGTGACTGAAGACCTGGCCGGTTCCTTTGAGAAACCTGAAGTAAATCCTGTGTACCTCAAGTAGCTTGCTTGCTCCCCCAGTCTCAGATCCCACCCGGACCTGCTCTGTGAAGCTCCTGGTGGTCATAGCGCACATAAGGTATGAGAAGTGTTGGCTTAGCTCCTCTCCCAGCTGGTTGCCTCAGCGGGTATTGAGGACTTCAGGAGACTCAAAAGCCGAAGGTATTAGAATCGCCTTGCAGGGCCTGGCTTTTAGGACTTCAACAAATATTTGCTGTGCAAATGGAGGAGTTGGCAGGCTCTTCTGCTTCAGCAGCGCAAACAAAAGCTAAAATGAGGGAGATGGGCCTTCTACCTTGGGATGGGTTTGGGCCAGGCATGAAGCATAACGCCTTTTTTTTTTTTTTCTGATTTATAATCAGTATGCTCTGTGTACTGCACTTTTCAGGAAATACAAAAGTGAAAGAAACGTAAATGGCCCACAATCCCATTACTAGAAATAGTCACTGTTGACATGTTAGCATGTGTCCTTTTAGATTTCATTTAAGTTTTTTGAAAAAGATGGGAAAACATGTAAGCAAAATCACCCTTATTACTACTATAGTTTTTATTTTTAACAGAGATAATTATGCACCTTTTTTGTTTGTTTGTTTGCTTTGTTTTGAGACAGGGTTTTGCTCTCTCAGCCTGGGGTGCAGTTGGCACCATCATGCTGCCTTGACCTCTCCGGCTCAAGCGATCTTCCCATCTCAGCCTCCCAAGTAGCTGAGACCACAGGCATGCACCACCACAGTTGGATAATTTTTAATTTTTTTTCTAAGGACAGGGTCTCTCTGTGTTGCCCAGGCTGGTCTGAAATTCCTAGGCTCAAACAATCCTCCCACCTTGGCCTCCTAAGGTGCTGGGATTATAGGCATGAACCACTGTGCTCCACCTTATGCCCATATTTTAAAGATTCGGTCCTACAGGCAGAAATGTACGTTTCTCCGACTGTCTTCATCTCTTAGAGCTCTAGACAACATGTTTATAATGCTGTTTTTTGGTGTTCCCTCACCCACCCAGTGGTAGACATTATCCGTTGCCTTTCTACTCTGAAAGGTGAAGCTTTAGCTGGGATGCCCTCTTCCCTGCCTCCAATTATACATACCTTCTTCCTGTCTCCCAATATAGGTCCCCACTTATGATGGTTCAACTTAGGATTTTTCAGCTTTACAGATGTTGTAAAAGCAGTATGCATTCAGTAGATATCATACTTTGAATTCTGAATTTTGTTCTTTTCCCGTGCTAGTGATACGTGGTAGATATTTTTTCATGATGCTGGTCAGCTCTCAGTCACCCACGCCATCACCAGCGCAAACCACCCATCCTCTCCAGCGTGCTGTGCTGCTGGGTGATTCTGCCAGCCGTAAGCTAACCTAAGTGTTCTGAGCACGTTTAAGGTAGGCTAGGCTCAGCTATGATGTTTGGTAGGCTAGGGTTATTAAATGCATTTTTGACTTTGGATACTTTCCACTAGGGTGGGTTTATCAGGATGTAACCTCATTGTTAAGTCCTGTCAAGAAGCTGAGAGACTTCGGATTCTGTCAGAATCATCCTCATGACTGGCCTCTCTGGGAGCCTCTGGCCTGGTGGCCTGCGCACAGCTGGCCGAGTGGGCTCTCCTGCACCATCACCCTGAAGATTCTCTTCCTTTCTTTCCTGGGTTGGATCCTCTGCTTCCCATGTCCAGTGTCCTCTGTCTTGCCTTGCTTCCACTGGGGGGACCCAAAGCCTCTTGTAGTTTTCTGAGAAAGCATGCATGTGGAAATGGAAATTTGCACCTTTCAGAATATCTTGATTCTATACACAATTCCTAGTTCAACTAGGTAAAGAGTGTTAGATTGAAAATGTTTTTCTTCAGAATTTAAAATGTATTCTTTTATTGTCCTTTAGCTATTCTGATCTAGTTTTGCTTTGTTTTGTTTGAGATGGTATCTTACTTTGTCACCAGGCTGAAGTGCAGTGGTGTGATCACAGCTCACTGCAACCTACCCCTTCTGGGCTCAAGTGATCCTCCCACCTCGGCCTCCCAAGTAGCTGTGACCACAGGCATGGGCCACCATGTCTGGCTGATTTTTTGTGTATTTTTGGTAGAGACAGGGTTTCGCCATATTGCCCAGGCTGGTCTCGAACTCCTGAACTCAAGTGATCTGCCTGCCTCAGCCTCCCAAAGTGCTGGGATTATAGGCATGGGCCACTGCACCTGGCTGTAAAAGTTTTTATTTCAATTATTTATCTCCCTCTAACCCTGACTTCTGGAAATGTGTTGAACCTTCTTTTTCCCAGAGATCTAAAATATCACAGTGATGTACCTTCATTTGAGTGTGTTTTCTCCCAGTGTACTGGGCACCTGGTGTATTCTCTCAAGTAAGGGAAATTTACGTAAGCTTTAGGAGACTCCTCCCCCCGTTTTACAAACGTATTTTTAGTAAACAAAATACAATTTTTTTTTTTTTTTTTTTTTTGAGACAGAGTCTGGTTCAGTTGCCCAGGCTGGAGTGCAGTGGGTCTCATAATGTTACTCAGGCTGGAATTGAGTGGCGCAATCCCAGCTCACTGCAACCTCTGCCTCCTGGGTTCAAGCAATTCTGGTGCTTCAGCCTCCCAAGTAGCTGGGATTATAGGCGTGCACCACAACGCCTGCCTCATTTTTTTATTTTTCATAGAGACAGGGTTTCGCCATGTTGGCTGGGCTGGTCTCCAATTCCTGACCTTAAGTGATCCACCCACCTCAGCCTCCCAAAGTGCTGGGATTACAGGTGTGAGCCACCTCACCCAACCAAAATAAAATAATGGCTCTTTTAAAAGTTTATAAAAAATAAACATTTATACATTGTTGGTCGGGCATGGTGGTTCACGCCTGTAGTCCCAGTACTTTGGGAGGCTGAGGCCGGCAGATTGTCTAAGCCCAGGAGTTTGAGACCAGCCCAGCCAACATGGTGAAACCCCATCTCTACTGAAAATACAAAAATTAGCCCAGCATGGTGGTAGGCATCTGTCGTCTCAGCTACTCAGGAGGCTGAGGTAGAAGGATCACTTAAGCCCCGGAGGTCGAGGTTGCAGTGAGCTGGGATTGCGCCACTGCATTCCAACCTCGGTGACATTGTGAGACCCTGTCTCAAAAAAAAAAAAAAAAAAAATCACATTCTTTTAAGTTAAAGGTATAGGTTGGGAGTGCATCCTTGGACACATTTTCGGATAACTGTCTTCTCTTCTCAGCTGCAGTTCACTCAGACTGACTTTTACATTACAAATTCAGGAAGGCAGTGCAGCTCACTGTGGTTGAATGCATTTGACTCGTGTTCAGTTTCTGGTTCTGCTCTTCACCATGTACAGTGCGAGCCATTCTTTCAGTTGGAAAGTATCTCATAGAGTTGTCAGGACCCGAACCACACAGCTGTGCATGAAATGCTTAGCAAAATACCCTGGATTGCTCTTCAGTTATCTCCTTGTCTCGTTGCCTTCTCTTCAGCTTCCAGTTTTTGCTGCTTTGCTTCCAGCCTTTTCCTTTGGTATATTTTAACTCCAGCAAATGCCAGACAGAGAATTAATGGTTTCTCTGCCAAGATATTATAGCAGCAGGGATGAGTATTCAAGCATCTTCCAGTTCATGGTAGACCAGCTTTGAATTCACTCCTGATCAACATAGCCCAGCCTCCAGACAAGTACATGAGGAGAGGGAGCTGTGGAAGGTCAAGTCCAGGGAGCTAGAAGGTTTGATGGTTTCTGGCTGCAGAACCACCTGCCCTTACCCTGCACATAAAGCAAGACCTTACCTAAGGAGTTTTTTTGAGACAGAGTCTCACTGTGTCACCCAGGCTGGAGAGTGCAGTGGCGCAATCATAGCTCACTGCAACCTGGAACTCCTGGGCTCAAGCAATCCTCCTGCCACAGTCTCCTGAGGAACTGTGACTACAGACATGCACTGCCAATGCCCAGCTAATTTTTTTAGAGACAGGGTTCTCACTATGTTGCCTCGAACTCCTGGCCTCAAGCAGTTCTACTTAGGCCTCCAAAAACACTGAGATTGCAGGCATAAGCCATTGCGGCCAGAAGATTTTTGTTTAATTTGAATTTTCTCTTTCCATTTTCTCAGTTCTTTCTAAAACTCCTTTTATACTTTTTTCTTTGCATGTATTTTCTCATGATTGTTTTTCTAACTGATCTGTGACCTGCTGTTTGCTTTTACTATTCCGTGAACATTTTTCAGGGTCTTGGATCTTTTGAATTATTACCATTTTCTATCTTAAAGAAGTACCGTACCTGGTTTCCCCAGTTTTCTATTTTAAAACTAATGTGTTTCTAGGGTTTACTAGTATAACAAGTGCGGTAGCAATCTTTTTTCTTTGTCTGTCTTTCCACATTTGTCCAGTGCTTTTCTTGAGGAAAACTTCCTTGAGGTAGAATTGTTGGGCTAAAGGGTATATAAATTTAAGGATTTTGTGACATAGTCTGAAGTTATCTTCCCCAAAGTTCTACTGGTTGAAACTGTCGTCAATAGTATGAGCCTTTTAAACTAAAAATGCTTTTAAAAAATTCCAAATGTTAAGGATCACCTTAAATAACATACTGTGTTTTATTGATTATAATGGGTGCTTCTTATTCATGTTTTAATATCTGAATCAGGGTACGGCTTATAATTGAGGGTTTCTTGGATCTCATGAAATATGGACCCGTTGATTGTTTATCTGGGGATAGAGGAGAGTGTCTGTTTCAAACCTTTGCAGTCCCATTCCTGAGACTAAGATATACCTACCCGCCCCCCCCAAGAAAAATGCTACGTTCTGCCTTGTGAAAACAAAATACTGAGACAAAGAATTACTAAGAACCTGACTTCCTGCCTGAACCTGGGGAAATGAAATTATGCAGAGGACAAAACAGTGTTTTTTCAAATCCCTTGCCAAAATCGCTTGCTCTGGCTTTGAAGGTGAGTGGTAGTAGCTGTCCCTGTTAAAACACTCAAGGCTGTGCCAATGTAGCATCATGTGGAAGCCAAACCATGGCACTTTCCTTCCTTTTAAAGTTCTGTAACAAGCTAGAAGCAATCCAGTACTTGACCTGTGAATTGTAGGATGCTGTGATCTCATAACTATTACAAGTACTTGAAGAATGAAAGTGATTTCTAAGAAGCTGAGTAAATTGTGCCCTTCCTGTTATAGATGACTTCAAAATGAATTATAGTATCCATGTAATAATGTTAGGTCACCTTTTTTTTTTTTTTGAGGCGGGGTCTCGCTCTGTCGCCCGGACTGGAGTGCAGTGGCCGGATCTCAGCTCACTGCAAGCTCCGCCTCCCTGGTTCACGCCATTCTCCTGCCTCAGCCTCCGGAGTAGCTGGGACTACAGGCGCCCGCCACCTCGCCCGGCTAGTTTTTGTATTTTTAGTAGAGACGGGGTTTCACCGTGTTAGCCAGGATGGTCTCGATCTCCTGACCTCGTGATCTGCCCGTCTCGGCCTCCCAAAGTGCTGGGATTACAGGCTTGAGCCACCGCGCCCGGCCTAGGTCACCTTTTATTTATTTACTGTCATGAGCAAACTTAGTTGGGAAGGATAAATAGGGTTTACTGAGAGTTGGAATTTTAATTATTCTATTGCCCTGTTGAGTTCTTTTAAAAAATAGTGAACATGGTTTCCATTTCTTAAAAGCAATACCCGACATTTGTAGAAAAAACTTTTATTTATTAATTTTATCATTGTTGTTATTATTTTTAGATAGAGTCTTGCTCTGTCCCCCAGGCTGGAGTGCAGTGGCGTGATCTTAGCTCACTGCAACCTTAGCTCACTGCAACCTCTGCCTCTCAGATTCAAGCGATGCTCGTGCCTCAGTCTCCTGAGTAATTGGGATTACAGGTATGCACGCCACCACACCCAGCCAATTTTTGTATTTTTAGTAGAGACAGCGTTTCACCAAGTTAGCCAGGCTGGCCTCGAACTCCTGGCCTCAAGTGATCCACCCACCTTGGCCTCACAATTGTTCCAGAATTTAAGTTATATATTATCTGTAATTTTTTTTAAAGCGTAGTTTCTTGTAAACTACTCTGTTTCCCCCTGTGACCATCTGTGCTGGATACCTTCCATTTGTCCTTCACATTCCCTCTCCACCATGATCCTGTATGGACTTCTTAAGGGCCTCCCTGCCCTCTGATGTCCCACTGACTGTATCTACTGGTATCATCAACACGAGACTCTCGGGTGAGAGGAGAGCAGGTTCTGGACCTTCATTCCCCAGGGTTCCTCCCTGCTGGGTCTCTGCTGGGTGTCTGTGTCCCTGTACAGAAGACAGGCTACCTAGCAGCTCTCTGCACACTGCTCTTTTCCCTGACTTTGATAACTGTTCGCTCACCCCCGCTTCTGATTGCCAAGTACTGCCCTATAGCTTGTGGTTTTCCTGCACCCTGCGGTATAAACAACATCCTTATTAAACCCTACTCAGATTACCCAATCTGAATGTGCCTGCTCTCCTGCTGAGACCTGATATATTACCTGTTTTCATCAATGATTAATTTCTCATGACATGCATAATGGCCACATAGTATTCCATAAATATCCAGGCTCCTACTGTTCAACGTATGTTTATTTCCTTCTTTTAAACATCTTTTAAGCTAAATCTTTCTGGATGTTCTTTACTGTTTTCTGAGGATGATTACTTAGAATTGATAAGAGGGTATGTGAATCTTCTTTAAAGATAAGTTTATTGGCCAGGCAAGGTGGTTCACACCTGTAATCCCAGCACTTTGGAAGGCCGAGGCGGGAGGATCACCTGAGGTCAGGAGTTCAAGACCAGTCTGGCCAACATAGCAAAACCCCATTTCTACTAAAAATACAAAAATCAGCCGGGTGTAGTGGCGGACACCTGTAATCCCAGCTACTCTGGAGGCTGAGGCAGGAGAATCGCTTGAACCTGGGAGGCAGAGGTTGCAGTGAGCCGAGATCGCACCACTGCACTCCAGCCTGCATGACAGAGCGAACAAACAAAAAAGATTGTTAAGGTATACAGTAAATCCACATTGTTTAGTGTAGAGTTCTATGAGTTTTGGCATTTGTGTTTTTGAAAAATAGCTTTATTGAGATATAATTACATATAAAATTGACCTTCTTAAAG
>NW_012119154.1:4824991-4825853 GCF_000951035.1 Colobus angolensis palliatus
TCGCTCTGTCGCCCGGACTGGAGTGCAGTGGCCGGATCTCAGCTCACTGCAAGCTCCGCCTCCCAGGTTTATGCTATTCTCCTGCCTCAGCCTCCCGAGTAGCTGGGATTACAGGTGCGCACCACCATGCCCAGCTAATTTTTGTATTTTTAGTAGAGATGGGGTTTCGCCATGTTGGCCAGGCTGGTTTCGAACTCCTGGCCTCAAGTGATCCACCCATCTAGGCCTCCCAAAGTGATGGGATTATAGGCGTGCGCCACCATGCCCAGCCGTATATTTTCTCTTTTAAAAATTTTAAAAATGCCTTCCTACTGTCACTGCTCTTATTCAAAGAACGTTTTCACCCCTCAAAAACAACTTCATCCTTATTAGCAGTCACTCCCCATTCCTCCCTTCCCTCAACCTTTGGTAACAACCAAGTTAACTTTCTATCTTTATGAATTTGCCTATTCTGGACATTTCACATAAGTGGAATCCTATGTGGCCCTTTTGGTCTGACTTCATTCACTTAGCATCATGTTTTTTAGGGTCATCCATGTTGTACTATGTATCAGTACTTCATTTTTTCTTTAATTGTCAGATATTTCACTGATGTATACATTATTTTGTTTACTCATCAGTTGATGGAGTTGTAATAGGTACTTCGTGTTCATGTTTTAATATCTGAATCAGGGTGCAGCTTATAATCGATGCCAAATTCATATACTGCTAAAACAAACAGAAACCTGGCAGCTGGGATTTCAGTCTGGATTCTGTTGAATCTATAGATCAATTTGGTGAGTGCTGCCATCATAACAAAATGAAGTCTTATAACCTATGAACTTGGGATGTTCATATTGCCTATTACGAATAATGCTGCTGT
>NW_012119154.1:4826268-4853019 GCF_000951035.1 Colobus angolensis palliatus
ATCATAACTCATTGTAACCACAAACTCCTGGGCTTGAGCAATTCTCCCCCTCAGCCTCCAAGTAGCTAGGACTACAGGTGTGGGCCACCATGCCTGGCTAATTGTTTAATTTTTTGTAGAGACAGGGTCTTGAACTCCTGGCCTAAAGTGATCCTCCCACCTTGGCCTTGCACAGTGTTGGATTACAGTCATGACCCACTCTGCCCAGCCTATGTACAAGCTTTTATGTGTACATATGTTTTCAGTCCTCTTGAGCATTTAGCAAGGAATGGAGTTACTGGGTAATGTCATATCTTTATGTTTAATATTGAAGTGGCTCACGCCTGTAATCCCAGCAATTTGGGAGGTCAAGGCAGGCAGATCACTTGAGCCCAGGAGTTAGAGACCAGCCTGGGCAACATGGCGAAACCCCATTTCTACAAAAAATACAAAAAATTAGCTGGGCATGGTGGTGTGTGCCTGTAGTCCCAGCTACTCGGGAGGCTGAAGTGGGAGGATCACTTGAGCCAGGAAAGTTGAAGCTGCAGTGAGCTGAGATTTTGCCACTACACTCCAGCCTGGGCGACAGAGTAAGATCCTGCCTCAGAAAAAAAAATTAAAGCACTGCTAGACTGTTTCCAAAGGGACTGTACTGCTTTACAATCCCTGCTGCAACATGAGGGTTCTAATTCTTCACTTCCTCGTCAAGACTTATTTTCTTTGATTCTGGCCATCCTAGTGAATGTGAGATCGTATCTCATTGTGGATTTGGTTTGCATTTTCATAATGACTAACAATATTGAGCAATCTTCATGTGCTTAATGGTCATTTGTACATTTTCTTCAGGAAGCTTTTGTCCATTTTAAAAATGGGTTAATTTGTCATCTGTTGTTGAGTTGTACGGGTTACACACTCAGGGATAAATCCCTTGTCAGATATACGATTTGAAAGTATTTTTCTCCCATTCTGTCTGTTATCTTTTCACTTTTCTTGAAGATGTCTTTAGAAGCACAAAGGTTCTTAATTTTGAAAAAGTCCAAAAAAATAAAAAAGAAAAAAAGAAAAAGTCCAATTTTTATAGTTTTTCTTTTGTCATTTGTGCTTTTGATGTCATATCTGAGAAGGCTTTGACTAATCCAAGGTCACAAAGATATTCTCTATTTTCTTCTAAAAGTTGTAGGCCTTATATTTAGGTCTACGATTCATTTTGAGTTCATTTTTGTCTATGATGTGAGGGAAGAGTTTAACCTCAGTCTTTCACATATGGATATCAATTGTCCCAGCACCGTTTATTAAAAGACTGTTTTTCTCCCATTGGATTATCTTGGCACTCTTGTTGAAAATCAAATGATCATAAATATGACGGTTTATTTCTGGACTCTCAGTTATATTTGATTGATGCACATCTCTACTCTTATGCCAGTACCATGCTGTATTGATTACTGTAACTTTGTAGTAAGTTTTGAAATTCAAAATGTGAGTCCTCCAACTTGGTTCTTTTTCCAAGTTGTTTTGGCTATTCTGGGCCCCTTGCATTTCCAAATGAATTTTAGGATCAGCTTGTCCTACAGTGCCGAAACAAACTACTGAAAACCTGGTGGCTGGGATTTCAGTCTGGATTCTGTTGAATCTCTAGATCAATTTGGTGAGTACTGCCATCATAACAAAATCAAGTCTTATAATTTATGAACATGGGGTATCTTTATTTTATTTTATTTATTTATTTATTTTGAGGTGGAGTCTCGCTCTGTCGCCCGGACTGGAGTGCAGTGGCCGGATCTCAGCTCACTGCAAGCTCCGCCTCCCAGGTTTATGCTATTCTCCTGCCTCAGCCTCCGGAGTAGCTGGGACTACAGGCACCTGCCACCACGCCCGGCTAATTTTTGTATTTTTAGTAGAGATTAGCCAGGATGGTCTCGATCTCCTGACCTCTTGATCCGCCCGTCTCGGCCTCCCAAAGTGCTGGGATTACAGGCTTGAGCCACCGCGCCCGGGCCAAACATGGGGTATCTTTATATCTATTTAGGTCTTCTCTAATTTCTTTCAACAATATTTTCAGTATACATGTCTTGCGCTGCTTTTGTTAAATTTATTTCTAAGTATTTTATTCTTTTTGATGCTATTGCAATTGGAAGTATTTTCTTAAATTCATGTTTGGATTGTTCAGTGCCAGATTATAGAACTCCAACTGAGTTTTTATTTCTCTTATTTTATATAAAAAATTTATACAAAAAAATTACAAGGTTTCACCATGTTGCCCAGGCTGGTCTCAAACCCCTGAGCTCAAATGATCCACCTGTCTCAGCCTCCCAAACTGCTGGGATTACAGGCGTCAGCCACCATGCCCAGCCTCCAAATGAGTTCTATATCCTTTCTCTTGCATTCTATAAGTTTGTCGACCTAATTTACTAGTTCTAATAATTATTTTGTGGTTCGACATATGTTTTTAAGGCTTTTGATGTTGCTGCCAAGTTATACAAAAAAGTTCATACCAGCTTGCATTCGAATGGTGTTTCAGCATATAACAAGATTTGTTTCTGCAAATACTCAAATTTTCTTTAGATATTTGCCAACTTGTTTGGGGTAGGAGATATTTGGAATAATAAAAACCAATTTGGCATGGGCACCAACTGGTCAGAGAGAACATCAGCTATAAATAATATTCAGGGGAGCCTGGACATGTGAAAAAGGGCAAATTGTTTTTATTTGCATTTCTGTGATCATTAAAGTTGAACATTTTAAATATGCTTATTAGACATCTATTTTTAATTAATTAATTTATGTTTTTTTGAGACAGGGTCTCACTCTGTTGCCCAGGCTGGAGTGCAGTGGTGTGATCATTGCTTACTGCAGCCTCAACCTCCTGGGCTCAGGTGATCCTCCCACCTCAGCCTCCCAAGTAACTGGAACTACAGGCACACGCCACCACACCTGGCTAATTTTTTGTATTTTTGGTGGAGACAGGGTTTCGCCATGTTGCCCAGATTGGTCTTGAACTCCTGGGCTCAGGCGGTCCACCTGCCTCAGCCTCCCAAAATGCCAGGGTTACATGCCTAAGCCACCATGCCCAGCCACATGTTACTTTTTATTACTATTCATGCCACTTTTTTTGTCAGAAATTCTAATTTGTATGAAATTTAAACTGTTAACTTCCTTTAGCCTTCTGGGCATTACTTAGCTAAACAGGGCTTCCCCAGCCCCAAGGTTACACAAATACTTGAAGAAAATATAGGAGAATTTTTTTTTTTTTAATATTTACTTTTTTGGTTGGGTGTGGTGGCTCACACCTGTAATCCTAGCATTTTGGGAGGCTGAGGCAGGTGGATGGCTTGAGCTCAGGAGTTTGAGACTAGTGTGGGCAACATGATGAAACCCTGTCTCTACAAAAAACACAAAAATTAGCTGGGCATGGTGGCGTGTGCCTGTAGTCCCATCTACTTGGGAGGCTGAGGTGGGAGGATGGCTTGAGCCAAGGAAGTAGAGGTTGCAGTGAGCCATGATCGTGCTGCCACTGCACTCTAGCCTGGGCAACAGAGCCAGACCCTATCTCAGAAAAAATACAATAAAAATATTTACCGTCTTAAATTTTAAGAAGATCTTCTTGTATGTATAATGTAAGAATTTTACTTTTTTACCCAAGTGGATATTCAATTGCATCACTATTAATCATATTTTATTTCCTTATATGCAGAACTATTTCTTAACCCTATTTTGTTCTATTCCTGTGTGAATTTCCAGGCCCTTTTAATTATTATACTGTTATATATTTTAATATTCAATAGGGTAAGCCATAGAAAATTTTCTGTTTCTTTGCTGTCGCTGTATACTTTTACTAACATTTAAGGTGATTTTTAGAATCAATGTTTCTTCAATTCCATTTCAACTTGGATTGTGATTTCATTATATTTATAAATGAATTTGAGGAGTTGACTTTCTGTTACCAAATCTTACCATCTAGGAATGTTGTATCTCTTCATTTATTCGGGTTATTTTATGTTCTCAAAGTGCTGAGTTTTTTCCAGATTAATCTTAGGCATTTCTTACTCAGTTTTAAGTATTTTCAATTTTTGATAAATGAGATTTGTCAAAAATGAATTGGATTTCACTCATTTCTGATTATTTGTGATTTATAAGAAAGGTGTTAATTTTTAAATTTTTGTCTTGTGTGTAGCTATCTTGAGTTATTCTCATACTTTTTGAATATGGGTTGTTTTCATTTTCTTTTTATACTTTTTTCCATTATTGCATAGACTAAGATTGCCAGTGTAATGTCAAATAATTGGGATGATGTAGATATCCTTGTCTTGCTCATAACTTTAATTGGATATTTCCAGTATTATAATGATAGTACTATTTTAACTGTAGGGTCTGTTAGTCTTTATTGAATTAAGGAAGGGAAGTTGAACTGTATCCCCTTTTTAATTAGGAATGATTTGAGCAGTATGAATGGGAATGGAGCTAGGAGATAGGATTGTTTTGGTGGGGAAGTGCTTTTTATTGAGGTGATCATTTGAGTTTTGTTTATTTCAGTTGGCTAATGTAGTGAACTGTATTAGGAAACCTAATGTTGGATTATTCTTGTACTCTTGGGATAACCTCTACTTAGTTATACGATTTTAATAAACTATTGAATTTAAATGTTTTTTACTCTTGGATTTGATTTATTAATATCATATCTAGGGATATTGTGGCTATGTGCATATGTAAAATCAGCCTTAGTTTCCTTTGATGTGTTCCATTTTGTCTGATTCTAATCCTGTCAGACCAGCTTTTTTTGTAGCATTCATTTATTTTCTTGTCCCTTTATCTTTTTTTTTTTTTTTTTGAGACAGAGTCTCACTCTGTTGCCCAGGCTGGAGTGCAGTGGCAGCACAACAGCTCACGGCACCCTCCACCTCTAAGGTTCAAGTGATTCTCCTGCCTCAGCCTCCCTAGTAGTTAGGATTACAGTTGCCCGCCATCTCGCCCTGCTAACTATTTTTGTATTTTTATTTTAGTAGAGACAGGGTTTCACCATGCTAGCCAGGCTGATCTGAAACTCCTGACCTCAGGTGATCCATCCGCCTCGGCCTCCCAAAGTGCTGGGATTACAGGCATGAGCCACTGTGCCCGGCCTCTTTATCTTTTTAAACTAATCATGGTAATTTATTTTCACCATGCATTTCTCCAATTTCTTTTTTAAGAGACCAGTTCTTGCTGTGTTGCCCAAGCAACAGTGGCTGTTCACAGGTGAAATCATAGTATACTTCAGCCTTGAACTAATGACCTCAGACAATCCTCCCACCTCAGCCTCCCAAGTAGCCGGGACTGCAGGTGAGCACTAATATGCCAAGCTTGTCCCTTTATGTTTTTATTTTTTATTTTTTGGGGGGGAGGATGGAGTGTCACTCTTGTTGCCCAGGCTGGAGTGCAGTGGCACGATCTCAGCTCACTGCAACCTCTGCCTCCCAGGTTCAAGTGATTCGTCTGCCTCAGCCTCCCGAGTAGCTGGGATTACAGGCGCACACCATCACGCCCAGCTAATTTTTGTATTTTTAGTAGAAACAGAGTTTTACCATGTTGGCCAGGCTGGTCTCGAACTCCTGACCTCGGGTGATGCACCCGCCTCAGTCTCCCAAAGTGTTGGAATTACAGGCGTGAGACACTGCACCCGGCCTTGTCCCTTTATTTTTTATTTTTTATTTTTTTTGAGACAGAGTCTCGCTCTGTCGCCCAGGCTGGAGTGCAGTGGCGCGATCTCGGCTCACTACAAGCTCCGCCTCTCGGGTTTACGCCATTCTCTGCCTCAGCCTCCCGAGTAGCTGGGACTACAGGCGCCCGCCATCTCGCCCGGCTAGTTTTTTGTATTTTTAGTAGAGACGGGGTTTCACCATGTAGACCAGGATGGTCTCGATCTCCTGACCTCGTGATCTACTCGTCTCGGCCTCCCAAAGTGCTGGGATTACAGGCTTGAGCCACCGCGCCCGGCCTGTCCCTTTATTTTTTAATTGAGTGGGATTTGTATAACATAAAATTAACCAGTTTAAAATGAACAATTGAGTGGCATTTACTACATTTACAGTGTTGTACAATTGCCACTTCTAATTCCAAAACACTTCATATCCTCCAAAAGGAGACACCCCTTTTATTTTTTACCTTTCCTTGTCATCTTGTTATAAGTACATCTTCTATATGTATCATATAGTTAGATTTTATTTCTATACCCAGTCTGAGAACTTGTCTTCCAATATAGGAATTTAACACATTTATATTTATTGTGATTATTTAGAATTCTTAGTTTTCCTTATTTTTTCCTCTAGTGATTTAAAGTTATAAATTCTATTTGTTTGGAGTTACTTTAAAATTTTTACCCACATTTTAAGCTAATAGTTTTCTAAATATCCAGATAATTAATCAAGATATATAATTATATGATTCTATTCAAAGGACAACACTTTCTTCCTTACCTATTCCTGGCCATGTACTTTATGTCAGCCAACTTTCTCTGGATTAAAAAAAACATGACAGCTTTATTGAGATATAATTTACATACTGTAAAGTTCACCCATTTGAAGTATATAACTAAGTTGCTTTTAGAATATTCACAGCGTTGTACAATCATCACTACAACTACTTTTAGAACATTTTCACTACCCTAAAAAGAAACCCCATACCCACTAACGTATATTCTCCATCTCTTCCCAAATCCTCCCTCCACCAGCCCTAGTCTAGCTACTAATCTACTGTCTGTCTCCATAAATTTGCCTATTTTGGACATTTCCTATAAAGGGAGTCCTATAATATATGGTCTTCTTTGCCTTCTTTTTGTAGCTTCTTTCACTTAGCGTAGTATTTTCAAGATTTATCCATGTTGTGGCATGTATCAGTATTTCATTTCTTTTTTTTAACAAACTAATAGTCCATTGTGTAGAAATATCACATTTTATTCATCTGTTCATGGACATTTGGTTGTTTCTGCCTTTTAACTATTATTAATAATGCTGTTAAGAATATTTATGTAGAAGGTTTTGTGTGGATATATATTTTTATTTCTCTTGAATATATTTCATGCTGTTAAGAGTGGAATTGCTATCATCACATGGTAACTCTCCATTTAACTTTTTGAGGAACTGCCAGACTATTTTTCAAAGTGCGTGTGCCATTTTACAATCCCTGTACTACTTTTTAAAAAATGATTTCTTAGGAATCGTTGCTTGGCAGTCATCTTAAGATTCCCACCCATATTACTGAACAACTATTTAGACTTAACCACAAGTTTAAATTTGTTCACGATATTATTTTTCATGTTATTTTTTGTGTCACTTTCTTGATTTTTCATTTTGCTGGAGATACTTTTTTGCATAATTGTTTTAGAAAGGGTTTGAAAGTGGTAAACTTTTTGAATCATTGCATATCCATCACATCTTCTTTTACCTTTATATTTGAATAATAATTCGGTTAGTATAAAACTATAGATGTCAAAATTTCATTAATTTTTACTCAGTTCTTTTTTTGGAGGGGTGAGGACAGGATCTAACCCTGCCACCCAGGATGGAGTGCAGTGGCATGATCTTGGCTCACTGCAGCCTCAACATCCCCAGGCTCAGGTGATCCTCCCACTTCAGGCTCCCGAGTAGCTGGGACCACAGGCACTTGCCACCATGGCCAGCTAATTTTTTTGTAGAGACAGGATCTCGCCACGTTGCCCAGTCTGGTCTCAAACTCCTGGGCTCTAGTGATACACCTGTGTTGGCCTCCCAAAGTGCTGGGATTACAGGTATGAGCCAGCGTGCCCAGCCAAGACAATTTTTTTTAAATTAATTCTTTGAGGATATTGTTCCATTGTCTTCTAACATCCAGTGTTTTTTGTTTTTTGGTTTGTTTTGTTGTTGTTACACAGGGTGTCACTCTGTCACCTAGGCTGGAATGCTGTGGCTCAAACATGGCTCACTGCAACCTCAGCCTCCTGTGTAGGTGGGACCACAGGTGTGCACCACCATGCCTGGATAGTTTTTTTTGTTTTTTTGTAGAGATAGGAGTCTCACTTTGTTGCGCGGGCGGGTCTCCAATTCCTGGGCTCAAGCAATCCTTCTGCCTCAGCTTCCCAGAGTGCTGGGATTACAGGTGTGAGTCACTGTACCTGGCTGCATTCGGTGTTGTTAATAAGAGACTTGATGGTCTGGTAGTATCTAAACAGGCCTGTTAGTCTCAGTATCTCCCAGGCCTTGACCATTCATGAATGTACATTCCCACAGACTTTGTTGCAGCAGAGTCTTGCGTGAATGATGTCTTGCGCTACTACCCATGCAAATGTACACTGGTGGTGTAGCAATAAATTGTAGGTGAAATGGCGGTGTTATATACAGGAGAAATGGCTTATGAAAGGCAGTTTTGTAATCATGTAAGATAATTATAGGGAAGTTTCTTCAGGTTGATGTGGTTTGGAATAAAAGATTGTTAAGGCCTTCCTTGGAGTTTCCCAAGTCCTGGTGGGATCTTTCCCTGCCCTCACTCTAATCTGGGAGGACTCAGGGAGACAAGGCCCTTCTCTCAGGACAGCTCTAGCCTGATATTTCCTGGTGTTACCTGCTGAGAAGATGTTCCTTGCATCTGTTGCAGTAAACTGTAACTTCTATAATGTTTGTCAGAGGGCTAGCTTTCGCTGGGCTTCAAATCCACTCCTCTGTGGGAATCAGGTTCTCTTTTCCTTTTAAGTAACTAAATGGTCTTTTTCCCTCCCTAGAAGCTTTTGAAATTGTTTCCCTAACTTTAGGGATCTATGGCGATATCTCCCTAGATACCACTGTATGTCTGGAAGAGGCACGATCTCGGATCACTGCAACCTCTGCTTCCTGGGTTCAAGCAATTCTATGTCCCAGTAGCTGGGATTACAGGCGCGGCCACTATGCCTGGCTAATTTGTGTGTTTTTAGTAGAGACGAGTTTTTGCCATGTTGACGCAGCTGGTCTCAAACTCCTGACCTCAAATGATCCACCCACCTCAGCCTCCCAAAGTGCTGGGATTACAGGAGTGAGCCATCACACCTGGCCTGGAAAGGCATTCTTTATTTGTGGGCTCTTTATAAGTACTATACAAATCTAGCTTCAGCATAGGGAAATTTCTCTTATTTTCTGCATTGGTTCTTTGTTTCCTCCTTTAAAGGAATCTTAATTCAATCCAGGAGTTCCAGGACAGATTAAACTATCTTCAATATCTCCTAATTTTTCTTTCATGTTTCTCCTTGTACTTTGCAAAGAGTGTAATTTTCTAGAAAAATTACACTTTAAGCCCAAATTCAGATTTCCAGTTAAGTATGCGCTGCCTTTCAACCCATCTATTGCTTTATTATGGCTTTGATAGTTTTAATTCCCAAAAATTAGTCATTCTAAAATATTTGCTTTTAGTCTGATCTCTTTTTTATTGAATCGCTGTAAGGATCTTGAGTGTATTTTCTTTGTTACTGAGAGACCACTTCTGCTTGTTGAATCTGTTGCTTCTCCTGTGCTGTTTTCTTCAGTCATTTGGTGATTAATGGTTGTCCATGTTTGTAATCATAGATGAAATGACTGGAGCCTGTTTGCTCAGCTTAAGTGAGAATCCCTGTACCCCGGCAGTGAATATGGGTTTTCATCATGTGATCTGCATCTGGTGGTTTTTCAAAGGAAAGGAAATATTGATAGGCCTGGGAGGGGGAATCTAGGGGTAGTGGAGCTGCATAGGCTTTCTTATGATGTGTGCAAATAGCTTGTTGAAGCATCTGGAAATCTCAAATCTTTATCCTGGGGGCTATTTCCGGAAGTAGCTGCTGCAGGGAGGGGGAAGATAATTTACTCAGTAGTTTCTAAGTCTTTAAATGTACTCCTTAGCAGATTACCCTTGACTCATTCCTTCTCCAACTTTGGTTATTGCTTCGAATCCTTGGCTTACCTGAAGGTGTTTGGAGGCTTGCTTTTTTTAGTAGGTCCTCTATTTTCCACTCCAGAGCTGCAGACAAGAAACTCCCTTGGTTATCATTATTTTGTTCTGAAGTGCCTTCCGGGAAGTTCTCTCTGCTCCAGACTGCTGTTGCTGCTTTTTCTAGCTTTTCAGCACTACTACGTATTTTTTTAATTTGGGGGTGGGAGACGTTTCAGTGGAATTTGGGAAGGATAAAGAGGTCAACATACAGGTCCAGCTACAAAGAAGTTCAGTAGTTTTGTTATTCACTTATGGATATTTTAAGCATCTATTAGGAATATTGACCTTCTTTGTTGTGAATAATTTTTCTAGCTTATCTCTTAGTTTTATTTACAGTGCTTTTTTTTTTTTTTTTTTTGAGATAGTCTTGCTCTGTCACCCAGGCTGAAGTGCAGGGGCACGATCACAGCTCACTGCAGCCTCGACCTCCTAGGCTCAAGTGAGCCTCTCACTTTAGCCTCCTGAGTAGCTGGGACTACAGTTACATGCCACCATGCCTGGCTGATTTTTTTGTTGTTGTTGCCCAGTTCTCAAACTGGGCTCAAGCAATCCGCCCGCTTTGGCCTCCCAAAGTGCCATAGTGATTTTATTTACAAAATCTAAAGTTTATCTTCAAATCTCTCAGTCTTACTGTCTTCCCCATGTTGGGCATCATCCTTAGAAAGTACTGTCTCACTAACATGTCAGCAGAGCCTGAGTTCTGTCCCCTCGCTTCCCCACATCCCCGCCCCCGGACAGCACGCGCTTCACCACTTGTTCCACCTTCTCCACCAACTGCCGGTCCCTGAGCTCTGTCCAGGCACCCAGCTATGGCATCCGGCCAGTCAGCAGCGCAGCCAGCATCTCTGCAGGTGCTGGGGGGCTCTGGTTCCCAAATCGCCGTGTCCCATTCCACCGGCTTCCAGGGTGGCATGGGGTCCGGAGACCTGGCCACGGGGACGGCCAGGGGTCTGGCAGGAATGGGAGGCATCCAGAATGAGAAGGAGACCATGCAAAGCCTGAACGACCACCTGGTCTCCTACCTGGACAGAGTGAGGAACCTAGAGACCATGAACCGGAGGCTGGAGAGCAAAATCCGGGAGCACCTAGAGAAGAAGGCACCCCAGGTCAGAGACTGGAGCCATTAACTTCAAGACCATCGAAGACCTGAGGGCTCAGATCTTCTCAAATACTGTGGACAATGCCCACATTGTTCTGCAGATTGACAGTGCCCGTCTTGCTGCTGATGACTTTAGAGTCAAGTATGAGACAGAGCTGGCCATGCGCCAGTCTGTGGAAAATGACATTCATGGGCTCTGCAAGGTCATTGATGACACCAATGTCACTCGGCTGCAGCTGAAGACAGAGATCAAGGCCTCTCAAGGAGGAGCTGCTCTTCATGAAGAAGAACCACAAAGAGGAAGTAAAAGGCCTACAAGCTCAGATTGTCAGCTCTGGGTTGATCGTGGAGGTAGACGCCCCCAAATCTCAGGACCTTGCCAAGATCATGGAAGACACCCGGGCCCGATATGACAAGCTGGCTTGGAAGAACCGAGAGGAGCTGGACAAGTACTGGTCTCAGCAGACTGAGGAGAGCACCACAGCGGTTACCACACAGTCCACTGAGGTTGGAGCTGCTGAGATGCTGCTCGCGGATCTGAGATGTACAGTCTAGTCCTTGGAGATCGACCTGGACTTCATGAGGAATCTGAAGGCCATCTTGGAGAACAGCCTGAGGGAGGTGGAGGCCCACTACACCCTGCAGATGGAGCAGCTCAACGGGATCCTGCTGCACCTGGAGTCAGAGCTGGCACCGACCCGGGCAGAGGGACAGCACCAGGCCCAGGTGTACGAGGCTGTGCTGAACATGAAGGTCTACTGGAGGCTGAGATTACCACCTACCACCGCCTGCTGGAAGATGGCGAGGACTTCATGCTTGGTGATGCCCTTTACAGCAGCAACTCCATGCAAACCATCCAAAAGACCACCGCCCGCCGGATAGTGGATGGCAAAGTGGTATCTGACCAATGACACCAAAGTTCTGAGACATTAAGCCAGCAGAAGCAGGGTGCCCTTTGGGAAACAGGAGGCCAATAAAAAGTTCAGAGGTCATTGGAAAAAAAAAAGAAAGTACTATCTCACTAACAAAGCTAAATATAATGAACTATACATTAATATTTTACCTATATTTTTCTTGTGCTTTAAAATATTTAACTTTAATATTAAACTGCATTTCAGCAGAAATATAAAGTTGGGCTCTAATTTTGTTTTCAAATGTCTACTCAATTGTCCCAGCATTTCATATTGGTGAATTCATTGTACATTCCCTTACCTGGATTGCTTTCTGTTTTTCATTTACTACTTGTACCTGCTTGGGTTCAACTGTACACTTTCTAGTCTGTTCTATTCTTTGTTTCCATGTTAGTTCTAGATTACATGTTAATATCTAATAGGATAATCTGTCCCAGCTGTGATTTTTTTTTAATTTTTTTTTCCCTATTTTCACATGTTTATATGTTTCTTCTTCAAGTTGACCTTTATAACTTTTTTCACAGTCACTGCTGGTGCCTCCTTTCCTTTGTCAGATTATATTGGATTTTTATATGACACATAGATTAATTTTGGGAAAATCATTTTTCTTGTGCTTTTATACTATTCTAGTTCCTAAGAGGGAAACTTTTCAGCTATTTCTTTGTCCAGGTTATGTCTTAGTATTGATTCTTAAGCTGCTCAAGGTCTTTCCCAGTCTAAAATGCTATGAGGGTTGGATATAGTGGCTCACACCTATAACCCCAGCCCTTTGAGAGGCCAAAGCCAGAAGATTGCTTGAGGCCAGGAGTTTGAGACCACCCTGAGCAACATAGTGAGACCATGTCTGTACAAAAAATTTAAAAATGAGCCAGGTGTGGTGGTGCATGGCTGTAGTACCAGATACTTGGGAGGCTGAAGCAGAAGGATTGCCTGGGCGACAGAGTGAGACTATGTCTGTCTCTTTAAAAAAGAAGAAAAGCTAAGAAAACAAAATGCTATGAGTTTTACAGTGCAGATTAATAATGCATATCTTGTTTATTGTCATAAAAATGTGTTGAATATTTACTGTGTGCCAGAATCTGTGTCTAGCCCTTAGAATATAGTGGTAAATAGCACTTTTCTATGTTTGTTGAAACAAATGATCAATTACAGGATTTAAGACATGTAAAGAAAAATATGCTTAAAAAGATATTAAATTATAGTAGGAAAAACTCAAGTTTTCAAATTTGAGGTGAAATTCAAGAGACATTTATCCCTTATAGGTATTTGGTCCTTTATTCACCCCATAGAGAGAGTTAAATCTAAAATTTGGCAGGAAAATACCATTTGTTTGTTTTTGCTAAGATTGAGTAGCACTGTTTCTAGGAAGGTGCCTGTACTTTTAGAGAAACACTCTACCATTTAAAGGGTTTTCACGTTCATTATCTCACTTGATAATAAACCAGTCCCAGGTTGTGGGGAATCCCTTCTTTCTTTCATTTCCGTTTCTAGTTGAGCCATGATTTGAGGAAACAGTTCTTAAATAACACATGAATGAGTCAACCACACCCTTGTGGAGTTCAGCGTGAAACAAATGCCATCTGATTGCTTGTCCATCCTCTGTACACACCCATGAGATTCATGGTACCAGCCTAGTAATATGCCCCGTTCATGGGAAAGTAGAATATTTATTGTCTTAGAGTTCAGCTGAAGATATCAGTCTACTGTAGCTGGTTGAAGCTGCAAGGGATTTATTATGCATCATTAGTTGGCTTCCAAAATTTTTGGTAGGGTTGGTGGAGCAGGCTCTAGGCTGAGGTTCCAGGAGCACCTACTGGAATCATACCACGGAACTGGCCTGCCATCAGAAGGAAGGCGAGGAAGCAGGATCTACTCTCATGTCTTCTGGGTCCTGGATGTCTATTGTCCCCATTGCGGGTCATGATACCAAATGGCTGCCCCCTGACTTGCCTCTCAACACTGTGAAGCAAGGAATGGGACGCTGGGATTTCAGTTTTCTGTGGACTGACGCAGAAAAACAAGTACCTCCATGGCTATGTCTGCCAGCAGGAACATAGAGGCATCCAAAGCATGTCCTTTGGGCCATGGTGTTGTCTTTTTCCTTCTAAGTCTAGGTTGGGTGTGCCTGCCGAAGCTACATCATTGTGTGGAACCCGAGCTGTGGTCCAGCTTTCCAGCCTCTAGTGAGCAGTAAGGCACACTGCAAGGGGAATGTGGCAGAGGTGAGTGGATCCACGTGGAGTATTTACTACATCCACTTCATTGGATTCTACCTGGGTCACTGTGTTGGAGGTGGAAGGCCACCTGTGATTTGTGTTGCTTCTAAAACATCCTAAGGACTTGCCCTGTTTCAGTTAAGACACACATTTGATTTCTAGCCATGTAACCTTTACAACTGACCTGATACTTCCTGAACTTCCATCTGTAATAATGAGAAAGATAATGACGATGTCACATGTTAGTAGAAGATAAAGTGAGCAAAAATACATCGAAGCTCTGTCTCAGAGGTAAATATTAGCTTATTTCTTGGGTTACTGTAGGCTTATTTCTTCCCTTCTTTTATCAGCCAGTCTGGATATTGTAGATTAATTCTGCTTGGACTGGGCTGTGTTTGGAATGAGTGGTCATATCAGCTTCTAGTGAGTTTTCACACACTCAGCAATGAGCGGGAACATAGAATTTAGCCTCTCTGGTATATACTAGGGTTAGAATTAGGATCATACCTGTAACTAAAGAAAGCTTAAAAGCTATGTTAAAAACCACAGAGACCTGCTTATTTGAACTTTGAACACAACGGGTTCATTTAGACTATGTAAATGATTAGTAGAATGATCTAGACACTGTCATGAGTGATGCCAGCTTTATAGGTAGAGTGGGAAGATTTCACTGATTTGTGTTCCTATAGACTTTATTCAAAGAAGTCCTAAAAAGCCGTGGGGTAGTCAATTTTCCAGAGGTCTGAGTTTAATGACCTGTGTTGGAAAACGTGCAAAGCTCTGATCTCATTCCTTATCTTGCCTTGCCCTTTCCTTCATCTATTCAAACTCTAATTATAACAGGTGCCGCTTTCTGTGGGGAAAATGGGGATCTTTATTGTGTATTTTAACCTGCCTTGTTTCCAGAAAGAGCTTCAGGTAGGACAGAAATCTTTACATTTAGGTTTTAAAGGATGCAACAAGTAATCTACATCAATCAAAAACTGAAAAGCACAAAGATCACTTTGTTTGAAGCACTAAACACTGAGCAGGCTTGAAGGGATAGTCTCAGATAAGTCACCTTTAGAGAAAAAAAGCAGTTATGTTGCCTGACACTGTTCACAGCAGTCTCGGAGTAAACAATATTGAGAGCTTGTCAGCTAATCTCCCTGCAACTTTAGTTTCAGAGGGGAGAAATGTCTGTGTTCTTTGAAGCTCTGACCTTCTTTTGGTCTCAGGGAATTTCCTCAGGGAGAGAGATGTCTGAAGAGATCTATAACAGGTATACTTAATATTCTACTAGCTTATGCTTTGGAAATTATGTCTAAGATTCCTTTTAATTGTGACATGAATATTGAGCAGTTTTCCTTTTTATTCACATTTCAGATCATGAACTAATGTTCATACCTCCCTGGGAAGCTAATGTGAGATTTTTAAACTTCCCTTTATGTGATTAGGTTGCTTTTGTGACAGGTGGAAGACCAAAGCTCAGTTAACTAGGTCACTGGTTACTACCAGGCTGGTTTAGCGGCTAGTCTGTGGAACAAGAGCTCAGGTGGGAGCTGACGCTTATGTTTCCAGTCTCCGAAGGTACGAAAAAGGTCAGTCCACAAGAGTTAGGTTGCAGATTTACATAACTGAGAAGTGGGGAGATGTCTTCTGCATGCCCCCAGAAATAAGATTCCTTCTTTGTTTCACTAAAACTTTTTTGTGTAAAATATCATACAGTACTAAAACCCATATACAATTTATTTTTTTAAGAGATGGGGTCTTGCTGTGTTGCCCAGGCTGCAGTGCAGTGGCATGATCATAGTTCACTCTAAACTTGAACTCTTGGACTCAAGCAATCCTCCTGTCTCAGCCTCCTGAGTAGCTAGGATTACAGACTTGCACTACCATGCCTAGCTAATTTTTTTTTTTTTTTTTTTTTGAGAAAGGGGTCTCACTGTGTTACCCAGTCTGGTCTCAAACTCTTATACTCAAGTAATCTTCCTGCCTCGGCCTCTCAAAGTGTTGGGACTGCAGGCATGAGCCGCTGTACCAAGCTACCTGGCTAATTAAAAAACAATTTTTGTGTGTGGGGATAGGGTCTCACTATGTTTCCAGGCTGGTCTCAGACTCCGGGCCTTAAGCAATCTTCCTGCCTTGGCCCCCCAAAGCTCTGAGATTATAGATGTAAGCCACTGGGACTGGCCTAGACTTTAAATCATGATCAAACAAGTAACCATACGCAGCCACTGAGGTTAAGAAATAGAACATTACGATATTTTAGAGACCCCTTGTAGCCCCTGCCCTCTTCTGCAGAGATAACCACTATCCTGTTTTGTTTTGTTTTTCTTTAAGCATGTATGCATTCTGTATCCTTTTTATTTATTTATTTTTCATTTTATTTTATTTTTTTGAGACAGAGTTTCACTCTTGTTGCCCAGGCTGGAGAGCAATGGCGTGATCTCAGCTTATCGCAACCTTTGCTCCTGGATTCAAGTGATTCTCCTGCCTCAGCCTCCTGAGTAGCTGGGATTACAGGCATGCGCCACCACTCCCAGCTAATTTCGTATTTGTAGTGGAGATGGGATTTCTCCGTGTTGGTCAGGCTGGTCTCAAACTTGCGACCTTGGGTGATCCGCATGCCTCGGCCTCCCAAAATGCTGGGATTATAGGCATAAGTCACCGCGCCCGGCCTCATTCTGTATTCTATAAAGTTCAAAATTTTCCAAGTATAACAATACTTGGTAAACATATACAATACAAGGTAAACAATACCTTGCCTCATTTTGCATCTTACGGAATACAGAATCACATGGGATTTCCTTCTCTCACTTGCTTCTTCCATTCATCATTGAGTGTTTTCCATATTGACACAGGTAGCTGTTGTTCCTTAACTTTTACAGTTTTACCATATTTTATGAATGCACCATAATTTGCCCCTTCTAGGTTGACGGCCTCCGGGATTGCCATCTTTTGAACTGATGAACTTTGTTTGTGTGTGTTTCTCATTCCCTTTCTTCTGTTTGTTTGGAAGTTATGCTGTATTCTTTTAGTGGGTCTCTAGCTGTCTTAACATGCATATTTAATCTATTATACAGGCTAAAATTAAACAGTATTTTTATCCTGCTCCTAAACAAATACGAAGACCTCAGAACTCTAAATCAGATAACATTCTTCACAATTTATAGTATTTTCTTGTTATTTAGTGTTAGCTACTTTTCCACCTACAAATTAAGCATTCTAGTTGTTTTACATAGTCAACAATTTAGCTTTACTCACAACCCACATAGTTGCCTTATATCTTTGCTCATTGTTCCTTCTTACACCTCACATCTATTTTTCTCTGGAAATCTTTTTCTTCCTCATTCTTGAAAGATAGTTATACAAGTTATAGAATTCTAAGTTGGCAGTTATTTTTGTCTCAGTGCATTTGAAAGTATCATTCTTCTATCTTACTGGTCTCCATGGTTGTTGATGCTGGCAGTCAGAATTGCAGATTGCCATTCTTTTTTTAAATTTAGCTACTTTAGCTTCTTAAATTTTTTTTTGTCTTTGTATACAGCAGCTTCATTATGATAATGTCTAGCTCAGGTTTTCTTTTTATTTATCCTTGGGTTTGGTTGAGATTCTTAGATCTAATTACTACTCTTTCAACAATAATGGAAAATTATCAGCCATTATCTCTTAAAATATTGGGAATATTGTCCTTCCCATTTTATTTCATCTACTTCTAAAACTCTAAATATGTATTAGATCCTTAGACTCTATCTTCCATGTCTTTTAAACTGATAATTTTCACACCTCTTTAAATAGTCTAAAAATCACTGAATTCTACACTTTTAAAAGGTGAATTCTATGATGTATGCATTATATGGTTTAAAAAAAGGATAGAAGCTCAAGAGTCCTCAAAGTTTAACAGATTTGCAGGGTGGAAACTGGTTTTGGCATTGATGACTCTCAGGATTCTTGTTTTATTTAATGTTTGGCTTCTTGGGATATTTTCTTTTCATGCCAGCTCAGCAACATGCTTAAAAATGTTTTAGCTGGGCATGGTGGCTCACATCTGTAATCCCAGCACTTTGGGAGGCTGAGATAGGCGAATCATGTTTGAGATCAGCCTGAGCAACATGGCGAGACCCTGTCTCTACAAAAAATTACAAAAATTAGCCAGGCATGGTGGTGCATGTCTGCAGTCCCAGCTACTTGGGAAGCTGAAGTGGGAGGATTGCTGGAGCCCAGGAGGTTAAGGCTGCAGTGAGTAGTGATCGTGCCACTGCACTCCAGCCTGGGTGACAGGGTGAGACCCTGTCTCAAAAAAAAAAAAAAAAAAATTCATATTTTACCCATACTTGTTTCATTTGGGAGGATACCCAGTCTGTCACAGTGTCAGAAATTGAAGTCAGAATTCCTTTAGTTTTTTTTGTTTTAAAAAAGTTCAAGGTGCTAAGAAACGTTGTAAGGACAGTGTAGTGAACTTCCTCATACATTCACTGTAATTTCTCAAATGTAAATATCGTGCTTCATCCTCCCTCCTTCCTGTCTGTCTGCTTCATATTTTATGGAACCATTTGAGAGTAGGTTGCAGACATCACACCCCTGAATACCCTAGCTATTCCAGCATGCATCTCTAAAGGACAAGAATATTCTCCTGCATAACCACAGTGGAACCATCATTCTCAAAGTTTACCAAATTGTCCTAATAATGTTCTTTATATTCCTTTTCCCTGTCTAAGATAGAGCATAAGATCACACAATATATTGCGTCATCATGTCTCTTTAGTATCCTTTAGTCTAGAGTATTCAGTCTTTGTCTTTCAGGACCTTGACAATTTTGAAGAATCCAAGTGAGCTGTTTGGGGAATGCTCTGCAAATTAGGTGTGTATGGTGTTTCCTTGTGAGTAGATTCAGGTTATGTATTGTTGGCAGAAATCCCACTGAAGCAATGTTTGTCCTTCTTAGTACCGTACATCAAGGGGCTTGGGATGTCAGTATATCCCATGATTAGTGAATGTAACCAGAATCACTTTTCTTTTCTTTTCTTTTTTAAAAGACAGGGTCTCACTCTGTCACCCAGACTTGAGTGCAGTGGTGCAATCACGGCTCGCTGGAACCTCAACCTCCCAGGCTCAAGCAATCCTGCCACCTCAGCCTCCCAAGTAGCTGGGACTACAGGTGTGCACCACCACACCTGGCTAACTTGGGTGTTTTTTTGTGGAGACAGGGTTTCGCCATGTTGCTCAGGCTGGTCTCGAACTCCTGAACTCAAGCAGTCTACCCATCTCAGCCTCCCAAAGTGCTGGGGTTACAGGTGTGAACCATCACACCTGGCCAGAATCATTTTTCTGCAAGCTAAATGTGATCCTTTTCTGAGCAGAATGACAGAGAATTGGGAGCCAAACAGACTTGGCTTTGAGTCTTGGCCCTGCTGCTATTAGCTCTGAGATCTTAAGCAAAATATTTAATATGTTAAAGCATCTGTAAAATATACCCACTTCTTACGATTATTGAAAGAGTCAAATGGAAATTCATGTAAATTGTTTAGCACTGGCACATTATAAGAACTCATAACTCTTGTTCTGGGGGAGATGATGGTATCCAAATGGCATGGGGACCTCTCCGTCCCTCAAAGCTATTGGTGAAATTGCTCAGAATCTCTGTGTGACGAGCACAAAGGCCTCCCATGTATTTCTTTTTTTTTTGAGACAGAATCTTGCTCTGTCACCCAGGCGGAGTGTAATAGTGCGACCACAGCTCACTGCAACCTCTGCCTCCAGGGTTCAAGCAATTCTCGTGCCTCAGCCTCCAGAGTAACTGGGATTACAGGTCTGCACCACCACGCCCAGCTAATTTTTGTATTTTTAGTAGAAGTGGGGTTTTGCTATGTTGGCCAGGCTGGTCTTGAACCCCTGGCCTCAAGTGATCTGCCTGCCTCAGCCTCCCAAAGTCTGGGATTACAGGCGTGAGTCACCACTCCTATGTACTTCAGTTAATTCCCAAAGAGCCTGTATTCTCTTGCTCTTTTCCGCCTTCTCCCCCACCTCCTTTATCCTTTGCTGTCATCCATCTCTGGTGTCTGTAAAAAGCTCACTGGGTTGGTTTTAGGTGTTGACCGATGACCGGTACAGAGGCTCTTGGAGAATGCAAAGACCTACCTCCTGTTCCATTCTCCTCCCACTTCTGTTTGATCTCCCTTCCCTCCTGGATTACTCATCCTTCTCCTCTCCAAATCCTTCTCCTTCTGTTGTGCAGGGAAACTCTCTCCAATTCCTACCTCCAAACTGTGTACCTTAATTCAGTGAGGGCACTGCAGAGAAAAGACTTCTCGCCAAACCGGAAGCAACTCCTTAGAGGGCAGTGGGCCTTATAAACAGGAACTTCTTTTCCTGCAACATGATTGTTTTTATTCTTCTTATTGTGCAACAGCAATGCCGTGGATATTTCCCTGATGTTTATTTTGACTTGAGAGCACAGCAAGTGGTTTGAACTTGTATGAGCAATACCTTCATGCTGGCACTGCTTGGCTGGCAATTAGAGTAATTGCCTGTGGCTAACCATGGACCTTTGCATGGGTGCTTTACCTGAATCCAGAGGAGAAAGCTGGGGTCAGCTGAAATTGTGCCCACAAGATCTTTGTTCTTTGGAGGGGAGGATTAGCTGGGGCCCCGTGCAATGCTGATGCCACTTTGGTGGTTTTCTTATAACCCGTGTCGTCAGTGGTTCCCACAAAATGAGCATTGGATGCTGCACCTTCTGCGTCTTCCTTTATGCCACCTCCCACTCCTCCTTCACGAAGCTGTTTGTCTGGATGAACTTGTTTGGTGAGGCTGCCAGACCTTCCATATCAAACTGAGGGCTGCCTTTTTCACCTACTGTTTTTTGCTTCATGATTCTAATATCTAGCCCTGTCTCCTGAGAAAAAAAAAAAAATTGTTTTTTTGAGATGGGGTCTCACTCTGTCGCCCAGGCTAGAGTGCAGTGGCACAATCATAGTGCCCTGCATCCTTGAACTTGGCTCAAGGAATCCTCTTGCCTCGACCTCCCGAGAAGCTGGGACTACAGGCACATCCCACCATCCCCGGCTAACTTATTAATTTTTTTGTAGAGATTGGGGTCTCACCATGTTGCCCAGGACAGTCTTGAGCTCCTGGGCTCAAGCAATCCTCCCACCTCAGCCTCCCGAGTAGCTGGAACTACAGGTGTGCTCCAGCGCACCCAGCCCTGAGAAATTATTTAGTCTTGAAAAGGAGAGAAAGGGAGAAGAGAAAGGAACAGAGTTTAATCCTGGTAAAGGCCACTGGTGTCCAGGGAGGCCCTACATGGTGAGGCTGTGGGCAAGTAAGGCCCCACCGTGGTTGCTGCTGCTGACTTAGAGGCTTTGTCTTTCCATTTTCCAAGGATTCTCCTTCCTTCCTTCCTTCCTTCCTCCCTCCCTCCCTCCCTCCCTTCCTTCCTCCCTTCCTTCCTTCTTTTTTTGAGACAGAATCTCATTATGTTACCCAGGCTAGACTCAAACTCCTGGGCTCAGGTGATCCTCCTGCCTCAACCTCCCAAGTAACTGTGATTACGGGTGTATGCCACCACATCTGGCTTATTCTCCAGGGAATGGGACTGCATTTGAGGGTAATGAGAGTTTGCAGGCACTGTGTTGTGTTGCCCAAACTCAAAGGACTCTATTACCCTACGTTATGTTACTTGTTCCAATGAAGTCGTTATTTTGGAGAGGCCTGTGGACCAGAATGATACCAGGCCCCAGACCAGTTGTGTTGGCCTATACAGTGCTGAAAATCAGAATTAGTTGCCAGTATGTGAATATCAGATATCATAAGAAAATCTAGATTTCCATGATCTCTTGGAAAATTGGACAAATGCACAATACTGAGCCTACAGTTCCTCATGGCAGTAATCCTTTGGAGCCGAGAAGTGGCTGCCCTCTGCATATAAGAGTGTTGGTCAAGATGCATGTTTGACTGTTGTAACAAAGACCTAAACAAGTGGCTTAAACAAAGTAGAAACTTGTTTTTCTCTCATGTGACAGTCAAAGCACTAATTGCCAAGGGCAGATATGATAGCTCCATGGTGTCAGAGACACTATCTACTTCTGTCTTGTTTTTCCCTGTTCTCTGCAGTGGGTTCCATCTTCTGGTCCAAGATACTGCTTCATGTCCCACCTCCTGCCTGCTCTAGCCTTCAGCAGGCTGGAAAAGTAGGTCCCTTTCTTCAAGATCCAACCTGTAAGTTACATGTATCATTTCCTCTGGCATCCTATTGGTCAGAATGTACAGCATGGCCATATCTGACTGCAGATGAAGCTGGGGAAATGTGGTCCTCATCCACGTGGCCATGTGAATAGCTAAAACCCACTTCTTGCTAAAGGCAGAAGGTGAGAGTGGATGGTATGGACAAACTATATTCTGTGCTGTGAGGGGCCTTGCAGTCCCCTATTTGCTACTACCCTCAGCTCTCTCCAGTCTTTCCGTAACTGAGGCCAAGAGGCATTGTCATTTGTTGCCTTATAACTGATGCGTTTCACTCATTTATGTTACCTGCTTGGTCCTTGTAGACATTTGAGTTTGCCTTCTCAGCTAACCCCAGTCATCTCTTTCAACACACCTCCATGCTTTTATATGTGTTGCTGCCTCTGTTTAGAATTACCTGGCCTCCCTTTCAGGCCTGGCAAACTCCTTCTTTGGATAACGCAGCCCCATGCCTCCCTTCCCAAACTGAGTTATCTCTGTTGACATATCGTAATACATAAGCTGCTAATGTTACATAATACCTTTTAGTTTACTCACCTTTATATACTTGATGCCCAGAACAGCACTGGGTACATAAAAGACTAAGGGTCAGTCCCGTTTACTGAGTGTTCATTCAGAGAAAGATACTTCCTAGAACTTCAAAGCATTTTTAATATCTAACAGTGAAATAGTGTATTAGTCACACCCTGTACAGCTGTAGATGATGGAAACTTGGCTAAATTGGCTTCCATGACAATGAAAAGGAGGAGGACTTACTGGCTCATATATCTGACAAACTGAGCTATGTATCAAGCTTCAGGTATGGCTGGAACCCGGAGCTCAATAGATAGCAGGACTCAGTCTCTCTCCTCAGTGTCTTGGCTGTGCTTTCTTCTGAATAAACTTCATTCTTAGAAAGACTTCCCCTGCATGATGACAAAGATGCCACCCACAGTTCTGTATTTTTATTATAGTTAGTGACTTTTTAAGAAACCATCAATCTGTTTCTTCACAGTGGTAACCAAGCACTTCGTAGTGGCCACCAATCAGGAGGAAATCCCTGATTGACTTAGCTCAGGTCACATGGTCATTCTCGGTCCAGTCAATGTGGCCAGGCATAAGTGAGGGGGGAGAATAGGGTCTGGAAGCAGGGAGCCTAAGGCTGATTCACGCTGACTTCCTAAAACGGAATCAAAAGGAAAACCCCAACTTTCCATGCCCAGGTAACAAAAGGATCAGAGGCTACTTCCTTTGCACCCCCACCCACTTTTTCTTCGTGGCAGATGGAAAATGGAAAGTACTCTGATTGGTCCCCTCCTGCAACCAATCAGACTGGTCGTGGGCCTAGTCTTCATTTGCATAGGGGTATAACTTTGTAACTTCACTTCAGCCTTTGATTGGTCACCTTCTGCAATCAATCACTGGTCATGGGCCACAACTTTATTTACATAGGATGTAACCAAGTAACCAATGAGAAATCTCTAGAAGGTATTTAAACTCCAGAAAATTCCATAACCAGCACACTTGAGCCCACTCACACACTGTGGAGTGTGCTTTCATTTCAAAAATCTGTGCTTTCATTGCTTCATTTGTGTGTTTTGTCCAATTCTTTGCTCAAAATGCCAAGAACCTGGATGACTCACAGTGAAGACCCCTCACTGGTAATATTAGTGCTCTGGCCACACCTGGGTCATCTGTCTACTTCTGGTACCTGGCATGGAGTCAACCCTACTCCAATTACATTGAAGGAAAGATAGGTCTCCAAGACAAGAGAAAACAGGCAAAAAAGAAAAAAAAGTGACAATTATATTTGGAACTACCTTTGTCTCATTTTATAAATAAAGCAGTTGAGGCTGAATGATTATAGTAACGTAAGGTCACAACCAGGAAGCGGCAGAGGTGGGATTCACACCAGATCTTCCTGACTCTAAATGGTAGACTGTTAATTCACTGTACCCAACTATTTCTGAAGGGAGTTATCCTGGAACTCCCCAACCCCCATCTCTGCATGGGGACAATCCTGAGGTTTGATGCTCCTGTGTATGACTGTTAGAATATAGAGATACCTTGTAGGCCCATCATGGCAGGATTTTGTGTAGGAGCACATGTTTAGTTGTAAGCTCTGTTTTCCCTGGCACCTCTCTAGCGGCTACACTGTACCTGAAAATATTTCTCTTACCCATCAAAAGAACTCTTTACTTTAATAAAAGTTGGAAGAGTCAGGAAGCTGGATTCATCTCTTCTCTTGGAACATTTTTTGTTAATTTAGCACATGCATTCTCATTAAGGGGCGGTGTTGCTTGCAAGGGAGCAAAAACAGGTTCTTGGCGGTAGGGAGGGAAATCTTACCTTTTTTAAATGAATAAAGGTATCTGTGATGTTAACATTTCCTGGCGATAATGTGCTGTGATGAATGCCGTCTTGAAAACTGTAACAAATTATCCCTCCAGGTCTCATTCTTCAACGGTTGTCACCTTTTTTCTCTGCTCCACCTTTGCAGCAAAACTTCTTGAAAGAGTTGTCTTTATTTCCTAATTCCTTTCATCCCATCTGCTCCTGAACCCTCTCCAATCAGCCTTGTCGCTAGTCTACCCAAACAGCTCTTACCGAGGGCACCAGTGATGTCTGTTTTGCCAAAGCCAAGTGGTCAACTTTCAGCACTTATCACATTGAGCCTGCAGGCCACATCGACACAGTTGACCCCTCCCCTCAATCCTTTAAATATCTTATTTTCGCCGGGCGCAGTGGCACAAGCCTGTAATCCCAGCACTTTGGGAGGCCGAGACGGGCGGATTACGAGGTCAGGAGATCGAGACCATCCTGGCTAACACGGTGAAACCCCGTCTCTACTAAAAATACAAAAAAAAAACCAGGCAAGGGGGCGGGGGCGGCGCCTATAGTCCCAGGTACTCCAGAGGCTGAGGCAGGAGAATGGTGTAAAACCCGGGAGGCGGAGCTTGCAGTGAGCTGAGATATATATATATATATATATATCTTATTTTCATGGCTTCGAAGGTCACTGTCCTAATTTTTTTTTTCTTATCTCACTGGATATGCACCTCATCTTCTTTCCTGGTGCTTCCTTATCTCCCCAGCTGTAAACACAAGAGTGCCAGGGCTCAGGCCTTAGAACATTCCTCTTCTCCATCTACATTCATTCCCTCAGAATCATGGCTTTCAACTCTCTCTATAGGTCCTCATTTCTAGCCTCAGCCTAGACTTCTCCCCTGGATCCCAGATTTGTATATGCCCACTCACCATCTTTTCTAATAGGTCTCATAGGGAACTCAGGCTAAGTATCAATTTTGGGTTAATACAGAGAACAGAGAAACATATTAAAAGAACCCATGAGGACACAGTCAGCAAAATCCAGATTGTATGTACAGGACAAATGACCCCGTTTTTTCAAAAAGCAAATTTTAAAGAAAAAGTAATAGAGGATATGCCTATAGAGTAAAAGAGATTTAAGAGAGAAATGTCCATCAGTTGCAATATATGTACCATATTTGGATATTGATCCAAGCAACCATAAAATAATTATGAGATGATCAGGGTTATTTGAATATTGACTGGGTATTGGATATTATCATTAATTATTTTAGCTATGAGAATGGTGATTTGGCGATATTAGAAAGAAATTCAAAAAAATATACCCAGAATGTTATCAGTTCTTACCACCTGCAGTATAATCACCCTCAGCCAAACTAACATTCTCTCTTGTCTTATTTTTATATTGCCTCTTAGCTGATTTCCCTGCCTGTAACCGACCCCCTACACCAGTCTGCTCTCAGCACAACAGCCAGAGATATCCTGGTAAGATGTGTCATGGTATTCCACTTCCCATTGCATTTGGAGTGAGAGAGCCAGTCTGTTCAGTTTCAGTCTACAAGACACCATGGGTTCCTCCCTTACTTCTCTGACCTCATATCCCACGCTCCAGTCCTGGGTGAGCCGCTCTGGCCCCCTTGCTGCTTTTGTGACACAGCAAGCATGCCCCAGCTCTAGGCGTTTGTATTTTCTCTTCCCCCTGCCTAGAACCCACTTTCTCCAGGTCTTATTTCAGCACCTCCTTTCCCTGAACACTCTATGTAATAAGTTAACCCTTATCTCCTTAGCCTACCTAATATTTTTCCATAGCGTTTGTCACCATCTGGCATATGTACTGTTTTTTAGTCTGATGCTTCCACTAGAACATGAGTTCTGTGAGAGTAGAAACTGTATTTTTCATTGCTCTATCCTTAGGACTTAAATTGCACATAACAGGCACTAAATAAATGTTGAAAGAAAAATAATTTTTCATGCAGGGGGAGAAAATGTTTTGTTTTTTTTTTTTGAGACGGAGTCTTGCTCTGTCGCCCGGACTGGAGTGCAGTGGCCGGATCTCAGCTCACTGCAAGCTCCGCCTCCC
>NW_012119154.1:4854219-4885464 GCF_000951035.1 Colobus angolensis palliatus
AAAATTAGCTGGGCATGGTGGCACATGCCTGTAGTCCCAGCTACTTGGGAGGCTGAGGCAGGAGAATCACTTGAGCCTGGGAGGCAGAGGTTTCAATGAGCCGAGATTGTGCCACTGCACTCCGGCCTGGGCAACAGAGCAAGACTCCGTCTCAAAAATAAACAACAAAAAATAGATATATATGTATACACACTTAGATTTAACAAAACAGGAGTGGAAAACAAGAAACCTGGCCTGAAAGAACAGGAGGAAGCAGTGAGGGAGTCTTGAGGGTTAAGTTGGGATCTGTGATCCCACATGCAGCTGGATGCCCTCTGCCAGCCCAGTGCCCAGGGAAGCAGGGTGGGGCTGCCTCACCTTGTCCTCACCTTCTACCAGCCTGTGCATTATATCTCATAATTTTTCCCCTTTAGTCATCACATTGGGTTATCTATTGAAAAATCCTAGTAGCCAACTATATAGTATCATTTCAAAGTGGACGTAGGACTTTGAGGAGACATTCTAGGTGATTGGTGCCTGTCTCCAGCCCGGCCTGTGACCACAGCTCGCAGGGGGCGTGAACTGCATCTATTCATCTTTGTGCTCCAGTACCTGGAAGCCAGGAGGAACTCAATAAATATTTCACTGTATAAATGAATGGCATTACAGTTCTTCTTACAAGAAAGGAAGAAGCCTGTCAGTTGTGTGAGGGAAAGGTCTTTGTTTTTGTTTTTTCCTGGTTCTATTTTGAGCGTTCTCTCATGTGGGCGGTTATATTAGGAATTTTGAGTGGTGTCCTGGGTCTAGTTCTCAAGAAAATTGGGAGAAATACAGACACAGGATTCATGTGGCTTTCCTTGTAAAGGGGAAAATTGAAGTCCTGACTCTGATGAGCAGTTTAATGCAGAATCTGAGAGGCCCCAGCGAAGGTGATGAAGGGACACACCTTTTTGTCATATGACCTCGTTCAAGAGCAAGCGGAGATTCCTCAGGGAGGGTAGAGAACGGTACCTAAATGTTAACTGCTTTCAGGGCCACTTTGGGTACATGCTAGAGGTGGTCCAATTTGGGATTATGTAATACAGTAGTAAAAAGCAGGGACCTTGCATAGAATTATACACAAAAATATACCACAAAAAATAATAGTACAGCTGGGTGCAGTGGCTCTTGCCTGTAGTCTCAGCACTTTGGGAGGCCAAGGCGGTTGGATCACTTGAGGCCAGGAGTTTGAGACCAGCCTGGGCAACATGGTGAAACCTGGTCTCTACTAAAAATACGAAAATCAACTGGGCGTGTTGGCACACACCTGTAATTTCAACTACTCAGAAGGTTGACACATGAGAATTGCTTGAACCTGGGAGGCAGGTTTCAGTGAGCCAAGATGATGCCACTACACTCCAGCCTGGGTGACAGTGCAAGATTCTATCTCAAAAAAAATAAAATAAAATAAATAATAGTAGTAGTAGTACGTGTAAACATGGGTGAAATCTATGTGAAGTGTATTGCGCTCATTTCGGTTTCCTGGTTGTGATAAAGTACTGTAGTTACATAAGGTGCCACTAATTAGACAAATTGGGTAGTGGATATGTAAGACCTGTCTACACTGTTTATGAGTCTATAATTCAAAATTAAAAAGCAGGGCATTGGCAACGGAGTTGGATTGAATCCTCCATTACCCCAGCTGAGAGGTGACTTTTTTCTCCTAGCATTTAACATAATTCTTAGCTACCTATTTGTTCTTTGCCTTTCTCCCCAGGAAAAAGCAGAAGCTGAGTCTGTTTTGTTCACTGCTAAATTCTCTGTCTCCTAGCACAGTGTGTGGCACCTGTGTTTTGAAGTCAGATGTTTGGATGAAAGAGTAATTGTGGACACAGGTGACTTAAATTCTCTCAGGCGGTCTGCAGTTAGGTCAATACCTCCCTCTCAGGACAATGGGAGAATTAAATGTGTATAATGTAGCTAAAGCTTAGGACCTTCTGCAAGCAAACACTCAACTCCAGGAGGTGGCAGACTTTTCCTGTCAAGGGTCAGATAGTAGTGGCTCGGGCTTTGCAGAGCATGCGGTCTCTTTTGTAGCGGTCCACCTCGGCCACTGGAGCACAAATGCAGCCAGAGATGATCGGTGCATGAATGAGTGAGGTGCATGTAAAAATGCAACTTAAAATCTTTTAAATTGCAAATTAAAAATAATGCTTTTTATGAATCTGAAATTTGAATTCTTTCCAACCATTTCAATGGATAAAAGTCTCTCTTAGCTTATAGGTGGTGGGCTAGATTTGGCCTCAGGTCCACAGTTTGTGCACTGTCACTTTTGGCAAGCTCCTTCTCCACACTGCTGGCCACTGGGGTACACAAAGAAGCTGTGGAAACTATGTAATTTGGTGGCAAAGTTAATGTTCCCCACAAAAGCATACCTGTGCAATGAGTTTCTCTCTGGGCTGGGACGAAGGCTGCTCCTGTGGCCCAAATAAACCCAGCATGCATTTTACATGGGAGGCTTTGCACGATTGGCACCATTTCCCATAGGAAGGTGTAACACACGTGTTCTCAGCTCTAGGCAGCTTGCTGTAGAGCAGGGCTGTCCAATCTTTTGGCTTTCCTGGGCCACACGGGAAGAAGAAAAATTGTCTTGGGCCACATGTAAAATACGCTAACACTGACGGTAGTTGATGAGCTGAAAAAAAACGGTGCAAAAAAACTCATGTTTTTAAAAAGCTTACGAATTTGTGTTGGGCTGCATTCGAAGCCATCCTGGGCTGTAGGCAGCCCAGTGGCCGCAGGTTGGACACGTTTGCTGTAGCGTGTTGTCCAGGTGCACTTGTCTGCTAGAAAGGGCAGATAGATGTGGGCTCCAGCCCGGCCTGATAGCCTCTCAGCTGTGAGCATGGGCAGATCTCTCAGGCCCTCTGAAACTTGGTTTCTTCTGCTTTAAAGGTGGAAAGGTGAGGTGCAGTGGCGCCCTGCTTGTGGCTGCTTTGCTTAATTTGGGGTTAGCTAACAGCTGTTAAATTCCTTTTTCTGTCTAAAGTAACTATACTGACCCAATCCATTACAAAGTTGCTTTGAGGACTAAAATGAAACAATTTAAGGTGCCTGGCATTTAACCATCAGTTTTATTGGGCACCTTCTTAATGTTTGAATCTACAAAAGGTAAGATCATCTACATTCTTTCAGACACACAGCTATTTACTTCTCTGAATTTGAAATTTTTCTTCAATTTTTTGTCTTCATAAGAATTAACGTGTTAGAGTCATAAATTTTGTTTTCAAAGTTTTACCTAAAACCCTCAGATATCTTGCTCCTAAATAGGTTAAGGACCAATGTGATACTGCCCTCACTCTTAAAATCTTGAAAGCCTTCAACTGTTAATACCATTAAACTATTACTAGCTGATTTATTTTTGTAGTGTTCAAGTAAATTTTAATATAGGTTGGGTGAAATCTAGAAAAGTTGTATATTTTGTCTTTATGTATGATAGGAATTACAAGGAAGTGCCAATTCAGAGTAAAGTTAAATGAAAACATGAGAGTTAGGGAAATAAGGCTTTATTAGAAGACATAAATGCCTTCTGTGTTCGATTAGATTGTGAGAATCCGAATAAATATTTTAGAAAATTATTCTTTGAATAAAAGTGCACATTATTTTATGTATCCCTCATTATTTAATGCATTCCCTCAACCATTTGGAGATGGTAGAAGAGATATTGATTCAGACTCTGGTTGTGAGTGAAGGAGATAGGAAAACTATCTGGAGGCTGCTGGTAGGATTATAAGGAAAACCACTAAAGAACCTGGAAATATGTTCGTATGCCAGCTGCCCCTCACCAGACAGTATTCCGTGCTTGAAGTTTGGCAAGAGAGAGCTAATCCGTTTATGACTTTTAAAAAAAAGTAGTTACAAAATCTTAATTCACATGATATATACTATTTATTTGACATGTTTTATTATGGATCATAAAACTAAGGTTCTAGAAGATTAAGTCACTTGCCAGGTATCACATAGTTAGACCTGGAATCTGAACACAGTTGGCCTGACTTGCAATCCGTGGTCTTTTGACAACATCTTTGTTTCTCTGTGTTCAGGACTCTGCTAACACAGGATTTTACATGATAGGTCTTGCTCGCAAGGAGCTTACAACTTAATTGAGGAGCTGACTTTCGTATATGAGAGTAAGTAGAAGAAAATACCGCTATCATTTCTTTTTTTATTTTTTAGAGACAGGGACTTGCTCTGTCACTCAGGCTAGAGTTCAGTAACATGATCGCCCACTGTAAACTTGAACTGCTAAACTCAAGTGATCCTCCCACCTCAGCCTCCCCAGTAGCTGGCACTGCAGGCACCCACCACACCCAGCTAATTTTTTTAAAAACTTTTTTGTAGAGATGGGGGTCTCACTGTGTTGAGTAGGCTATACAGCTGTCATTTCTTTTCTTTACTTTTTTTTTTTTTTTGAGACGGAGTCTTGCTCTGTCACCCAGGCTGGAGTGCAGTGGCTCAATCTGAGCTCACTGCAACCTCCACCTTCCTGGTTCAAGCAATTCCCCTGCCTCAGCCTCCCAAGTAATTAGGATTACAGGCGCATGCCACCACGCCCGGCTGATTTTTTGTATTTTTAGTAGAGATGGCATTTCACCAAGTTAGCCAGGATGTTCTCCATCTCCTGACCTCATGATTCACCTGCCTTGGCCTCCCAAAGTGCTGGGATTACAGGCGTGAGCCACCACGTCCGGCCCCAGCTGTCATTTCTAAAGCACCTTTTGGTTTCCAATGAGCTATCTCATTTGAATTTCCTACCGCTATGAATTAGCTGAGGTACATGCCATTAGCTCATTTTCATGGCGAGGAAACCATGAAAAGGCTCAAAGAGTTAGTGACTTGCCTAAGATTATACCAGTAAGTGACAAAGCCACAGTGTGGTACTTTGTGTCTTGCAGTTTCTTTTGTACCAGAAGTCACAAAGTCAACTGCATACAGGGGCGAGGAAGGCAGAATGTATGAGTAAAGCGTGTTGTAAGGCAACAGGGAGCAGTGGGTTTGTGATGAACCAGAGACTGAAACTTCCGTCTGAAGAGGGCACTGCTACTTGGCTACAGCTGGTTGTGCCCATAAAGAAGGGAAAGTCCCAGTGATAACAGATCTAATTTCTCAGAGATGCCCTAAATCTGAATTCTAATTTAAAATCTCCTGATTAACCTCCTCTTTAAAAATTCTCAAAACACTGAATTAACCAACACTATGTGTGCCAAACAAAACTGTCTTTTGGGCCTCGAGTTTGAGAATGAACTCTGCTGTATACTCTATGGCCTCTAAGACAAACTCTGATGGCTTTTCCCCAAATGAGTAAGAAGTCAGGAAGCTTCAGAGAGCCATGGTGTCAGAGAAGGCTTCCTGGAGGAGGTGGGATCAGAAAGGAGCCTTGAAGGATGGATAGCAGAAAAGAAAGGAGGGATCCTTCCAGGCTAGGAGAGGGGAGAGAATATACAGTATTGAGCACAACACCTGAAATATTATCTGAGGTAATAATATTAGCTGTGATGCCAGTATGCTAGTATATTAATAAGAAAGCCAGTCTAACTGAAATAGATGCATAGAAGATGTAGGACCAGCCACCCAAACCTCCAGCAAATACCATACTTAGTGATGAAACATTAGAAGCTTTCTTTTATAAAATCAGGAACATAAGGATCCTATTACCATTTATATTCATCGTAGTACTGGAGGCCCTAACCAGTGTAGTAAGACAAGAATAAGAAATATAAGGATTGGAGGAAAAGGAGGCCAGTCATGGTGGTGCACACCTGTAATCCCAGCACTTTAGGAGGCCGAGGCAGGTAGATTGCTTGAGCTTAGAAGTTCGAGGTCTGCCTGGGCAACATGGTGAAACCCCATCTCTATAAAATATACAAAAAGTAGCCAGGTGTGGTGGTGTACACCTGTAGGCCCAGCTACTTGGGAGGATCACATGAGCCTGGTCAAGGCTGTAGTGAGCTGAGATTGTGCCATTGTACTGCAGCCTGGATGACAGAGTGAGACCCTGTCTCAAAAAAAAAAAAAAAGAAAAGAAAAGAAACAAACAGTCATTATGCATAATCAGTATTATCTGCAACAAAAATCCAAGAGAATTTACAAAATAGTGTTCAGCATGATTGCTCAATGTAAGATCATAATACAAAAGTCAATTCCACTTCTGTATACAAACAATACACAGTTTGCAAATATAATTTCTAAAACTTACTGTATTACCTTTATGGAGCAAACCTGTGAAAATTCATAGAAAGATAAAGATCTAAATAAATGGGAAGCTGTACCATGTTCATGAATGGGAAGCATCAGTATTGTAAGATGTCAGTCAGTTCCTAAACCCATTCGATGTAATTATAATTCAAATCACAGTTTTGTGTGAGTATGGATAATGTACATGTATATTAAACTGCTTCTAAAATGTGTTATATGTGAAACAGGTAATCAAAGGCCAGCTTTGGAGGACTTTGGTGCCGGAACGTGGAGTTTAGACCTGATCCAAGTTTGCTGCTGTTTCTCAGACTAGGGCCAGTGCTTGTATTTTCAAGCATTAAAAACACATTTTTGTGTTATTTTAACAATTCAAGCAAATTCTGGAATTTAAAATTCACCCAAGGGCTTCTGGGTAATTTCAGGCTAGACACTTATATTTGTGTTTGCAGTCACATTTATACCGAGTTACAATCATTTGTCATGGGCTGATGACAGAAGAACAAGGCAGACTGATTATATAAGCATCTGGTTAGACCAAGTGTAGGCCAGCTAATCTTACAGCCCAGCAAAGGCTTGCAGCAGCTAGTGTAAAATGATTGAAGAATTATGAGCCTGGCTCATTTTTGTATTTTTTATAGATACAGGGTTTTGTCATGTTGCCCAGGCTGGTCTTGAACTCTGGAGCTCAAGTGATCCACTCACCTCAGCCTCCCACAGTGCTGGGATTACAGGTATGAGCCACTGTGCCTGGCCAATTTTATTTTCAAGATTTTACTGCTAACAATATGTAGGATAAATGGGAGATAAGAAGCAAAGGTGAGTTTGAGTAGAGAAGAGTTTTTTCTTTCTTTTTCTTTTTTGCTAAGACAGAGTCTCATTCTGTCACCCAGGCTGGAGTGCAGTGGCACTATCTCCACTCACTGCAAGCTCTGCCTGCCGGGTTCACACCATTCTCCTGCCTCAGCCTCCCGAGTAGCTGCGACTACAGGTGCCCGCCACCACACCCTGCTTGCTTTCTTTTTTTTTTTTTTGTATTTTTTTAGTAGAGACGGAGTTTCACCATGTTAGCCAGGACGGTCTCGATCTCCTGACCTCGTGATCCGCCTGCCTCAGTCTCCCAAAGTGCTGGGATTACAGGCGTGAGCTACCATGCCCAGCTGAGAAGAAAATTTATCGAAGGTCAATTGTTGACAAGTCATTAGGCACTTACTCCCCTCAAAACAACCCCATGAGATAATTTTTCCCTTATATAAATGAGAAAGTTGAGCCTCAGAAATGTTTAGTAACTTATCCAAAGCTACATAGCTAGAAAGTGAAGCAGGTAGGTTGTCAGTTCAGACTGCATTCTATCAAGCGATAATACAGGGATGAGTAGTAGCCACTCTGGCATGGCCACAGGGGAATCCAGATAAAGGAATGAATCTGGAAACCTTAGTTTTGAATAGCCCTTTCCCACTAGAAAACCTGTGATACCCATCACCTGCCTGGTGTATGGTCTGTTAAGCCTGTGATCTAGGGACCGTGTAGCTAGGTCCCAAGCCCGGCCTCCTTAAACCTAGTTCCTAGAATGTATGATTAGAGAGAGGGGGAGCCCTTTCCTGCCACTCTGTATAACTAGTCACGACTAGTTTCATGGCCTGTATTACTGTTGTTTTTTATTACTTGGTGATTGCATATAGGATGTAAATATTTTCTTGGAAGGTGGAAAAATAAATTAGGTGAGATTATATCTACCTGAACTCTTCCTGCAGATCTATAGCTCTCATTACCTTCTATCCTGATCAACCTTGTGGTTTGAGTTTTAACAACCTGACCTGGAAACAGAATGTTTTGTGTTTCAAGGAGAGATTATTGGAGAAAATGTTCAGGAGAATCCAAGTATTCATGAGCTTGAGTTTGTGTGTGGTAGAAATGTCTGCCTCCCACATTCAACCCACGCCACCTTGGATTGTCCCCACCTTCATCATGCAGGGCAGCTTGAAATCAGAGGAGATTGTGAAATTGGAGATTTCAAAGGAACCTTGAGCTCCTCTCGTACAGATGCTTCGCAGATAAGACAGGGGCCAAGAGACAAGGACACTTTGTGAGTTTCTGGAAACCCAGCTGAGTCTTGATCTAAAGCCTCTCCCGTTTCCCATATGTTGCAACTTTGTGTTTATCTTTTCTCAATTAAACTCAATTTTCAAATAGGCATAGACTAGGTAATCCATCTACATGGTTCAAAAGTATGAAAAGCTGTGCACAGAAATCTTGCTCTCCCCCGCCTTCCTGCCATTAACGCTACCTCTTACACATGACAACTTTAGGTTTCTTATTTCTCTTTCTTTATATAAACAAAGGATACTGTTTATCCTTTAGGCCCGGGTTTCTCAACCTGGGCACTGTTGACATTTGGGGCTGGATAATTCTCTGCTGTAGGGGACTGTTGTGTGCACTGTGGGATGCTTAGCAGCATTCCTGACCTCTACCTACTAGATGCCAGTAATAGCAACCCCCTGACCTGAGTCATGGCGAACAAAAATGTCTCCAGATGTTGCCAAATGCTCTGTGAAGGGCAAAGTCACATGTAGTTGAAAACCACTGCTTTATGCAAATAGAGGCAAATGTGAACATGTATTTTGATTTTCACCCTTTTCCTTGAGCAATCTATATACATAGCTTCTCTTCCTGACATGCATATATCCTGATAGACATATATCCATATCCTAATAGATAGATATATATCCGTGTTCTGATAGACATCTGTCCATATCCTGATACATGTATCCCAGAATAGATGATGTATGTGTGTATATATGTGCATATATGTGTGTGTATATATATATTTAACTTTTACATGTATAGATATCCTAGAGATCTCTGAATCAGTGGAGGCTGCCCTCACTTTGGCAGCTGTGTAGCAGTCCATGGTGTGGAGGTGCCATCACTGATTGAACTTGTCCACTGTGGTTAGTTGAGTACTTGTTTCCAATCTGTAGCTATTAAACTGTGCTCAGGCCAGGCGTGGTGGCTCACGCCTGTAATCCCCACACTTTGGGAGGCTGAGAGGGGGCGGATCACTTGAGGTCAGGAGTTCGAGATTAGCCTGGCCAACATGGCGAAACCCCATCTCTACTAAAAGTACAAAAATTAGCCAGGCGTGGTGCACACCTGTAATCCCAGCTACCCGGGAGGCTGAGGTAGTAGAATTAGTAGAATTGCTTGAATCCGGGAGGCGGAGGTTGCAGTGAGCTGAGATCGTGCCACTGCACTCCAGCCTGGGTGACAGAGTGAGTGAGATTCTGTCTCAAGAAATAAATAGGCCAGGTGTGGTGACTCATGCCTGTAATCCCAGCACTTTGGGAGGCCGAGGCAGGTGGATCACCTGAGGTCAGGAGGCCGAGACCAGCCTGGGCAACATGGTGAAACCCCGTCTCTACTAAAAATACAAAAATTAACCAGGTGTGGTGGCACATGCCTGTAGTCCCAGCTACTCAGGAGGCAGACAGAGGTTGCTGTGAGCTGATACTGTGCCACTGCACTCCGGCCTGGGTGACAGAGGGAGACTCAGCCTCAATAAATAAATAAACAAATAAACTGTGCTCTGTGAGTAAGCCTGTTCATGTGTCATTCTTCTTTGTGCAGGTGTATCTGTTGTGCATGTGTATCGGTTGTGCAGGTGTATCGGTTGTGCAGGTATATCAGTTCTGCAGGTGTATCAGTTGTGCAGGTGTATCGGTTGTGTGGGTGTATCTCTAGGTTAGGTCCCAGAACTGGGGCTGCAGGATCAAGGGTAAATACATCTCATTTTGGTGGCCACCTCCAGATTTCTCCTCCATGAGAGTCGTGCCCTTTGGTACTCTTATCAGCAGTGACTTGAGAGGCCAGTTTCTCCACAGCCTCACCAACAGGATTGTGAAACGTTTGAATTGTTGCCTATCCCATAGGTGAGAAGTGTCTCGTGTTTCTTAACCTGCATAACATTGATCCAGCCTTACATAGCGTGAACAAGGAGCTAAGTGAACTCAGCCTAGTCTGCTTTTCCCTGAGTGGCAAGTGTCCTGTGCACGTCTGTGTCCAGGCCTTTGTGCTTGCTGTCCCTCTGTCAGGAATGCTCTTCCGTTTCACTTCAGACATTTTCACATCCTGTGAGGCTTCCAGATGCCTTCTTCTCCAGGAAACATTTTCTGATTGTGCTTTGCGCTCCATTTTCATCCTTCTCCACGTTCCCTCCAGCTTAGTGCTGCTGCCTGGTGCAGCTGCCAGTCACATAGCTGTTGCCCAGAGCCAGGTGGGAGTCTGCGGTCAGACAGGTCTGGTTTTGAATTCCAGTCTTACCACTTACTATCTCTGGATCCTTGGTCAAATTTCTTCTTGGAGCCTCAGTTTTCTCACCTATAAAATGGGAACAATACTTCCCTAGGAGAAGCCACATGAAGTATGCAGCAGCAGATAGGCGTTTAATAAACATCAGCTCCTCGAGGGCACATCTGTCTTCTTGTTTTCTGCCCTGCCTTCCATGTGCCTTTGTACGCGGTAAATATTGTGTCTATTCTTTAAAACACAAAACTGTGGCCGGATGTGGTGGCTCACACCTGTAATCCCAGCACTTTGGGAGGCCCAGGCGAGCAGATCACTTGAGGCCAGGAGTTTGAGACCAGCCTGACCAACATGGTGAAACCCTGTCTCTACTAAAACTACAAAATTTAGCTGGGCGTGGTGGTGCACACCTATAATCCCAGCTACTCGGGAGGTTGAGGCAGAAGAATCTCTTGAGCTTGGGAGGTAGAGGTTGCAGTGAGCTGATATTGTGCCACTGCAATCCAGCTTGGGTGACAGAGCAAGACTGTCTCAAAAAAAAAAAAGAACAAACTTTATAGGAAGTGAATGGTGATTTATTCAGCAATTATTTGAACACATATTTTGTTCCAGGCATAGATCTAAAAACTGAGGATTTAGGCTGTGCACAGTAGTTCACGCCTGTAATCCCAGCACTTTGGGAGGCCAAGGCAAGTGGATCACCTGAGGTCAGGAGTTCCAGAACAGCCTGACCAATATGGTGAAACTCCGTCTCTATTAAAAATACAAAAATAAGCTGAGCACGGTGTCAGGCACCTGTAGTCTCAGCTACTCGGAAGGCTGAGGCAGGAGAATTGTTTGAACCCGGGAGGCGGAGGTTGCACTTAGCCAAGATTGCGACACTGCATTCCAGCCTGGGCAATAGAGCGAGACTCCGTATTAAAAAAAAAAAAAATCACCTGAGGATGTAGCAGTGGAAACAGAAAATCCCTGCCTCTATGGAGCTTGCATCCAATTAGGGTGATAGACACCCAATGAATAGAAGTAAATGATACAGTAGTAAGTGTAGATCCAACTACTGTGTATCGTTTTGTTAAGGAGCTGTAAGTTCCTTGGGGGCAGGAAGGATGGCTGCCCTTGATGGAACCTCCTCAGAGCCTCGTACAATGGAGGAAACCCAAACCCACATCTATTAAGGTCTCCCCTCTGCTTAAACCCCTAGCAGCTCCTCGTGGCCTCTGGGCTATGGTTCAGACTCCTTTCCTGGACTGCAAGGCCCTGTGTCGTCCGGGGCCTGCCTTTCTCTCTGGCTTTATTTGTTGCCTGGATGTCTATCCACCATATGTTCCAGCCCCACTGGACCTCCAGTTCCTAGAATGCTCCATGCTGTCTCATCTCTGCTTTATTCTACCTGCTATTCCACTCGCCTGTAGTGGTTTCCATGCCCATCTCACCTGGCTAATATCTATATATCCTTTAAATCCTTTTGTTCTCTCTTGTATGTCACTGCCTTCAGGAAACCATCCTTGATTTTCCCACCTCAGTCGGGGTCATGTGCCAGCCCCTCTGTGCTCAGTAACAGTCAGGACTTCTTTGCTTCAGACTTTTTTTTTTTTTTTTTAGTAAAGATGAAGTCTCACTATGTGGCCCAGGCTGGTCTTGAATTCCTGAGCTCAAGTGATCCTCTCACCTTGGCCTCCCAAAGTGCTAGGATTACAAGCATGAGCCACTACACCTGACCCAGACTTCTACAGCATTATAGGGTAATTGCTGGTTTACTTGTCTGAATCTCCCTAATTGTTCAGCCCCCTCCGGAGTAGGCACGTCTCACCCATCTGGTGGTATGTATCTGCAATGAGTACCTGGCCTGGTATGTATCTGCAATGAGCACCTGGCACAATGAGTTATGGCTAGACAGATTAGACAGATGGATAGCTGAAGCGTAGAATAGGAAGTGGATACATGTTCTGACTCGGCTCTCCTCACAGGGGCCAGCCCAGTCGGAACCTGTTTTCCTTTGTAGAAATCTTGTTTCCCTTTGCCACTCCCTTGAGACAAGCAACAGGTCCTGCTTCTGGTCCATCGCACGTCTGATGACCCTGGAATGAGCACTTACCATTCTGGGGCATTTATTAAATGACCCACTGGGGCTGCAGGATTGCTTAAGTGCAAGGGCTCTGTTGATGTATTCCACAGGAATGGCACCCCTTAGGGTTGTGTAATGTGTTAGATGTTCCTACCAGATCTGAGGTTCCATGGGCGGGGGCCTCCTGCCTCTCTCACCCAGGTTTTCCTTGGGAGGAGCAGTGCCTAATTAAACCACAAAGGGAAAAGCCAGGGCGGCTGTGTGTTATTGTGGCTGGTGATGCTTGACCTGGCCAGTAGAGGGCAACAGAGCCATCCACCATGATCTCCACATTTTTGTTATTGTAAATAAGGGATCCTCAGGATGCCTTCTCTGCCCCCTCCCCATATGTTTGCTCTCCTAGGACGGTTGTTTTTCTGGAAGGTTTGTGGTCTAGCTATTGAACAGAGAGAAAAATATCCCCTTAGGATATGTTGGTGCAAAAAGATGATTTTAGAAAAATTGCCCTCTGGTTTGAAGAAAGATTACATCATTTCCTCACTTGAATGTACACAGTCTGGGGATATCTAAACTTTATTTTATTTATTTATTTATTTATTTATTCATTTTGAGATGGAGTTTCACTCTTGTCACCCAGGCTGGAGTGCAGTGGTGCAATCTCGGCTCACTGCAACCTCTGTCTCCTGAGTTCAAGCGATTCTCCTGCCTCAGCCTCCCGAGGAGCTGGGATTACAGATGCCCGCCACCATGCCCAGCTAATTTTTGCATTTTTAGTAGAGATGGGGTTTCACCATGTTAACCAGGTTGGTCTCCAACTCCTGACCTCAGGTGATCCACCCACCTGAAGTGTTGGGATTACAGGCATGAGCCACCGTACCTGGCCTGTACCTAAACTTTGGTGAGGCCATTCTCATCTATGACCAACATTTGTGACTAAAGCTCACCTTGGGGAATACAGTGGTAGCCTTGCACAGAGAATGCTGTGGCTGGCAGCAGCCCTGTTCAGAACAGGGTGGCACCGACATGCCAGGCTGCTTTGTCTGTCTGAAATCCCAGCAGTGTCATCACAGCATCTTGTGCAAAACATTGATGGTGAAAGATAACAATTTCTTCTATTGTTCCCCAGCCTCATTTGGAAAGTTAATTACCAGCTTGTGGAAGTTAAGGAAAAATAAAGTTCTTAAACTCAGGAGGATTTGGCAGTTTAAAATAAAGGTCTGTGGGTGGGGAAAATAAGGTTTGTGTGTGGGAAGGATTTGGGAAAATGGGCTGGGTACTAATTTAAGGACTTGAAGTGTTTATGAGGGAACCCTGGATAAGAATAACGTTTTTAAAATTGGAGATGATGAGAAATTCAAGGACCAAGGTAAAGAAGTCTGGCTTGTGTTCTTCAGCTGGTTTCATGGTCGTTAGCAGCAGCCATTGCTCAGAACGCCAATAAAAGCTCTGTAATCCCCTAACTAAAACCTTTATTTCTTTGACGGGGGGCAGGGGGGATGCAGGTGGGGGCTGGAGTCTTGCTTTGTCACCCAGGCTGGAGTGCAGTGGTGCAATCTGGGCTCACTGCAACCTCTGCCTCCCAGGTTCAAGCGATTCTCCTGTCTCAGCCTCCCCAGTAGCTGGGACTACAGGCTCCCACCACCATGCCCAGTTAATTTTTGTATTTTTTGTAGAGACGGGGTTTTGCCATGTTGGCCAGGCTGGTCTCGAACTCCTGACCTCAAGCAATCCACCCTCATTGGCTTCCCTAAGTGCTGGGATTACAGGCGTGAGCCACCACGTCCAGCCCCTAATTAAAAACTCTATATAAATATTTGAGGATCTAAAATACAGAGATACTATAAACATATGACTCTTTTTTTTTTTTTTCACTTTCTGAAATCTTTCGTTCTCTTTAAAAAATTTCAGAATAAGAACTCTTGGTCTCTTTCCAGGGCAATCCTTGCTAGGTGTTTTTCTTATATCCAGCTTCTGCTAATTAAATTGAAACAATCCTGACTTCATATTTCACTTGCTCTTCTACCATTCAGCTCCTTATCAGATTGCTGCTTTTAAAAAAAAATTTTTTTTGAGAACAGGGTTTCACTCTGTCACCCAGGCTGGAGTGCAGTGGCTCATTGCAGCCTTCTCCTGAGCTCCAGCAGTCCTCCGACTTCCCAAGTAGCTGGGACTAGGGGCATGCACCACGACACCCAGCTAATATATATATATATATATGTGTGTGTGTGTGTATATATGTATATATATGTATGTGTGCATATATACACACATACATATATATACACACATACATAATACACACATATACACACACACACACACACACATATATATATATATTTTTTTTTTTTTTTTTTTAAGAGACGGGGTCCAGGCTATGTTGCCCAAGCCAAATCAAATGATCCTCCCACGTCAGCCTCCGAAAGAGTTGGGATTATAGACACAAACCACTGTGCCTGGTCCAGACTGCTGCTTCAAATCCCTCTTGGGATCACACCTCAGAGTCCTGACGTATTTTCATAGAAAACAGCCCATGGGCCTAGAGCCTGTATTATCATACAGTGTGAGGTGAGAAAATTTCAAGGCATGATTTCAAAATGTTAATTTTTCTTCCTTTACTCCTTCCTTTTGGAGAAGAATTTAAAAAGGACCGTTGGTTTGAATCAGTGAAAATACCGGCTTAGGTTACTCTGTATTTTGTAAACTTGTTGGAGTACTTGGTTCAACCACTGAAATGCCAAGATTCTATTTAGCTCAGCTGTCTCTACACCAGAGATCAACTTCCCTTTTATAGGAGTCATTGATTCAAGAGGAAAATATAAACTTGTATTAGGTCATTTATAAGAAAACTTTATAAAAAAATTTTGTGGCTGCATAGTAGGTGCTTATGTACATGGGGTACATGAGATGTTTTGATGCAGGCATGCAGTGCGTAATAACCACATCTTGGAAAATGTGGTTTTCCACATTTTTTCTTCCCTCATGCATTTATCCTTTGAGTTACAAATGATCCAGTTATACTCTTCTTTTTAAATTTATAATTAAATTATCATTAACTATAGTCTTCAAGAAAAATTTACCTGAAACTTAGAAAAAGGTTCAAGAAGATGACTGAGTGCCCTTTTAATATCCTACTAGAACAACATTGTCTGACAAACCCAGCAAAGATCATCTGATATTCTAGGGAAAAACATAACCATGTTTTTCTGCAGATGGCCAGATAGTAAATATTTTGGACTTCGTAGGCCAAAATATGTACTCTCCGTAGCTACTTAACTCTGCCATCATAGTGTGAAAGCAGCCACGGGTAATACATAAGTGAATGGATACAGCCACTGTAGGTGCTAAAAAGGGATGATGCCTTTCTTCTCCATCATGAAAATCATGGCCAGCATCTCTATAACAAAAAGGTTAACAGACAAAAAGCATAACACATTTCTTTGATCATAGTTTTACATGACACAGGAGTCTTCAGATCAAAGAGCCAAAGATACAGGGGAAGCTGTCCATTTTTATGCTTGAGTCTGATGATGAATGAATAGCTGTGTGGAACTGTGGTTGGACCAAAAGGGTATGATCTAATGCTAGTAGGCTGAGGGAGGGAACCCAGCAAGGGCTGTCTGTTCAGATTCTTCTTGGACTTTCTGCAGCATAATTTCCTTCCAGGTACGGGGCAGAACCCTTTCTGGAATGGGGGTCTTATGACGTACGACCAAACAAGGTCGGTCAGATTATTTCTTCGTGGCCAATTCTTACGCAGAAAAGTAGGGGAAAGTTTTAGATTTTATGACTGGCTTTGGGAAAAAGGGTTTTGGTTTCCATGATCTCCATTGGGGAAGAGGGATTCTGGTATCTGTGGCTTGCCTTTTTGGGGGAAAGGGGGAATGAGGCTGAGAGGCAAGCAGGAGAAGGTCAGAGAGAAACTGCTTCTGAGTCCTTACTTTAGGGTATTGTCTTCTGAGCCCTAACACTGTTCCAATAAAACTTTATATATAGACACTGAAATTTGGATGTCGTAGCATTTTCATGTTTCATTTTATGTTATAAAATATTCTTTTAGGCCGGGCATGGTGGTTCACGCCTATAATCCCAGCACTTTGGGAGGCTGAGGCAGGTGGATCACCTGAGGTCGGAAGTTCAAGACCAGCCTGACCAACGTGGAGAAACCCTGTCTCTACTAAAAATACAAAAAATTAGTCAGGCGTGGTGGCGCATGCCTGTAATCCCATTTACTTGGGAGGCTGAGGCAGGAGAATTGCTTGAACCTGGGAGGTGGAGGTTGTGGTGAGCTGAGATCGCACCATTGCATTCTAGCCTGGGCAACAAGGGTGAAACTCCATCTCAAAAAAAAAAAAAAAATTATTTTAATTTTTTCAACTATTTAAAAATACAAAAATCATCCTTCACCTGTAGATCTTACAAAAACAAATGACTGAGATTAATAAATTGCAAATGATTTTTGTCCAGTTAAGATGGGAAGGATTTTCTAAGGCAGAAAAGGAGCATCGGGGTACTGCTTTATGCCTGGCAGGACATTAACCAGGTTTGTTTATAAGTTTCCAGCCTTATTCCAGCATTCATCTTTCCACAGATTTTTTGCCCTACTTCGGTTTCTGTGCCATCCACCTTTGAGCCAGCTTTGTCATTCTGCTTAAGTTGACAAACTCATCAAGTTACAGAATCTTTGGCATATGCATATTCTATATGAGTCAAGAGCTGACCTTTTCAAAAAAAAATTATACTTTGACAGCCATATATTTGTAAAGCAACATAAGACATTTTAAATAACAGTATATAAATTTCTATCCTTTTGTTTTTAAAACTAGAAGCAGGACAATTAAATAATCATTCAATATATGGGCAAAAGGATTCCACCTTATCTTTCCCTCCTACCAGGGGTGCAGAAAGTGGTCAAGGGAGAGTGGTGGATGAAGAGGGATGGGGGGACACAGTCCTTGGGAGGGGTCCTCTGCCTACCTGGACTTGATCAAGCTGCAGTGTGACTCCTCCCAGCATCAATGGTGACATTGCAGTGCAGATTCCTGAAATCTCATACAGTTTTCCACTAATGATTTTGGTTTCCATCCAGCAGTTCTTATCATTGATATGAAACAAACAAACAAACAAACAAACAAAAATAGTATTTTCAGAGGGCATTAGTGTGAAAAGGCAGGAGATGTCAGAGAACATTGGACTGAGTGTCAAGAGGTTTCCGTTTCAAGTCTGGCTAACCAGTACTTTGGGTTATCACAGTACTTTTGTTTTTGCATGTGTCAAATGAAAAGCTTGAATTCATAGTCATTAATATTCTTTCTGGTGCTAAAATTTTTGCAACAAAAATAGAGTAGACCCAAATTCCTTTTGGTGGAATTAACAGTGATCACTGACTGCTGACTTTTTTTTTTTTTTTTCCTAAATAAGAATAGCATAGACTGGACATGGTGGCTCATGCCTGTAATCCCAACGCTTTGGGAGGCCAAGGCAGGAGACCAACATGGGCAATGTGGTAAGACTCCTATCTCTACAAAAAAAATTGTTTTTAATTAGCTGGAATGTGGCACATGTCCTAACTACTTGGAGTGGGGGCTAAGGTGGGAAGACTGCTTGAGCCCAGGAGTTGGAGATGCAGTGAGCTATGATTGCACCACTGCACTCTAGCCTGGGTGACAAAGACCTTGTCTCAAAAACAAAACAAAATACCCCCACAAAATAACTACCTTCAAGTTAATTCTTTATTGGAACAAGTAGCACAGCATTGGATAGAAAAGTACAAAATGGAATTGACTGTCCCTGTATGCTATTCAGTTTATGGTTGTTCCCGACATCTTAGGTCACTTTCCAGTTCAAAGTTAGTTTTAAGTCTGAGAACAAAGATTTCCTTGCCTAAGGGAGGATAAGATGAAACAGGGCTCCCAAAAGGCGATTGGCCCCCTAACAGAGCCGGAACAGTGGTGAGACAGATGGAAGTAGAAGAGAAGGAATCAGAGGCCCTTTTGAATTTAGAAGTAGACTTGTGAGTGCTCGGAATTCCCTGGATTTTCAAGCCTAGAGAAGAGATTGGAGCAAATTTCACAAGGCATGGGTTTTTCACCTATTTGAGGAGGTGAGGAATCTGTTGAGAACAGAAGAAGGCTAGGTCCCTCTCCTTGGAAACCTGTGCGCATACACACCAAGTTTTGTCTATAACTTCAGGATCTTTCAAGACCCGTGCCGTGAAATTGACTGGCTGAATTTGAACAAAGGAACCCTGGGACATTAGATGTAGAACTTTGTTGTCTTTGGAGAGGGACCTGGTCTCACACTTAAATACCCAGGTGGCCCCATTTTGTTTTATTAAACCAATTTTGTCTCTTTAACCCCCAGCTCTTAAAATCACATGCCCGATTGCACAGCTTTCTCCCTTTCTTCAGCACATCATTTTCGATCACTATTACATAAACTCTAAATTGAATGTCCAAATTGCACAAGTCTAGGATCCAAAATAAATGTAGGTTGCAAATAAGTAAGGTTTTAAAAAAAAGATCTTTGTCTTCTTAAGTTGCTGATAGTTACTGCTTGCTGGGAACTGTAGGCCTTTCCTGGCAAGATTTCTCAACATTCTCTTGAGAGCAGTTGTGTTAACAAGTTATGAAGATTACTTTAATGCTCTGCTTGGAATTCATTTCGTATCTGCATAAATCTTCAAGGCCATTATCATATCAGTGAGATATTTCTAGTATTTTTGAGAACTCTGATGCATCAAAATGTCTGAGTTCAGCTCGTTCTCAATATGGTGACAGGGTCAAACATGTTGGATTAGATTCAGGTGTTTCGTTTTTGTTTTTATCTTATGCTTCCAAACACTTAAAAGTAAATTGGGTCGCTTATCTTCAGATTTGAGGCAGAAAATACTATTTGGTTCTTATACTTTTTTCCCGTATGTTGCATTTCTGAAACATTCCGGCTTGTTTACACATTGATGGCAACCGAGCTTCTCCTCCTCCACCCAACTGTAATTTTGAAAAATCTATAGGACAAGAGAACAATATAGACTCCTTCACTTAAATTTTGTAGACTCCCTCACTTCTATTTGCCAGTTCACATTTTTTTACTTCTGCTTTCTCTCTCTGTGTGAATGTGTGTGATCTTATTTTTGTTGTGGTTGTTGTTAAACCACTGGGAAGTTACAGGCCTGACATTTAGTCCCTAGGTATTTCAGTATGTATTTCCCAAAAATCATTAAATAACTATTAAATTATTTAAATTAACTGTAATACCTTCACACTCAAGGAATTTAGCATCAATTCCTAACATGTGATACAGTCCATATTCAAATTTCCTGCATTGTCCCAAGAATGTCCTTTACCTCAGCCTTTTGAGGATCCAGTCAAGGATCCACAGATTTCATTTAGTTGCCATGTTTCTTTAGTCACCTTTAACCTGGAAAAATCCCCAGCCTGTTAGACCATTTGGGTAAGAACACAGCCCAGGTGGTGCTGGCATGTGTCTGGTTGTGATCACATGATCATTAGTTGTACCAAAATCAGTGTTGCCAAGTTTGGTCACTTAGTTACAGTAGCATCTGCCAGGTCTTATAAAAGGGACCCTATTCTCATGTAAAAGTCTGGGTGTTGGCAGGGGGGTGAAAATGGGGGTCCTATTCTGAGACAAGGAGAATGAATTCTTCCCCAACAGACGTGGCCTCTCTGATTGTAACATCCACTGATGTTCTACTTTGACTTGTTGTTGGAGGTGGCATGGGGGAAAGGAAAAGTATAAAGGAAATGTATTCCATCAGCTCTTTGCAGAATCATTTCCATTACTCCTTTATTTGTATAGTTACAAGAAATGAATTATGTGAGTGCTCTGTATTTTCTAGATTGTGATACTCAATCTATATGAACAAAAGAAGCTTAGTTTACTTGTCTCTGTAGAGAAACCTCCAAGGCAAATATTTGTCTGGAGTTAGTAGCCTGCAATGATTACCGAAGGTCCAGATGAGGTTATTAAAATGCTTGGTGTTTGCCCTGGTGGCACACACAAGATAAATGAGGCAGAATTCTTTCAGCTTGGTTACGTGTTGGTTTTTCATGTTAATAGTACAGAGTAGAACGTCTGCTTTAGCAGCCTTAGCTAGATAAACAGCTTCTGCAGTATGACAGAAATCAGCAGCCTATAGCATTGACTTAAGGAGACAGATTTAAACTTTGTAAATAAAAGATTTGACTAAAGCTTATGAGGAGGAATATTTCTGCATAGATGAGAAAGCCCAAGTGAATTTTGTATTTAATCTTTCCCCATAGGGTAGTGAACTAAAACATTAGTTTGGGCTAGTGGCTGAGAACCATCTCTTTAAGAAGGAAATATTTTGGCAATCTAAATCTCCCTTAGGCAGTATTAGGTAGAGAGTGATGTAATTCCTGATCTCAAACATTTTTGTTTCAAACATTAAATGTTTCTACAAAGCCATCTTCGAGTTGTGGCTTTATGGACTCAAGCAGCTAAGGCAGTGGTTCTCAGAGTCAGGGTGCAGTTTTTTTTCCCTAGGGAACATTTGGTAATGACTGGAGGCTTTTTCTTTTTCTTTTTTTTTTTTTTTTGAGACAGAGTCTCACTCTGTCACCCAGGCTGGAGTGCAGTGGCACGATCTCCGCTCACTGTAAGCTCAGCCTCCCAGGTTCACGCCATTCTCCTGTGACTGAAGGCATTTTTGATTGTCACAACTAGGGGCGTGGTATTGGCATCACGTACAAAATGTCACTAATGCCAAGGTTGGAAAAACTGCTTCACAGGATAGAAAACATATTATTGCCAAATGTTTGCAGTATATGAGATACTAGGTGTGCCAAGAAAATGAAGTCCTAGACCCTGCCTTCAAAGCTAGTTAGATCACAGCTGTTGACAATGACAAAACTGTGGTAAATACACTTTCTTATTCATCTGCAAACCTTAATGATCTGAGAGAAGATGGCACAGCAGGCTATAAACAGGAGCCCCATTTGGGCTGGGATTTACCAGATGAGTAGGCATTACTAAGTGTGGAGGTTTGAGAAATCCCACTCTTCAGTTCATACAGCATCATCCTTGGTCCATGGAGGCCTCCTACTGTTTCCTCATTTGTGCCTTCTTTCCTCCATGCTGTTGGCAACCATATTCATGGGTTAAACATAATAGAACTCTTTAATTTTGCATATTTTTTAAAAAATAAAATGTGTATTGACTATAGATAACTTAACGTAAATGGAATTGTGTTAAGATATTTCATTCAGTTCTTTTCCAGTTAACCCTACGCTATTAAAATTGATTCATGTTGTTATGGACCCATCTATTCTGTTGCTTCGGATTGCTTCCTGATACTCTTTGGAGTGCGTAGCAGTGAGTAGTATGCTTTGTGATAAACCATCCCAAACTTAGTGACTTAAAACAGTGGTCAATCCTTTTCCATGAGTCTGTGGGGTTGGTTGAGTGGTTTGGCTGATTTGTGTCTGAGTCGGCTGATCTCAGCTGGTGTCACTCATTCATCTGTGATCTGCTGGAGACTGCATGATTTAAGAGGGCTATGGCACTTTATTGCTATCCTTCATCAATTTGGCCTGAGCTTGGTCACCTGATGGCAAGGCCAGGAATTCAAGGGAGGAGAATTGCTCAAGGCCTATACTTGGAACTTGAACACAGTCATTTCTGCCATATTCTGTTGGCTAAACCAAGGCGTGAGTCCAATCCACAAGTCCAATCTAGATTCAAAGTGTGGAGAAATAGACTCCACCACTTGATGGGAGGAGCTGAAAAGTGACATTGCATAGGGAGTTTAATTAGAGCCATTGATTAGTCAGAGTATGCATCCACCACCTTTTACCTATTCACTCTTCCAGTGATGGAAGCCAAAGTTGATTCCAACTCTGGATGCTGTGATAAATATCTTTGTACAAGTCACCTTATGGAGCTGTTTGATAATTTGGGAGCTATATTCTCAGGAGTAAGATTGCTGAGGCAAATGGTTACATCTATCTGGAATGTCTATAGGAACAGCAGGAGATGAGACTGGGGACTTCCTTGTTGAGAAGTTGGGACCTGGTGCTAAGGTTTAGTGGGCAACCTTGAGTTTTAGGTAGGGTTAATGCATTTAGACTCATGTTTTAGAGGGATTATTTTGGCAAGAGTGTGAGAGTGGAAAAGACAGATACTACATTACATTAGGTCCTTGGTTGCCTCATTGGAAGCTGACTTAGGCCAGCTGAGAACCTGAATTAAGGTCATAAAAATGGAGAGAAGAAGCCAGGCACAATGTCTCACGCCTGTAATCCTAACACTTTGGGAGGCCGAGGCAGGCGGATCACAAGGTCAGGAGTTCGAGACCAGCCTGGCCAACATGATGAAACCCTGTCTTTACTAAAAATACAAAAATTAGCTGGGCGCGGTGGCGGATGCCTGTAATCCCAGCTCTCGGGAAGCTGAGGCAGGAGAATCACTTGAAACTGGAAGGCAGAGGTTGCAGTGAGCTGAGATCACACCACTGCACTCCAGCCTGGCCAACAAGAGTGAAACTCCGTCTTAAAAAAAAAAAAAAAGAGAGAAGGTAGAATCAACCCGACCTGGTGGCTGACTGAATGCGGGAAAAGCAGGAGTCTAGGAGGACTTCCTGGTTTCTGTCTTGGGTAGGTGGGGAGATGGTGTTGACATGAGTTGCTGGGAATAAGGGAGAAAGAACAGATCCTGGAGGAGATGAGAAGTAGGTCCTTTTTGGGCAGTGTTGAGTATAGGAGACTGTGGCAAGGCAGAGATGTCCAGAGAGCGTACTTGCATATGTAGGTGCGTAGCTTGAAGAGATGTTGAGGTTGAAGATGAAGATGTGGGACTTTCCAGTCAATGGGAGGAGGTGACTGCTGGGGGTGGGTTTGTCTAAGGCAATGGTTCTCAAACTTTAGCTGCATCAGAATCAGCTGGAAGGTTGTTAAATTGGAGGTCACCAGGCCCCACCCCCAGAGTGCCTGAGTCAGTAGATCTGGAGTGGAGCCACAGAATTTGCATTTCTAACAAGCTTCCAGGTGATGTTGATGTCGCTGGTCTGGGACCACACTTTGAGAGCCAGTCTGGGGCAAAAGTACAAATGGAGAAGGCCCTGGCAGGCCATGTTCAAGGAGCGGGCAAAGGGAAATAAGTCAGCAAAAGCATTTAAGACAGTTTAGGCTCGAAGAAGCCAAGAGAATACTGAGATACCCAGTTAAGACCATTCCTTTTAGCGGCTCAATTCAAAAGGAGAAGAGAGCAGAAAATGGAAGACACCACAGGGTGTCGAGGATTCTTCCTTACCATTTAATTGTTATCGTAAGAGACTTAAGCATCCTTTCAGGATGAAAGGGTCACACCTCCTTCACACCTCCCTGCCGACTCCTCCTCGTCTCTAACTTAGCACAGGGAGGAGGAGACATTCCGACTAAATGGTCATCCTTTCCACAACATCAGAAAATGCAGAAGCAGATTCATGTCTACAGTGGGAGAGATGTTAGTGATATATTGTGAAGAAATAAAAAATCAAGCTACAGAGAATATATTGAGTTGTCTTTTTTTTTTTTTTTTTTTTTTGAGACGGAGTCTCGCTCTGTCACCCGCGCTGGAGTTCAGTGGCCGGATCTCAGCTCACTGCAAGCTCCGCCTCCCGGGTTTACGCCATTCTCCTGCCTCAGCCTCCCAAGTAGCTGGGACTACAGGTGCCCGCCGCCTCGCCCGGCTAGTTTTTTTTGTATTTTTTTAGTAGAGACGGGGTTTCACTGTGTTAGCCAGGATGGTCTCGATCTCCTGACCTCGTGATCCGCCCGTCTCGGCCTCCCAAAGTGCTGGGATTACAGGCTTGAGCCACCGCGCCCGGCTTGAGTTGTCTTTATAGAGAAAAACAATTATGTAAAGTTGCCCTCCCTATGCATGGTTATGCTTAAAAGAAAACAATTGCAGGAGAGCTCTTGAGCACACAGCTAAGCATTTCCACCCCGCAGTTTCTTCTCCAGAACTTAGCTGCTTGGATGGGACAGTGGAGAGTGCCCTAGAGTTGGAAAGGGCATGAGATTGGGGCTGTTTCGTTGTTCATGACCTCAGCATGACTTCACCTCTCTGTGTCTCAGTTTCTCCATCTGTAAAATGGGACTAATTATGGTACCTACCTCAGAATCATGATGAGAATTAAATAAGAATACATGGAAAGCCCTTAGAACACTGCAAGGTATGTATGAGGTACTCGAAATAGACATAATCTGCTCTTAATATATTTTAATATGGGTTGATAGACACAATGATGCTTAGTGAACTTTAATATATATTATCCATTAGATCCTATGGTACAACTGTTACATGAAAATAAGGTGGTAACACCTCTAGGAACCTAAGGTTCAAAACTCTTTCAGAGTTTGGAGGTCACAGCAGCCCCACCAGTTAGAGATGCTCCTTCCTGTGCTGGAAAGTCATCGTGGCAGCTCTGTATCAACCATGGCTGGAAGGGATTGGCCCCTGTCTTCAGACAGCCATCGTCCCTGAGGTTATGGCATTATGAGGTTGGAAGAATCAGGAGGTTTAAAAGGTCATTGGATGTTTCTTAGTGAGAGCTCGGTGTCCTGGGGAGTGCTGAGTCTAGATCATATGTATGCACGTGTACCAAGTTGCTCATCTCCAGACAAGCATCCTTAACACACTCACTGCTGGTTCACAGAAATGGGGGTGGGGCAGAGCATTACCTAAGCCTTTCTAGACTTGGTGCTGTGGCAAGAGCATGCCTGAGCTCTCAACCAATTTACCAATTTATTTTTATTTTTATTTTTATTTTTAGACAGAGTCTTGCCCTGTCACCCAGGCTGCAGTGCAGTGGTGCAATCTCAGCTCACTGCAACCTCCACCTCCTGGGTTCAAGTGATTCTCATGTCTCAGCCTCCTGAGTAGCTGGGATTACAGGTGTGCACCACCACACCTGGCTAATTTTTATATTTTTAGTAGAGACAGGGTTTTGCCATCCTGGCCAGGGTGGTCTCGATCACCTGACCTCACGTAATACACCTGCCTCGGCCTCCCAAATGCTGCAATTGCAGGCATGAGCCACCACACCCAGCCAACCAAGTTTTTTCTTATGCCCCCGTGCTTGACTCTTGTGTCCATGTGGTATTCCAGACTTACAGAACCTAGGTGTCTCACTTTTCCTCAAAGGTCGGCCATGCTTTCAGTAACTTGGCTATTCTAATTGAGCCTGTGGTCCATCAGAAGTCCAGAACAGATGTTCATACCCTGTGCTAGCCCTGGCTGTGCTCCTGGGGTTTATGATTTCCCAAGTCACAGTAGGGAATGGGAGCTTTAGGCAGGGAAGGCCCCCTCATACTGCGGGCATCCTGAACTTTCGATGAGAATGTCTGTTCACACCCCCCAGGCATCAGATGACTGAGTTCAGTCACCCTCAGCCTTGCCTGGTCAGCCCTGCTTTCTGCAGGACCATTTGAGGTTCTCACAGCCAGTCTTTATTTTCACAGCTCAGTTTTTAGAAAAGAGAAAGCAAATTAAGGACATCTCAAAATGAGACTAAGTGAACATAGGAGATCCATCCATTCTGATTTTTACTGTTCTCACATGTGTAGAAAGGAGTAGTGGAGCTGTGGATGGATGATTTTTTAAATTTTGTGGGTTTTCTTTTCCAAAAATTGAGTTTATTAAGGCTAAAGTGTGGCTTTGAAATTAGGTACTCAGCTGTCAGGGGCAGATCTGGGAGACGGCTCTCCAAAGGAAGGTCCCATCAGCATTTCAGCATGGCAGAATTCTAGAGCAAAGGGATTTTGCTGGCACTGTCAGGCTTCAGCTTAAATTTACAGTTCAGCTGTGTTTTTGCTCCAAGAAAAAAATATACCTGAGCTGTAGATACACTGTCTGGAGTTGCTTTAGAAATCTCCCATCCGGTAAATAACGTCTTAATGGAGGGCCTTGTCCTTGCCAATGAGGGGTGCCAAAGGAAGAAATGAGTTCAAGTAAACTAGGCCGGACTTAAAAATAGCCGTTTACTACTTTCTCCTAGGGTTATTTTCCTGCAGCGCGAGGAAGAAATCATACTGCGAGGCTCAACACAGCAATCATGTGTGCCATTTCCTCCCAGGAACCTGAGAATTTGTCTGCCAGGATTATCCTTATGGTCAGCTATGGGCTCACGCTTTTGAGTGGTGCCAGGTGTGACTCTGAATGTCTAAACAAACTAGGAAATACTCTGACTTGTTTTATGGGATTGGTTTGCATTTTCATGTCATACAAGTATAAAGAATTGTAAATTGTAGAAAGTTGGAGGAAAACATAGAAATTTGGAAATATACAAAGTTGGAAAAAATGTTACACACCTAAGCTACTATAATTTTTGCTTTTCATTCTGGACATTTTTAGAGCATATGCTTAATATTGCAATAATTAATAATGATTATGATAAAGACAAGGTAAACAATTGAACCTGTCTTTCAGCAGGTGAATGAATAAGTGGTTGTGGCATAGTCAACAATGGGACACTACACAGCAATGTTAATTACTAATGTACACAACCTGGATGAATTTTAGACATTGTGTTGAATCAGAAGCCAGACACAAAAGAGTATATACGGTATCGGGGGTGGTCAGCAAACCACAGCCTACAGGCCAAACCCGCCCCATGACACAAGCTAAGAATGACTTGTATATTTTTTAATGACTGTGGAAACATTGAAACAAGAATACTATTTTGCAGTTTGTAAAAAATTATATGCAATTCAAATTTCAGTGTCTACAAATAGTTTTCTTGGAACACAGCCCTTCACTTGTGAACTCTCGGTGGCTGGCTTTGCGCTCCAAGGACAGAGTTGAGTCATTGTAACAGAGACCGTATGGCTGCAAAGCTTAAAATATTTGCCATCTGGCAGGACTTCACTCCTTCTGGAGGCTCTAGGAGAGAATTGGTTCCCTTGTCTCTCCAGCTGCCTTCCTGGGCTCATGGCTCCTTAATCCATCTTCAAAGTCATCTTCAAATCTGACTCTCCCGACTCGTTTTCCACCTTTGTGGGCCCTTGTGACTATATCAGGCTCATCTGGTAATCCAGGAGAACTTCCTCACTTTAAGATTCTTAATCACATGTGCAATGTCCTCTTTGCCATGTGAATAGAACAACTCCTGTTTCCTCTCTAGTATTCATCATCAGCCCACTTCTGTGGCCACGTGTGCACTTCTTTTTCCCCCACACCAACCAATTCTCCACCAGCTGGATGTCCTATAATTCAGTTCAATTCTGACAGTAACTAGAGTTAGCACAGATCCCACAGGTTGAAGTCTCAGTCCCACAAGACTGCCCCCACCCACTTCAAATGCCAATTGCAAGTAGTAGGTCCTGTTGACCTAAAGGAAGAAACTGAGGCAAATTAATATAGGTAGAGAAATGGTTTGGGATAAGTTGATGACTGCAGCCCGGGAAGCACTGGGAAGTCCTCTGGAGAACAAAAGAAGCTTCAGCTTTTAAAGAAAAAAGGATGACTCAGAGGAGGGGCGATTATAAAAATTGTTTTTCAAGAATTCTCTCCTTGGTTTACAGAAGTAACATTGATGAGTGACTGGCTATACATTGTTGAACTATAGGGTATGGGTTATGGTGTCCAGTGTATGGCATCGTTATGTTAATTTATAGCTATTTGTGGTGTTAGTCTAGAGCCCTCATAGCAAAGCAACTCGGAGATGATTACTTAGTTTAAGCACAGAGGGGGAGGATGTGACCCCTGAAATGAACTGTCTCATTTCAGTGCCTCCCTAGGCTTGATAATTTAAAGGTGGGCTGCGTTCCTCAGATAAAAAGTTTCTTTTCTTTCTCAGTCCCCAGGTTACCCACAATTTCTGTCTGACTTAGCTACAAATTGAAGTTCCTATGATCTCCCCCCATCCCCACTGCCACACACTCAGGTACAATCACTTGCTAGAACAGCTCACAGAACTCAGGAAACACATGTACTGTAAAGGATATTACAGAGGATACAGATGAACAGCCAGAGGCAGAGGTCCCCAGGGCAAGGCATGGGCGCAGGGGCATGGAGCAGCAGCTCTGTCCCCATGGAGTTGGAGGTCACCATCCTCCTGGCATGTGAATGTGTTCTTGCTCACCAACCTGGAAGCTCTGCAAACTCTGTCCTTTGAGGATCTTATGGAGGCTGCATGACAGAAGCACGCTAGATTAAATCACTGGCCATTGGTGGTCAACTCAATTTTCAGTCCCTCTCCCCTACCCAGAGGTTGGGATGTCGGGCTGAAGGTTCTAACCCTCTAATCACATGATTTGTGCCCCTAGCAACTGCCCCCCATCCTGTGGTGGTTATCTAGTGGCTTTCCAGAAATCACCTTATTAACATAAACTCAGGTGTGGTTGAAAGTGGCTTGTTGTTAAATAACAAGACTTTTTTTTCACCTTTATTGGTCCAGAGGTGTTCCAGGAACCAAGGACAAAAGACCAAATCATATAATAAAAGATACTCCTATTGCTCTAATCACTTAGGAAATTATAAGGGTTTTAGGAGCTTTAAGGCAAGAACCATGGATGAAGACCAATATGTATATCTTATTTCACAGTATCACACCATGTAAGGTAACATATTCACGGGTTCTGAGGATCAGGACATGGACATCTCTTGGAGGCCATTATTCTGCCTACCACCAATGGAGACAGGAGGCAGCCAACTCCTGCCCCCAGTGAAACCCCACCTTAAGCCTAGAACAGCCTGAAAGCTGAAAAACCGGACTGCTGGTGCTGGATGAAGCCCACTCTTTCCCACCTGATTCTTTCTGAATAATGCCCACCTGAGCACTGGGAGGACAGGGTGGGGCCTTAGAAAGTTCACGCCATTTGCAGCAGGGAGGAGCCTGGCATTTCGTGTTCCCGTGTAGTAAGCTGGGATTCAGTCAGTCAGGTAGAGAGCCTATTAGCAGGACTTCATCTCACTTTGCTGAGTTGTTTTTCCTTTTTCCTTTTCACCCAGTAAATTCCATTCCTCACCCTTCTATGTGTCCACGAGCCTAATCTTTCCTGGTCGTGTGACAAGAACACTTTTTTTTCTGTAACAGCACAATGAGTCATTCTTCCTCCCACTCTTCCTTCTCCACCCAGTCTTTTAAAGCAGTGCTTTGCAAAGTGTATCCGTTACCTGTAACTTGTTAAAATGGATTCCAGAGCACTAACCCCCCAGAGATTCTGACCCAGTAGTTCTGGGATGGGTCCCAGATGTCTGCATTTGTAACAATTTCTCCAAGAGATTTGGATGCCGGGCCAGGCCTGGTGGCTCACATCTGTAATCCCAGTACTTTGGGAGGCCAAGGTGGGCACCTTGCTTGAGCTCAGGAGTTTGAGACCAGCCTGGGCCACGTGGCAAAACCCCTTCTCTACTAAAAATACCAAAAAATTAGCCGGGCATAGTGGCGTGAGCCTGTAGTTCCAGCTACACAGGAGGCTGAAGTGGGAGAATTGCTTGAGCCTGGGAGGTGGAGGCTACAATGAGCCATGATCGTACCACTGCACTCAAGCCTGGGTGACAGAGCGAGACCCTGTCTCAGAAAAAAAGATATGGATGCCAGTAGTCTAAGCATCACACTTTAGTCTAAGCATCTGAGAAGATGACTCGGTCTCAGAGAAGCTGCCAAGGCTAGTTCCTGGAGAGGGTTCTACAGGATCTAGTTCTCATTTTTGGAGGCTGGTACAGCTGCAGTAGCGGCTATACCCTACAAAAGTAAAGCATCATTACTTTGTTCTCCATCAACCATTGGGCCGTCTGGAGAAAGGGGAGCAGTGTGAGTTAAGAAAAGGGCAAGCTTGTTATTCTGTGGTTATGAGACATGAGAGCAGTGTTGGGTGTACAGGACTGTGGGGGCTGGTTGAGGTACCACACAATTTGCTGATGAGTGCTAGAAGCTCCAGACCAGTGGCTGCTCAGCAGAAACTGAGAGAGGGTTGATGCAAGTTCCTAGTTCCAGAGGAGCCAGCCCTTCAGACCCCAGGGGTGTGAAGGCAGGTCCTACTGGGGAGAGGGTGGGTAGGCAGAGTACGCCAGAAATTTTGTATATATATATTTTTAAGACAGAGTCTCTGTTGCCCAGGCTGAAGTACGGTGGCACCAACCCAGCTCACTGCAACCTCTGCTTCCCGGGTTCAAGCAATTCTCGTGCCTCAGCCTCCCAAGTAGCTAGGATTACAGGCACATGCCACCACGCCCAGCTAATTTTTGTGTTTTTGGTAAGACAGGGTTTTACTCTGTGGGCCAGGCTAGTCTCAAACTCCTAAGCACAAGGGATCCACTTGTCTTGGCCTCCCAAAGTGCTTGGATTGCAGGCATGAGCCACCACACCTGGGCCAGAAATGTTAATATGCCTTTCTTTCTTTCTTTCCATTATTGGTAAGGAAGGAACATTTTCTAGGGTGGGCTCAGGGTAGGGGGGTCCAATTGAGGCCTTGTTGATGGAGATATTGATGGCCTTTTACACAGATCTTTATTTTGTGTGTGTTCTAGTGAACATAGGTGAAAACTTAGTAAGTGCCAAAAAAATTCCCATCACAGTTGTCCCTGTTTCCCTGTTCGTACTTCCTGACCTTTGAGTGCCCCAATGAGCCTTTGGTCTTTAGTTCAGTGGTGAACTAAGTGCTGTGGGGAAACAAAGGTAACCAAGCCACAGCCTCTGTTTTCTT
>NW_012119154.1:4886411-4888752 GCF_000951035.1 Colobus angolensis palliatus
CACCACACCTGGCTAATTTTTGTATTTTTAGTAGAGACGAGGTTTTACCATGTTGGCCAGGCAGGTCTCAAACTCCTCACCTCAAGTGATCCACCCGCCTTGGCCTCCCAAAGTGCTGGGATTATAGGCGTGAGCTACCGCGCTCAGCCCTGTTTTCAAAGACTTTGCAGTTCAAGGAAGAGATGTGGACACTGAACCACAAAACAGGGCAGGATGAACCAATTGCTAGAATAGAGGCACCACTGGCCAGGTGCTCAGTGAAGGCACCCACGGTGGGATTCCCGGAATGTTAAAGCAAAAGAGATTCCATGGCTGAGCAAGGTTGGAAGGCCAGGTTAGCTTTAATATGACACATTTCCAAGAGATGGCTTGAGTCCACCTTTTCCCAGATTTGACCACGAACCTTTGCTTCATAAAATATTTCTGAGAACATGCTTTGAAAAAGGTGACTTATGGAACAGATGGCATATTTTTGGTGGCTTATGTAGTATTAAATACTAATTCCTAAACTATCTGGAGTTGACAACCTATACTTTATTTCTTTTAAGAAACCCAGATTCCTTTCACTCCCTCTCTTTTTAATGAATTGCATCTATTTTGAGAAACTCTTAGTTCTCCTTCAAATCACTAGACATCCTCTGGAAAGTTACAAAAGAAAATTACCAAGATCTAACATTTTACTTGATCTTTTCTGTGATTTCGCCTTTTTGCTTTCTCAAGTCCATTCACTAGTTAAGCAGATTTGATGAAGTTTTGGCCATTGTCTTAAAAATAAAATTCCCCTGAGAAGAATTCTGACTTTCCCAGATGCTCGGTGTTTACACATTGTGTCCTGAGCCTTGACAGATGGGCAGCGTTTTAGAGCAGCTTAGTAAAACGTTGACAGAAGGCATGACAAGAATGCAACCTTTATTGTTGAAAGGTTTATGGCTAGATGTATAGAGCCTGATGGAGATGTTGAATCAATTGTTGAGCTCTATGCTACCTGAATATGAAATGAAAGCTGCACATAGAAGTTCCTGCTTGTTTGGGAATTTTTTTTTCCCCCTAAAACAGCAGCAATTTTCATTAAAACTCCAGATTTATTCAGGGGAAATAATATTTGGGAGTGAGATGGGAAGGTGAGTTGAATGACTTGAGTTGAAAGCTAAATTTTTCAGTAAAGTTTTTAGAAACCAGTTATTACCAGGCAGGATCAAATCCCTGACTATAAGTCCAGACTTGAAAGTCAATTTGCCAGTATGGTAGATATCTTCCTATGATAGGAGGATGTTTTTGCATATAATTTATTCCTAAAAATACAGAACAAGCCAGTGTTTGGAAATTGAACACTAGACTTACATATTACTCTAAGAGAACTGAATATTGGAAGTGTCTTGGGATCTAAATTTATAACGCTTCAGAGAGCTCTGCACAGATAGGCAGCCAAGGGAAAGGGTGAAGTACATCTGAAATCTGCTTGTCACTTGCAAGCTGTGGGACCTGGGGCAGGGACTCATATCCTCATCTGAAATCATAGTTGGTCATAGGACTGACCTCAGGGCCAGGCTAGGATTAAGTTTTTCAGTACATGGAAAGGGCTCAGAGCTGCCTGGACCACAGGGACTTCTCAGTAAATGTTAGTTTATTTTTTATATAAATACTTAAAACATAGATTAAACAGTAAGTATGGACAATTGTGATTACTTTTTTAAAGTAAATTCCTCACATTTACCTTGGTCCATCTTACTTGAAATGACAGTAGGAAAATAAACGTTAATGTTGGAAGAAAGACTTACTGCTAAAGGGAAGGAGGTAAATGGTCATAACTTTGGATTTTATTTTTGAATTCACACATTGTTGGTGGGAAATAAATTGGTCTAACCTTTATGAAAGTCAGTTTAACAGTAGCCATCACAATGATGAATGCAGGTACCCTCTGACCTAGTAGTTATACTTCTGTATAAACTTACCCTAAGGTGAACCTGAACACATACAAAGTGGCATGTGTAAAGGTGATACTATGCAACACTGTTTGCAATAGGAAGAGACTGGAAACAACCAAAAATGCTCACCAATAGGGGACTAGTAGACACACTGTCTTACTCAGGAATACCAACTTTGTAGCAGTTTAAAAAGAAATAAGGGCCGGGTGTGATTGGCTAATGCCTGTAATCCAGCACTTTGGAAAGCGGAGGTGAGCGGATCACGAGGTCAGGAGTTCAAGACCAGCCTGGCCAACATGGTGAAACCTCGTCTCTATTAAAAATACAAAAAATTAGCCGGGCGTGGTTGTGGGTACCTGTAATCCCAGCTACTTGGGAAGCTGAGGCAGGAGAATCACTTGAAACCAGAAGACAGA
>NW_012119154.1:4889487-4897017 GCF_000951035.1 Colobus angolensis palliatus
TGAGACGAAGTCTCACTCTTGTCACCCAGGCTGGAGTGCAATGGCGCAATCTTGGCTCACTGCAACCTCTGCCTCCCAGGTTCAAGGGATTCTCCCGTCTCAGCCTCTTGAGTAGCTGGGATTGCAGGCACCCACGACCATGCCTGGCTAATTTTTGTATTTTTAGTAGAGACGGGGTTTCACCATATTGGCCAGGCTGGTCTCGAACTCCTGACCTCCAGTGATCCGCCCACCTGGGCCTCCCAAAGTGCTGGGATTACAGGCATGAGCCACCACATCTGGCCATGAAATATAAATTTGTGAGTTAAGCTTAACTTCTCTCCTTCTCCTCCCCTCCCTCCCTCTCCCTATGCCCCCACAAAATCACAATACTATCATACTTGAAAATTTGCCGTGCTAGGTTTTTTTAAAAACACGAATCCTCAGTGCATACTTGTAAAGTTTTCTCCACCTTGCTTTTTAGATGCTCTGTAGAGAATTACTTCCAGCATTTCCTACATGTTAAGTGGCCCTTTTTAATTGAACAGTCTAGTGACTTTCATCCTGTGAACAAGTAATTAACAGTATTAGCACTAGCATCAGCAGTTCTGCTTTTCCATCTTCCACTCACTTTAATAGGCTAATAAAGGTAAAAGGCAAGGAAATATTCAGATATTTGTGCAAACTCTTGCTGCTGTGAAGACAGGCATGGCAGAACGGTCAGAACAGCCCTTGAGGAAACATCCCCTGGAAGTATTGGTTTTTCAGCTCATGTCAGGATGCTTAACATAAAAGTCTTTGGGGGTTGCAGTCAGTACTGTGCCAAAATTGAACTTGAAATTTGAGGCCCATGTGTATGTACTTTCTTACGTAGATATGCTCTGCTCAGTGCAGCTTGTAGGAGAGGCAGCACCAGGAAAAACTTGTGTTCCTTCCAACTAGAGACCTGATGATTCTATGATCTAAAAATCTAAATTGACCCCTTGCTGGGCCATTCCCTCAGCTCCTGAGCAAGCTTCCCTTGTGCATTTGAAAGCATATTTAGTTTAAGAGAAATGAAAACATATGCTCACACAAAAACTGTACACAAATGTCTTTTGCAGCATTCTTTACAATAGCCAAAATGTAGAAACAATCCAAATGCCTGTCAACTGATGAATCTATAAACAAAACGTGGTGTACCAAACAGTGGAATATTGTTCAGTCATTAAAAAGATCGAAGAACTGTTACATGCCACAACGAGGAGGAACCTTAACAACTTTAAGGTGTATGAAAAAAGCCAGACACAAAAGGCCACATCTCGCATGATTGCATTTATGTGAAATGTCCAGGATAGGCAAACCCATAGAGACCATAGATGAGTGGTTACCTTGACCTGAGGGTGGTAGGGGTGGGAGAGAATGGGGAACAGCTGCTAATGCAGAAGAGATTTCCTTAGGGTGATAAAAATCCTCGGAAGTTGATTGTGATGATGGCTATACAATTCTATGAATATACTAAAATCTATTGAATACTTTAAGTGGTTGAATTTGTGATGTATGAATTATCTCTCAATAAAACTGTTGTGTATCAAATAGGATTCATTTACACTGATGCCTCAAGATATGCCCAGAGGTCTTCACTGGCATTTATTTTTATCTTTTTCTTTGAGTTGGGGTGCAGTGCAGCACCAGGGTGGGGGGTATGCTGGGTAATACAAGGGTGCAGGAAAACCGGTGTCCTTTCATCTTTAAAACTCTGTGTAAACTTAGTTCCTCTCCTCAGAAATCACCCATGAAACAGTGGTGACTTCGTTTGGTCCTGTGGCCTTATTTTACTTCCAGTTCTTCGTTGGAGTTACTTTTAACAGATGATAAAGTAACTCCTTCCTTCTCTACCCACTCCCCTCAAACTAAACGTAAAGCATCTTTGTACTTCATAGACAACAGTCAATGACTTTCCTTTTTTCTGGAGTTTTCCTGGGTCAGGAATTGCTTTAGTCTTCAAAAAACAGTATTGGTATCAGCTAAAGACAGGCCCTTTTATTTATAGGACCCGTCAAGCAGACAGAGTTTAGAAATAACACCAAGTTAGCGGTGTGTTTTCCTAGGGTGAAGCGGGGAGCGGCCAGCATTGTCTCCCAGAGAAACGCGACTCTGGTTAAACACCACTGGGGACTGACTAGATGAGGCTCGGGTCATATGTCAGCTTGTTCACTTGAAAAACTGCTGAATGTAGAAAACTGTGGTGGGAAGAGGGGCAGGAGCGCATTCACCCCGGTATGCACGTGCGGCGGGGGCCTGGGTGTGCACGTGCGGCGGGAGCCTGGGTGTGCACGTGGACCCTGATGCCTCCGCGGAGCCTTGTGAGGAGGAGGAGGGAGGTCAGGCTTGACCTTTTCAGTGCCATGTTGTGCTGAGGAGTGTGCCCTCCCGAGTGGGAGCCCCAGCCTAGGACCCCCCAAACTCCATTTGCTGTGAAGGGAAATTATGACCATAATCTGCTAAATCAGGAGTTGGCAAACTACAACCTGGTGCCCAGATCAGGCCTACTGCCTGTTTTTAGAATTTTTTTTTTTTTTAAAGACAGAGTCTTACTCCCATCCCCCCGACTGGAGTACAGTGGTGCAATCATGGCTCACTGCAGCCCTGACTTCCCGGGATCAAGCAATCCTCCCACCTCAGCCTCCCAAGTGACTGGGACTACAGGCGCAAGCTACCACACCTGGTAATTTTTTTCTATTTTTGGTAGAGACAGGGTCTCACTATGTTGCCCAGGCTTGTCTTAAAATCCTGGGTTCAAGTAATCCACCTGCCTTGGCCTCCCAAGGTGCTGGGATTACAGGCATGAGCCATGGCACCTGGCCCCTGATTTTGGAAGTTTTTGTTCAAACACAGCCATGCCCATTTGTTCATATGTTGGCCGCTTTCCAGTCTCAACAGTAGAGATGGGTTAGCGCCCCTGTCTGTCCTGTGAAGCCTAAACCATTCATTATCTGGCCCTGTCTAAGAGAAAGTTTGCTGACTTCAGTGCTAAAGGATGGAATTCCCTTCCCATGGGAGTTGCCGAAGAGGCCTTTATTGGTGGTACTTGGAATTGGAGCCTACTGTGTGTATGAGGAAAACCACAGGTCCCAGAGCTGTATGCCTAGGGGTTCAAGAACCCAATCGAGCGTGCAGTCCAATTCAGATTATTCTGACATGGCACATTGGCTGTGTATTCATTAGATGGCTTGTTTTTGGTGTTTTTCCTCCCTGGAGTAGTCAAGAAGGTAATTATTTGGTCATCTTTCAAGTGTTTTTTAGTGGTGTGTTTACTAATTACAAGAGCATTTGGAGTCAGTGAGGAGCAGGCATGAGACTAATTTACATTTTGCTTCTAAAGGATGAAGTTGTATGACACCAAGTTTAATGTTTCCCCGTGAGGGTCATCTCCTCATACACTGATAACCTAAGTAGCTTCCTGACTGGGCTGCTTCTCATGCTGCCCTGGTAATGGATACCTGTTGAGTTAGTTGTTCACAGTGTTTCTAGGAATTGTTAGTCCTTCTAACAGACTCACATGTATGGTGGCAGTGGGAAGGGTGTGTTCACTTGCTGTGATATCCTCCCACCCCTTCCCACCCCAGCCATGGCATAGATGGTTGGTTCAAAAGTGGGTGCCTGGCCCAAGCTGAGCCAATAGTGGCATAGCGTTCCCTGGGAAATTAGACCTCAGACCGAGTTGCTATAAGTCTCTCTCTAAGTGACCGGAGCTCTAACATTTACGATTGGGATTGCCTTTTTCTTTCATGTGGCTGGGATACAGAATAATCCAGAGACCAAAATAGCAGAAGGGGACATCTTGCATTCCCCATGACATCTTGGAAGATCTTGGTTCTTGCTTCTCCAGAGTGGGTATTTTATGGCTTGGGCAGGGTGAGACCTCAGGGGATGCTGCGTAGGCTCTCACCATAGACCCTGGCCCAGGTGCTAGCCCTGAGGCCTGGCCTTTCCTACAAGCAAGGAGACAGTGAGGACAGCCTTAGCAGTTGGAGGACCAGGGATGCTGCAGCCCAGGGGAGATGATATTCAGATGCTTTGGTGGCAAGACTAGGAGTGAGACCTTCCATTTGAACATCTGGCAGCTTTTGAGCTCCCGAGGCCAGCCTGGCTGGGGACAGGAAGGATGGGGACAGCTGGACAGCTATTGAGGGTCTGTTCGGGTAGCTTTCTACCAGCCACGCATCCATCCAGGTTCCTGTCCCGAGTTCACTTCCTTGAGATGCATTCACGGATTTATGGGAGCAAGCAGCAACAGTGGAACAACCGTTTTCACATTCTCCCCCAACTCACCATCTCTATTTTATGTAGTTTACAAAAACAAGCTTGTTTTACTCCATGTATAAAACATATTTTTTTAAGTTAATGTGGGCATGGCCAGATTTTGACTCTCATACTTTGTAACTTTTACCCCCAATAGTCCTTCCATATAAATAGTTACCTGTTGTTCTTAGACCAGAGACTGAATCATCACAAGCTTCCTTGGAACTTATGAGACTCCCAGAGCCTTGTAGCAAAGCCCCTTTCCTGCTCAGGTTCACACAGAGGACGTCTGCAACCCTGAACTGCTGCATCCTCTTGGGCGTTTTGAGCATAACTCTAGAGATGGCCAAAGATCTTATAAATGAGTAAAACCTCTAGAAGTCAGAAAATCAGATACAGATTCTGCCTCTATTTGCCTGCTTTGGGCAAGTTGCCGAGTTAGCCTCTGTTTCTCCACTTTGAAAACGTGGATAAAATCATCACTATCAAGTTGTTGCAGAGATGAGTGGTGAGACTTAGGAAGCCCATGCTAGAGACTCCAAGAGTGTTCACTGTTTCTCTTTTTCTGCCCTGCAAAATGATACAGGCCAAGGCCAAAACTGACCAGTTCTGCTAGTTGCCAACAGCTCTGTAGAAAATTGGGTGGAAGAAGAAGTAAATGGCTTTGAATCTGTTAAAGTGGATTTGGGAGATGGATGGTAAACTTTGATATGCCAGCCCTCCTGTTTCTACTGCTAGCTGAGTCGGCTGCGCTTTATTTTTCTATTTGAACCCCTTCCTTAATTTCCATGTCTTTCACAATTATTGACTTTTAATTTCACCAGTGATTTGCAACATGACCTATTACCCTGTTTATTTAAGAATAACAAAGTAGAGGTCTGGTTATGAAGTCGCATGCTTATAACATAAAAAAAAAAAAAAAACTTTTTCCAGTCTAGTAGCTGAATCTGGTGAGTTTGGAAAATCTACTTCCATCCAAAAATTCTTTCAAGCTATTCCCAGAGAAAAAGGGTTCCCTGGGCCTTTCCTTCCAAAAGAGAACGCAGACTTGTTATAAATATTGTCAATACCTGTCTGTTAACATTTGAGAGGAAGGTTTGTTGTCTACAGTGCGCAAGCTGTTGATTTAAGTGTAGTTGTCTCAGGTTTATTGGCTAATTTTGGGTATGTCCTTCCCTTACGTAAAACTATGCCATGCTTCTCTAAGAGGGTGAAAAGGTAGCAGATGGTCTGTTTTTCCTCATTTAGGGAATTATTACTGTTAAACTTGTCTAAGGACAAAGATGGCAAGGTCTTTTGGCAGCATCTTACCCAGGAAGGAGCTCAGTGATGTAGAAGAGGCAGAATTACCTACCAACCCCCTGCATCTGGCTGGGCCTAAGAATCAAATTGACATCAGACAGGTTAACAGGAGAGAAGTGAATAGATTTATAGATTTTTACACGTATGTGGGAACCCCCATAGGAAAACAAAGACCCAAGGAAATTGCAAAGCCCAAATGCTTATATACTAGGTTGGACAAAAGGAGGCAATCGTGGAAAAGTAACATAAGAGGAGACCAAAGGAAGATCAGAGTTATGTTAAGAAGTTCTGTTCGCACAGAATTGTCTTGGCCTCAGTTCCCCACTTCTGGTGATAAGAATGTTCCCTTTCCTTCTGGGTCAGGGAGGGCATCTTTTTGTCTCCTGCTTTCAGGAAGAAAAGGGGACGGTCAGAGCACCCCTCTTGCACCTGTTGTGTTCCAAGTGTCTTTAGCTCAAATTAATGCTATGCCAAAGTGGCACATTTCAGGGTAGCATATTCTGCCATCCTTCAGTGAACTGTTTAAAATTTCAGCTCATTTGGCAGCAGCACTTATTCCAGCTTTAGTGGGGGCATTGATTTATGACCATCCCCACTAGGTCATTACATGCCTATTTAAATTGTGAAATACACCAAGGGGTGCTTCTGTGTAACTCAGTTACAGGGGGGAAGTTCCAATAATAGAGATGCATTATTATTTGCATGCTTAAAAAGCCTCCACAATTGTCAGTTCAGATAAAAGGCCATGCTGAGCCATGAATAATCACTTGCTCCTAGAGTAGAGGAGGGGACTTTTTAAGACGTAATGGAACAGAAATGTCACAGTAGGCATCTAAATTAACAAGTCTCGTTTCTGTAAGCCTGGACTTTCTAAGCTTTTCAGCCAAACTATCTCACGCCTCTGAGAGTGAACTTACTCTCTCAGGGGTCTTAAGGTGAGGCCCGGAACTAGCCAGGTTAAATTTTAGTTTGAAGTTTTGTTTTACTTTTTAAATTTCTGTGAGCTGTCTTCTCCCCTACAATATTTCTGGTTGTGATTTTCAATGAAAATGTATTTATTTATTTCTCTGTGACAGTGCTTCTTCCCTACCTAACTCCCAAATTTTTGAATAAAATTGATTCTCCATACTCCAGCAGATCTCCAAAATTAGTTGGCACTGCACAGTTTTCCTTCTCATCACTCAGTAGTCACAAAGGAAGCCCAAAGGAGTGAGCAGCTAACTGTGAAATGCCAGTGGAGCTTTCGAACCCACCGAGGGGAGGGATATTCCTCTCCCAGGGGCAGTGGCATCAGTGGCTTCAACCAGGATGGGGGCATTTATTAATGAGACTTGTGAAGCAGCCAGCTCAGGATGACTGGCATGAAACCTTTTCTCAGGAATGCAGGTCTGCCCCCAAGAGGGGCAAAGGCAGCCAGGAAAAGTGCAGAACCCACCCTGGCAGGGCCCTCCCCACTATACCACTCATCTGCTGGCCTTCTAGGCAACATTGCATCGAAGCAAATCCTGCTGACTAGTCACACTCGATCGCATGACTGCGTCTCCCCATACAGCCATTGGCAAAGGAGATCTTGAAGATGTGCCAACTCTGAAACACTGATGCCAGAATAGGTTTTCGAAAATGCCTCTAGTTCTATCACTGCCTGCTCAGTGACTAAAATCTGAACTCCTTAACCTGCCATTCTGAGCACTCCAGTGCGGCCCCAACCACCCTCTCCCTCTATATCTCACATTACCGTCCAAAGTGTTGCCAACTCTATGGCCTTTTACCGTGTCCTCAAAGCAGGTAGGTGCCAAATCCCAGCCTCATCCCGGCCTGGAGTACAACTGCTCACACTGAGGTCCTGACTTTTCTTTCTCTCTCTCTCTCTCATTACCGTCCAAAGTGTTGCCAACTCTATGGCCTTTTACCATGTCCTCAAAGCAGGTAGGTGCCAAATCCCAGCCTCATCCCGGCCTGGAGTAC
>NW_012119154.1:4897842-4899877 GCF_000951035.1 Colobus angolensis palliatus
CAGGATGGTCTCCATCTCCTGACCTTGTGATCCACCCGCCTCGGCCTCCCAAAGTGCTGGGATTACAGGCGTGAGCCACCGCGCCCAGCCTCTGAGGCTTTTAAAATAAATTTTGATATACAGCAACTTGATAACATCTTTTAGAAAAAAATCCCTTAAAATGTTGGGGCTCACCTAGATTTAAAAATATGGTTATTGATGTGTTTTTAAAAGATATTAGAAAGGCAATATTGATGGCTGTTAAATTTAAAAATGAAACATACTCCTAAACTCAATAATTCATCATCCTCCGAGGAGGATTTTATTTTTAAGGAGTTTCCCTACTTTGATTGCCTGAAGGTTTTGATTCTTCTCCTCTTGGAATGAAATTTGAATTTGAGACTGTCAAGTAAAATTGGATTTTTCTCAGTTGCAAAATACCAGATTCAGCATATAGGGGCTTTCAGAGGGTAACTGGAGGGTTCCATTCCCATCTGCCAAATTATATAAACTGTGCTGCAGCCTCTTCTAGTATTTAATGTAGGTAAAAATTTCATTTTTTACGTGGCAGGTCAAAAAGATTGAAGTTTGGAATACATTGAGAGGAGAAACTGCCTGCACCATCTTTAGTATTATGGCAGATTGGCCACTTTCTCCATGCACATTCTTTTCTATTATAGCAATAGGTGAACTTATAATTAGTGAATATTAGAACCCATGAATACATATATACATTTGTATGCTATAAGGATATGTGATTTCTGCAACACTTGGCTAGGTGCAATGGCTTATGCCTGTAATCCCAACATTTTGGGAGGCTGAGGCAGGAGGATCGCTTGAGCTGAGGGGTTCGAGACAAGCTTAGAAAACATAGTAGAACCTCATCTCTACAAAAAAATTTTAAAATTAGCCTAATTTCTACCAAAAATAAATAAATAAATAAGTGACTGGGCACAGTGGCCCACGTCTGTGATTCTAGCACTTTGGGAGGCCAAGGCAATACAGAGTCTAGCTCTGTCACCCAGGCTGGATGCAGTGGCGCAATCACTGGGAAGTGCAGCCTCCACTTCCCAGGTTCAAGCAATTCTCCTGCCTCAACCTCCCGAGTAGCTGGGATTACAGGTGCCCGCCACCAAGCCCAGCTAATTTTTGTATTTTTAGTAGAGATGGAGTTTCACCATGTTGACTAGGCTGGTCGTGAACTCCTGACCTCAAATGATCCACCCACCTTGGCCTCCCAAAGTGCTGGGATTACAGGCATGAGCCACCACGCCTGACCTGATTAAAAAATTCTGAATATAATACTAGTAAACGAAAATCAACACAGTAAAAGGATTATATGTGTTCAACTGGTATTTATTTCTGAAATGCAAAGATGGTTCAACATGAAGACTGATGTAATACACCACATTAATGGAACGAAGGATAAAACCACATGATCATCTCAATTGATGCAGAAAAAGCACTTGGCAAAATTCAACACCGTTTCATGGTAAAAACACTAAACATACTTGGAATAGAAGGAAATTACCTCAACATACTAAAGACCATATATGACAAGCCAATAGCTAACATCATATTCAATGGTACAAAAAAGATTTTTGGCTAAGACTAGGAGCAGGGCAAGGATGCCTACTCTTTCTACCTCTATTCAACATAAGACCAGAAGTCCTTTCCAGGCAAGAAAGAGAAATAAAAGACATCCAAATAGGAAAGGAAAAAGAGTGATTATCTATGTTAACCAATGACATGACCTAGTATGTAGAAAACACTAAAGATTCTACCAAAAAAGCTGTTCAACTAATAAATTCAGTACAGTTGCAGGATACAAAATCAACACACAAAAAAATCAGTTAGCAGTTCTCTGCACTAACAATGAGCAATCAAAAAAGGAAGTTAGGAAAATTCTATTTACAATACAATCAAAAAGAATAAAACACTTAGGTAAAAGACTTTTACACGGAAAACTACAAAACACTGCTGAAGGAAATTAAAGGAGACATAAATGGAAAGACATTCTATGTTCATAGAGTGGAAGATGTAATATTGCTAAAAT
>NW_012119154.1:4901657-4902743 GCF_000951035.1 Colobus angolensis palliatus
AGGCTGGGGGAGGGGCGCCAGCCATTGCCGAGGCTTGAGTAGGTAAACAATGCGGCTGGGAAGCTCGAACTGGGTGGAGCGCACCGCAGCTCAAGGAGGCCTGCCTGCCTCTGTACACTCCACCTCTGGGGACAGAGCCTAGCCAAACAAAAGGCAGCACAAACCTCTGCAGATTTAAATGTCCCTGTCTGATAGCTTTGAAGAGAGTAGTGGTTCTCCCAGCACAGAGTTTGAGATATGAGAATGGACAGACTGCCTGCTCAAGTGCGTTCCTGACCCCTGAGTAGCCTAACAGGGAGGCATGCCCCAGTAGGGGCAGACTGACCTCACATGGCTGGGTACCCCTCTGAGACGAAGCTTCCAGAGTAACGATCAGGCAGCAACATTTGCTGTTCAGCAATATTCACTCTTCTGCAGCCTCTGCTGCTGATACCCAGGCAAACAGGGTCTGGAGTGGACCTCCAGCAAACTCCAACAGACCTGCAGCTGAGCGTCCTGGCTGTTAGAAGGAAAACTAACAAACAGAAAGGACATCCACACCAAAACCCCATCTGTACGTCACCCTCGTCAAAGACCAAAGGTAGATAAAACCACAAAGATGGGGAAAAAACAGAGTAGAAAAGCTGAAAGTTCTAAAAATCAGAGTGCCTCTTCCCCTCCAAAGGAACACAGCTCCTCGCCAGCAACAAAACAAAGCTGGACGGAGAATGACTTTGACAAGTTGAGAGAAGAAGGCTTCAGACGATCAAACTTCTCCGAGCTAAAGGAGGAAGTTCGAACCCATTGCAAAGAAGCTAAAAACCTTGAAAAAAGATTAGACGAATGGCTAACTAGAATAACCAATGTAGAGAAGTCCTTCAATGACCTGATAGAGCTGAAAACCATGGCATGAGAACTATGTGACAAATGCACAAGCTTCAGTAACCGATTCGATCAATTGGAAGAAAGGGTATCAGTGACTAAAGATCAAATGAATGAAATGAAGCGAGAAGAGAAGTTTAGAGATAAAAGAATAAAAAGAAATGAACAAAGCCTCCAAGAAATATGGGACTATGTGAAAAGACCAAATCTACGTCTGATTGGTGT
>NW_012119154.1:4908583-4928367 GCF_000951035.1 Colobus angolensis palliatus
AAAAAAAAAAGCAACACCTAAATTGTGAGGCAACCGTAAAATAAATGAGGATTCAAGCAAATTTTGGATGAAAAAGTTGAAATCCTACAGAAGCACAGTGCAAATGGAAAAGCAAAGCATTGTCCATATGGGGCTGGGTTAGGTGCAGCCCGTCACAGTGGACGCAGCACAAAATGTAAAGCTGGGGTGCTGGTTTCTAGTTCCACCTGCTGCAGACCTGCAGTGGGGACAGTTACCTTTGAGCATCAGTAGCCTCAGGCGTATATAAGGAAGGTGACCTCTGCCATGTGAAACCCAGTTAGAAGAGAGAGGGGGCTTATTAGCTGGGATAGAATTTCAAGCAAAATCACAGTGGGTTTTGATACCTGAGGAGTGGCAGAGAGGAGTCAGGAGATGAGGGATGGGGAGCTGGGAGAGGGGCACAGAAGGAGGTGATAGAAATGGAGATCTGGCCTGTAGGGTAAAGGCCTCGTGGGGAGGGGCTGAGAAACAAGGTTGCTGAGACATGAATTCAGGCTGGTTAGGGAAGTGCCTTCTAATGCTGTCCTGAGCACGCTTAACGGCCTGGATCCTTCCTAAATCTGTATAAAGCAGCCAGTCTCTGAAAATAGAGACCATTCGATGGGGCCTCTAGGGGACCCCTGTAAGAGGAAAGCGATGCTTAGTGAGACAGTCTTGGTCGGTGATTCTCAAACTCTGTTGGACTTGGGAAAATAGTTAACTTCCCTACCCAGTTCATGGCACTGTACCCTCATTGGTCCTCAAAAGGTCCCCCTTGTTTGGTTTGTTGCCTTTTATCCTTGTTTCTTCCTGTTATTCCCTCCCCTTCTCCCATGGGTTACCATTAATAATATGTGTTTGATGTATATGCTGTTTGTATGTATTCTTATAAAACAAGAAGGTTTGGAATGTGTGTGCTTTTAATGTACATAGATGGTAGCAGTCTAGAGCGGCAGTTGGCAAACTGTAAAGGGCCAGAATAGTAAATATTTTAGGCTTTATGGGCCATATGGACTCTGTTGCAACTACTCCACTGTGTCATTGTAGCACAAAAGCAGCCAGCGACATATGCAAGTGAATGAGCATGGCTATGTTCTAATAAAACTTTATTTATGGACACTGAAATTTGAATGCCATATCATTTTTATATGTCACAAAATATTCTTTTGATTTTTTTCCAACTGTTTAAAACCACTTGTAGCTTGTGGGCCGTACAAACACACTGTGGCCAGATTTGGCTGCTGGGTTGTAATTGTGTGACTCCTCATCTAGCTCCTTGCTGCTCAGTATGTTCTGTGGACCCACGGCACGGGCATCACCAGAAAGCTTGTTAGGAATGCAGATCTCAGGCCTCATCCCAGACCTGCTGGGTCAGCACCTGCGTTTTAACAAGATCCTTGGTGATTGTGTACACACTGATGTTTGGGAAGCACTGGGCTACACTTCATTTTTTTTTTTTATCCTTTCTCATTTAGCACTCTTCTAAAGACCAAACCATTTTGCTAGATCTAATCCATTTCTTGTAACTGCAGCACAGTATTTCCATATTCATTTTTCCACCAAAAAAAAAGAAAAGGTATAGGAAAGAGTACCGGTTGTCAAGGATTAGAAATGATGCAGGTGAAAGATGAATAGGCAGAGCACGGATTGTTTTAGGTGGTGAAAATACTGTGTGATGCTCTGATGATCTCTGATGATTGATACATGTCATTATACATTTGTCTAAACCCATAGAGTGCCTACTACCGTGAGTGAACCCTAATGTAAACTATGGGCTTTGGTCAATAATAATGTGTCATTAATTGGCTTATCAATTATATAAATTATAGGGGGGCTCAGGGAGGCGAGAAGGGGATATGTGAGAACTCTGCATGTTCCAATCAATTTTTCTTTTTTTTTCTTCGAGACAGAGTCTCCCTCTGTCACCGAGGCTGGAGTTCGGTGGTGCAATCTCAGCTCACTGCAACCTCCGCCTCCCAGGTTCTAAGCGATTCTCCTGCTTCAGCCTCTGGAGTAGCTGGGATTACAGGCGTGCACCACCACACCCAGCTAATTTTGTATTTTCAGTAGAGACGAGGTTTCACCATCTTGGCCAGGCTGGTCTCAAACTCCTGGCCTCAGGTGATCCACCCGCCTCTGCCTCCCAAAGTGCTGGGATTACAGGCATGAGCCACCATGCCTGCCCAATCAATTTTTGTGTACCCAAAACTGCTCTAAAAAATAGTCTATTAACAAAAAAAAAAAAAAAAAGAGGGCGAAGGAGCACGTCCCAGAAGCTCCCCAATTCAGCACAATTTGAACTTTTTGAAGCCAAAAAGTTTTTGTCTTAAAAATACATTCAAATTTGTATTTGCCATATTCTTTTGCCTTAATGTGACAATTAAATTTTAAATTTCTTTCTACTTAAAGTTCACCTCCCCTCCCCCAGTTAAAAAAATTTGTGTAAAGTGAAAGCTGCAGGAAGATGTGTTGTTACTACCCTGTGACATCCCCTGCTCATGCCTGCCTTCCGCTGCCTCAGTTGAAAACTGAAATCCTAGGCCAACTCCTACCTTCCAGAAGGTGAGGCCAAGGGTCTCCTGCACTCTTGCTCCCCTAGCCCCTGGGTCATCTTGGTGAGGGAGGGAGGAAAGGGAGAAGTTGGCTGGCACATTTGGGGGCTGGGTTTCTCAGTGCCTACCTGAGTGCCTCAGTGCCTACTATTGCTCCCTGAGTAATAGCATACCTTTGATATACTGTGCCCAAGTGGGGAGGCCTGGCCAGGGGCAAGAACTCTGTCCTGCCAGGGCTCTTATGTCAGATACGGAAGCAAGGACCTGGCTTGCTCTCCAGGGGCACCAGTGGGTCTGCCAAGCTGACACCAGGCTGCACCCCCCCATCCGACTCCTTTCCTGGGAGAGCTGGGACAGTATGAAGCCTTCCTGTGTATCTCATTCTCCCCACCTTGAGCGTATCTGTGCTCATCTCCTTATGGGTGTAGACAAAGAAGGACCACTGTGGCATGTCAGAGTCAGGCGCACTAGGTGGTGGAACTCTCTAGTAAGCTGTACATCTCCCGTCGGAAGCAGACCAGCTTGCCTGGGGAAAAGGCCACATGGAAATGTGTGCAGTCAGACTCACCTCCACAGAGGGCTTGACATTCCTAAACTTGTTTTCAGGGGCCAGGTGGTCAACTTTCCCCATCTCTGCAGCCATGAGTTTACTGACCTTGGCCATTGGACCCTACTGAGCCTGGTGCAGCTGGCAGCTGTGGGGGCAAAGGCTAATTGGGTCGAACAGATGTGTTGAAGGTCACCTATTCTCGTGTGTTTCCTGGACTGATCATTATGATTCAAGGCCCTCCCAAGTTTTCTTGTGTTTGAAAGAAGGTCCAATAACCCAGGAATTTTAGAAGTAAGAATGGACATGACAAACGAATATAGATTCCTAAAGGGCATGTATGTCCGCCAGGCCCTGTCAGCTTCATAAAAGCAAGGATACTTGTAGGGCGGGAGATCAGAACTCTTCTCTGGAAGATGAAGCGCAGTCTTGCTTCCTGCACTCAGAGGCAGTTAAACATCCAGAGGGCAAGTGGACTGAGGGAATGACAGGCTCCAGAAAGCAGCCCTGACCAAGTGGGAGAGGCCCTCCAGGGCAGCAACTCTCAGCACGAGGGCATGGATTCTCACACCTGCCAGCGCTGGGGCAAATGCTTGGCATCTTTGGTAGAGGCAAGCATTTCATCATCCTCCTTGTTTGATTTTTATTTCATTTCTTTTGAGATTGACATTAAAGAGTAGCTGTGTGACTTTTGATACATGCACAGTTGTACAACTGCATCTGAACCTTTTTGTGTGATGTCCCTCCCTCCTCCCACCTTCCTCCCTAGTGCCTAAAGGTAGAAGGACAGAGGTGGAGCTATCCCAAGTAGAGCCGGTTCTCAGGCTCTGTGCAGTCCCTTCAGGGGACCTGTGATAAAGTGGAGTCGGCACAAATCAAGGCTTGTACATGTAAGATTTTATCTTGACCTCAAACTGAGCTGTGGACCTGAGGCAGTGCTGGGGGGCTCTGTAGCAGAAAGGAGTCCTTAGACCTGGCTTTCAGCCAAGGCTCCAGCAGCTTTGCAGAACATGGTTTTGAACATAGCCTTTCACTGCTGTGAGCCTCGGTTTCCCTCTCTAAAATAGAGATGATCATATCTCCATCATACAACTGTTGTGTGGCTAAATGAGATGTGAGTGATGTAACCGGTGACGTCTTATACAAATACTGATGGTACTGGAGGTGAGACATTTATTGTCATTCAATAAACGTTTCTCTCCCACACAGAAATGGAAAAAGCTGTTTTTATAGGGACTCTTGCCTCTTGCTCACTACTCTCTCATCCTCTTTCCTGTTGCTTCTTTCCTGTAAGCCTTTATCTCAGTTCTGTTCCTTAGGAGATAGCATTCATTTTTTTTTCTCCCCTTTGCCTTTTATCCCCCCTGCTTCACCAAAACAGAAGGAAATTGTCTGTTTTCTGTTGCTATGACTGAATACCTGAGACTGGGTAATCTATTAAGAAAACCGTTGTTTCTTCCAGCTTTGGAGGCAGGAATTCCAAGGCCAAGGGGTTGCAGCTGGTGAAGGCCTTCTTGCTGGTGGGGACTCTGCAGAGTTTTGAGGCGGTGCAGGGCATCACATAGCAAGGAGGCTCATGAGAGACAGCCAGACTGGCTTTTAAAACAGCCTCCCTCTTGTGATAACAAACCTACTCCCATGATAACTCATTAATCCATGAATGGATTAATCCATTTGTGAGAGCAGAGCCCTCATGATCCAGTCACCTCCTAAAAATCCCACCTCTCAACACTGCTGCATTTGAGGACCAAGTTTCCAACACGTAAAGTTTGGGGGACACATTCAAACCACAGCAGAAACCAACATGTGAAATGGAAAAGTGTTTAAAGAAGTAAGTAAATGTGGGAGCCAGGTTAGCATCTGACCACAGACAACACCATCCAGGCCTGCACAGACAGAGGTGGCCCTGGAATATCACCAACTCCAATCCTCTCACTCTAAGAGTCTTCTTTTCACAGTTTGTTCAGTGTTCTTGAAGACTCTAAGCTGTTTGGCTGGGGCTGGCTGCTACTTTACTTATTGGTGATCCAGGACCATGATCCAGTTGTTTTTCACTGATTCTGGGGGAAGGTTTGTGTTCTTTGTGAGTCCTGAGAAGATCTTGGATTGGGTCATCAGCATCCAGTATTCCTCTTAAATCCCTGGTGGGTGGAGCAACCCATGAGAAAGAGGGAAGAATACAGTGCTTCTTAAAACTTGAGCTGCAGAGGCCGGGCACGGTGGCTCAAGCCTGTAATCCCAGCACTTTGGGAGGCCGAGACGGGCGGATCACGAGGTCAGGAGATCGAGACCATCCTGGCTAACACGGTGAAACCCCCTCTCTACTAAAAAATACAAAAAACTAGCCGGGCGAGGTGGCGGGCGCCTGTGGTCCCAGCTGCTCCGGAGGCTGAGGCAGGAGAATGGCGTAAACCCGGGAGGCGGAGCTTGCAGTGAGCTGAGATCCGGCCACTACACTCCAGCCTGGGCGACAGAGCGGGACTCCATCTCAAAAACAAAACAAAACAAAACAAAACAAAGCAAAAACACTTGAGCTGCTTGGGAAGACACCTTGCTGCGCTCCTTCCCAGAAATGGTGATTCAGCAGGTCTGGGTGTGACCTAAAAGTCTGCATTTCTCACACGCTCCTGGGGGATGCTGATCCTGCTGGCCTGGGACCAAACCACATCATTGGAGAAGCCAAGGCTATAAGGTAGAGGTTGGCAAATTACAGCCCAGCAGCAGGTCCTGCCAGCTGCCTGTTGTCAATAAAGTTTTGGTGAAACACAGTTGCTCCCATTCATTTACATACTGTCTATGGCTGCTTTCATGCTACAGTGGCAGAATTGAGTAGTTGTGGCAGAGACCATGTGGCCCACAAAGCCAAAAATATTTACTATTTGGCTTTTTTTTTTTTTTTTTTTTTATTGAGACGGAGTCTTGCTCTGTTGCCAGGCTGGAATGCATTGGCGCAATCTCGGCTCACTGCAGCCTCCGCCTCCTGGGTTCAAGTGATTCTCCTGCCTCAGCCTCCGGAGCAGCTGGGACCACAGGCGTGCACCACCACGCCCAGCTAATTTTTGTATTTTTAGCAGAGATGGGGTTTCATCATGTTGGTCAGGATGGTCTCGATCTCTTGACCTTGTGATCTGCCCACCTCGGCCCGCCAAAGTGCTGGGATTACAGGTATAAGCCACTGTGCCCAGCCTGGCCTTTTACAGTAAAAGCATGCCAACCTCTGCTCTTGCAGTTCCTCAGCACCCTTAGCCCAGTTGTTCTAATTACAGGCATGGGACACCTCCCACTCCTTTCTTTCACTGACTGAGTACCCTAGGACCACTACTGCTAAGAAATCAACTCTGCTAAGCATTAAATCATATTCTCTAGAAGAAAAAACATGAGACTGATATCACTGCTTTTACCTCTATCTTTGTAGATCACAAAACACCTTAAGACCCTGTAGCAACCTAGGTGATGCTGTACCCATCTTGTGGAGGTACAAACCAAGGCTCAGAGGAGAAATAGTTACGCCTGTGGTCACACAGCAAATTACTGACAAACCCGGGTCTTCCAGGCTTTGTACCTAACACGTTACCTATTGTATATAAGGCAAAATTGGATGGTACTTGGTATATTGGTCATCTAATTCTGTGTAACAAATTACCCCTAAATGTAATGGCCTAAAGCAGTAGACGACATTTATTATTGCTCACGGTGTCTGTACATAAGGAATTCAGGATCAACTTGGCTGAGCAGTTCTGGCTCAGCTGTTTTCCTGAGGCTCCATCAGATGTCAGCCAGAGCTGCAGTCATTTAAAGTTTTACTGGGGCTGGAGAATTCACTTCCAAGGATTCAGCTTGGAGAATCAGCTTCACTCACGTGGCTGGCAAGTTGGTGCTGGCTATTGGTGGGAAACTTCATTTCTGTTCCATGTTGACCTCCCTGCAAGGCTGCTTGAGTGTCCTCACAACATGGCTGCTAGCTTCCCCAGAGGAAGTGATGCAAGAGTGAGACAGCTGGGGGATGCTATCTCCTTTTTATGACGCAGCCTCCCAAGTCACATAGCATCATTTCTGCCACATTTCTGTTTATCAAAAGCAAGTCAGGAAGTCCAACTTACCTTCAAGAAGAGCGTCAAAGAATTTGTGGGCATATTTTAAAGCCAGCCCAGTAGGTCGATTTCCATTCCCTTGCCTGCTGGGAAAATTCAGGGTCCTGTGGTGTTGTCACAGTGCCAGTCTTTAGTTGATTGTAGAATGTGAAACTAAAGTCCTAAGCAAGAATAAGGTAATTCACAAATTACTAGCAACATCTAGGCCTCAAGTTGTGTTCTGTTCTGGAGTAGTGTACCCAAAGGAATCCTACAGATGGACTTCAGAAAAGGTCAGAGAGGTCCAGAAGGAGATGCCCATCTTCGTGCTGTGTTTGAAAACAGAAAGACAACCACGTGGTTCGAAATCCTCCCATGCAATCCAGATATGCTTCTCCTAAGGGCCAGCTCTCCATTCCCAATTTAAAACTACCTTTCTAGCCCAGAGGCCAAGTGCCTTGTTGGAGAAAGCAGCAAGACCTGAAGCCCTTCGGTTGTACTGGTTAATGCTCCACACAGTTCCCCTATAAAGTATTAAACACACTTCAGTAAGAACTTTGTAGGGGTAGGCCGGGTGCAGTGGCTCAAGCCTGTAATCCCAGCACTTTGGGAGGTCAAGGTGGGCGGATCACGAGGTCAGGAGATCGAGACCATCCTGGCTAACACAGTGAAACCCTGTCTCTACTAAAAATAAAAAAATTACTAGCTGGGCGAGGTGGCGGGCGCCTGTAGTCCCAGCTACTCAGGAGGCTGAGGCAGGAGAATGGTGTGAACCTGGGAGGCGGAGCTTGCAGTGAGCCGAGATTGCACCACTGCACTCCAGCCTGGGCTACAGAGCAAGACTCCATCTCAAGAAGATAAATACGTAAATAAAAAGAACTTTGCAGGGGTAGAAGGAGGAGGCTGTGAATTTGTGGATTAAATTTGCCCTTCCAAGTCTTTGTATTAATTCATCCTTATCTCAGCCAGCTGACTGCATTTCTTGTCAGATCTATTTCCAGGCAACGTCTGGTACTAATGGGTGAGAGTCGAGTTTGTTCTTCCATGCCCTGCCACCTCTGTGCAAGGCGTTTTAAGTGTGGGAACTCATTCAGACAGATGGTAAACTCTGATCTCTCTCCATTGAACAGGGTCTGGTTGTAGCGCCTTAGTCTTTCATAAGCAGTGTTTGGATACCCTCTAGTGGATAAGTGAAGATGGTCGCCATGCTTGCTAAACAGAAGGGCTCCGAACCTGGGATGGGAGTGGAGGTGACTGGGGCTTGAAGAGCCCCTTTGACTCTGGAAAACAAATATAGGGAGAGGTCAGTTTGAGGATAATGTAACTCCTTGATGGTCCAGGAAAGAGGTATACTTGTTCATTGTATAATCTTCTCCGGCTTGATATATTTAATAACCTGATTTGAAAAACAGGTAACAAAAACATAAGGACACATATATGTGCGTGTGTGTATTTCCTAGTGCAAAGAGTGTATGTGGTGGTAAACAGGAATTGGCAAACTTTTTCTATAAAGGGCCAGATAGTAAATATTTCAGGCTTTGTAGCCAAGAGGCCACATATTCTGTTGTTGTAGTGTGAAAACAGCCATAGATAATACATTCATGAATAAGCATGGCTGTGTTCATTGACTATACAAAACACTGAGCTGCATGTGGCCATGGGCCAAAGTTTGCCAACCCCTGGTGAAAAAGAAAGAACTGAATTGTGTTTGTCTCTTGCACTAGATGGCAAATTCCTCCTGTGCAGAGACCCAAGCCTCATTCACCTTTGTACCCTGGGCACTCAGTATTGTGCCTAGCCTGTGGCAGGTGCCCACAGCCTGTTTACTGACTCAATAAGGCTCCTATGTCAAACTCTGTAATATATCACCTTTCTTGCAAGATTTCTTGGAATTCATTGAATTAAGAGCCGCATGCTCTCTAACTTAGATGTTTAAGCCATCAGAGCAAATAGGATTAATTGCCATCCTGTTTTCCATGTACTTGTCCTTAACCAAGATGCCATGTGAAAGACCAGCACTTCAAAAGGCCTTGTCATGATCAGCCCTATTCAGTCGGAAGATGGCACTCCCTAGTGGGCCAACAGTGGTGGGCAGCTGCCAGGCATCTTGTTTTACAGAAGTGGGAGTGGGTTTGCATAGAGGCTTCTGCTGCGTTTACTAGAATCTCCATATGCCCAGAACCTTGCACGTGGGAAGGGACTGGCTGGTGGCATTCTAGGTAACGTCCCATCCCTAAGAACATGGCAGGAGCCAGCTTCTGTGTCTCAAACACCAGCCTGTTCCTCTAAGGCACGCTTATGGTCTGCCAAACTGCCCTGTTATTTTAAAGTATTAATCACAATAGCAACTATCATTTGTAGAGCTTATTGTCTTTATGTGGATTTTAGAAAATATGTATTATCTCTACGTATTGAAGAAACTGAGGCACAGAAGAGTTAAATTACTTGCGGCATGGTGTTGATGTGTAGTACAGTAAAACTTGAGGCTGGGCATGGTGGCTCACGCCTATAATCCCAGCAGCAATTTGGGAGGCCAAGGCAGGCTGATCACCTGAGGTCAGGAGTTCAAGACCAGCCTGGCCAACATGGTGAAACCCCCCCTCTCTAATAAAAATACAAAAATTAGCCAGGTGTGGTGTCGTGTGCCTTTGATCCCAGCTACTCTGGAGGCTGAAGCAGAAGAATCACTTGAACCCAGGCGGCGGAGGTTGCAGTGAGCCAGGGTTGCCACTGCACTCTAGCCTGGGCGACAGAGCAAGACTCTGTCTCAAAAAAAATAAATAAATAAACTTGGACTAAGTTTTTTAACTCACTGTGCCTTGGTTTTCCTATCTATAAAATCATCATGATAAAACCTATTTGAAGGCTGGGCGTGGTGGCTCACGCCTATAATCCCAGCACTTTGGGAGGCCGAGGTGGGCGGATCACCTGAGGTCAGGAGTTTGAGACCAGCCTGGCCAACATGGGGAAACCGCAACTCTACTAAAAACATAAAAATTAGCTGGGTGTGGTGGCATACACCTGTGATCCCAGCTACTCGGGAGGCTGAGGCAGGAGAAGCTCTTGAACCCAGGAGGCGGAGGTTGCAGTGAGCCAAGATCACACCACTGCAGTCGAGCGTAGGCAACAAAACGAGACTCCATCTCAAAAAAAACCCCCAAAAAAAACAAAAACCTATTTTAGGGGGCTAGCTGTGTGGGGCAAATGAGGTAAGGTACAAGAAGTGTTTCCTTACTCCATAGTAGATATTAGACTGTTACCAGGGGCTTGGGCACATAGGTCCTCAATAAATATTGGTTGAATAGATGAAAGCTATTTGCCTAGTCACACAGGTGGTAAGAATTCAAAGCCCAGCTCTTCCTACCAGGCCAGATGGCCTTGGCATTATACCATTCAACCAAACAGGAACAGGGGCATGCTAACCACGGTATTGAGGTGGGCCATGTGGCATTCAGGTGTCCACACAGGGCAGGGAAGACAGAGGTTCAGGGTTAAGCATTCACGGTTCACTTAGCCTGACATCGTATTGGCATTATTACTTATGAGAGAGCTCTCAAGCTCAGGCCATCCATCCAGGGAGCTGGAAATAGACTTCTTGGCTCCACACAAGTGTAAAAAGCTTCAGTGGCAGAGAAAAGTAGGTGTTTTACCTGAGAAACAGGAGAGGTGTTCCTCCTAAGAGCCATTGTAAACCCTGGCAATAATATTAGCATAGTAGTAGTAATTGCCACAGCACCTCGCAAGCACTGTTGTGCATACACTGATTAACTCATTTTGTCCTCGCACACCCTAGGAGGGAAGCCTCTGTATTCCCATTTTACAGTTGAGGAAACCAAAGCTCAGGTTAGTAACTTGCCCGAGGGCTAATGGAATTCAGGTAGACTGACTCCACAGTAAGGATTTTCCCCATGAAGCAAACTCTGCCTTTCAGTCTGCTATTACCATGTGTGGTAGTGTCACCTCAGTGAGAGAGGAAGGAGAAGGAAGGAACAGGGAATCAGGCAGTGAAGACTATAGGATAAATACAAATAGCACCAGATTGGAAGATGCCGCTGAACACTAGTTCTGCTTTGACCCCTGACTAGCTCCATGACCCTAGGCTGGTTGCTTCTGAACCCGTCCTGGACTTCTCTTCATTTGTAAGCATCTCTTCATGTGTGAAATGAGTTAATTAATCCAACACTAACATTTTCTGGCCTTCAAACCACTATGGGATAAGTCTTGGCTTTAAGAAAAGGTGCCATCCTTGGAGACTGCTGTCTGATGCCAGGCCTTCTTTGCAAGTGGATTCCCACCTGGTCTTCATGTATCAAGTTAACACCTCCAAAATACCCATGTCACCAGCTGGGGTGTCTGTCTCAGAGTTTTGGCATTCCTCCCACCACCCAAATTTTGCCTGGCTAACTCTCATTCACCTATTTGTCTCTGACTTCCTCTGACCTTCCAGACTGGGTTGGGTCCTTGTGCTTTATATTCTTGTATCAGCATAGTTTCTTTTCATAGGATTTATTACAGCTTATAATTAAATATCAATTGACATACCTTCTCTAGGGCCAGAGACCATGTCTTTTTTCCCCATCGTTGCACTGCCATTGAGACCTCAGGTGTTTTGTTTTTGTTTTTGAGATGGAATCTCACTCTTGTCACCCAGGCTGCAGTGCAGTGGCATGATCTCAAGTCACTGCAACCTACGCCTCCCGGGTTCAAGTGATTCTCCTGCCTCAGCCTCTCAAGAAGCTGGGATTACAAGCATGTGCCACCATGCCCAGCTAATTTTTTGCATTTTTAGTAGAGACGGGGTTTCACCATGTTGGCCTGGCTGGTCTCAAACTTCTGACCTCAAGTGATCTCTCCACCGCAGCCTCCCAAAGTGCTGGGATTACAGGCATGAGCTACCACGCCCAGCCAAGAACTCAGGTTTTTGAATGAATGAATGTTGCCACATGTGTGCCATATTAAATGTACACCAGAAGTAGAACAGCCAGGCATGGTAATATTGGTTGGTTCTCTTCTGGCAGGCCACATAATAGCAAATCTGCAATCACTGATTTCCAATGCTGCTTCATTGCAAGGAATTAGTATGATAAATGATTTAAAATCTAATGAGGTATTTCAGAGGTATGCTGAGATCTCAGCAGAACAATGCACATCCCCTGAGCGAAACCAGATGGGAACAGCTGGTGCGTTGCTTCTGGGTTAGCCTAGTTAATTGTCAAAAGTTACCTGTTTTCAAGGCTAGAGTACATTTTCAATAATGGTACTCCTGCCAGTCAAGGCTAAAGTCAAAACTAAATCAGCCAACTTATGTCCTATAGCAACGTAGCATTTCCTGCCCCAGCAGCAGTGCCTAGAAAACCTGTGTCATAATAATACTCAGTAGGTATTTGAATAAATGAGACTTTCTAACACTGCCATCACATAATTCCTCTGAGCAGCAGCATAGCTGTCACAGAGCTCATAGATACCACAGGGAGTCCTCAGGGACAAACTTACTGTCTTTCTGGAAGATTTTGAAAATTGTGCCAGAATCAGTGGCTCATACCGGTAATCCTAGCACTTTGGAAGGCTGAGGTAGTAGGATCACTTGAGTCTAGGAGTTCGAAATCAGCCCGGGCAACATAGTGAGACCCCCGGCTCTACAGTAAATTTAAAACCTAGCTGGGCATCGTGACATGCACCTGTAGTTCCAGCTACTTTGGAGGCTAAGGTGGGGGAATCACTTGAGCCCAGGAGGTCGAGGCTGCAGTGAGCTGTGATTGTACCACTGCACTCCAGCCTGAGTGACAGAGCAAGACCCTATCTCAAAAACAAAAACCTGACATTTGTTTTCTTAGTCCATAGAATACTCGAATACAGATGATGTGGGGGTAGGAGGGTACACACAAAGGACAGAGGAGGGCAGTTGAAATCAGCTCACTGAGAACTGCAAGAGGTGAGTTGATTTTCAATTTAAAAAATTTCTTCAGGCTGGGCATGGTGACTCATGCCTGTAATCCTATAATAGCACTTTGGGAGGCTGAGGTGGGCAGATCACTTGAGCCTAGGAGTTCAAGACCAGCCTGGGCAACATGGCAAGACCTCGTTTCTACAAATTAAAAAATTACCTGAATGTGGTGGTGTAGTCTCACCTACTTAACACTTGTAGTCTCAGCCACTCAGAAGTCTGAAGTAGGAGGATCATCTGAGCCCAGGGAGGTCGAGGCTGCAGTGAGCAGTGATCACGCCACTGTACTTCAGCCTGGACGACAAAATGAGACCAGTCTCAAAAAAAACAATTTTTTTCGTCATAGAAAAACACACATAATCTGGTACCATTCCAAATAGAAGCAAGCAATTTCCTTCTATAGCACAAGGCAGCAATTGAAATATTTGATGTTTGTGATGACGCTGGGTCATCAAAAGGTTTAGCTGTGTTAGTAATACTGTATTTAATTTTGAAAAGGAGATACAGAAAATATATTTAATTGAGCTCATCAACTTACTGTTCACAGGAGAGGTTGGAAAAGAAACCTTAGGTCACTGAAAAGTAGAAACTTTCAGCTCCATAAAAGGTATCCATCATCTATCAAAAACCAACAACACATATAAAAATGTAAAACATTAAAATGATTAAACGGAAGAAAATAAGGATTGCCACCATCACTTGTGTTCTGGAAGATTGTTCTGGATATTTAAGCTAATGCAATAATTCAGGAAAAAGAAACAGGTGATACAAATATTTGAAAGGACCAAAGCTGCTGTTACTGCAGATGGCTTAGCCAGAAAATTCTAGATATTGGCCAGGCATGGTGCCTCACGCCCGTAATCCCAGCATTTTGGGAGGCCAAGGTGGGCAGATCACCTGAGGTCGGGAGTTCTGCAACCAGCCCAACCAACATAGTGAAACTCTGTCTCTACTAAAAATACAAAATTAGCGGGGGCGTGGTGGCTCATGCCTGTAGTCCCAGCTACTAGGGAGGCCAAGGCAGGAGAATCGCTTGAACCCAGGCGGTGGAGATGGTAGTGAACCACGATCATGCCATTGCACTCCAGGCTGGGCAACAAGAGTGAAACTCCGTCTCAAAAAAAGAAAAGAAAAGAAAAAAGAAAATTCTAGAAATCAACTGACATCAGTAGGGTGGTCAAATACATGTAGACCCAAAAGGCTTGTGAAAAATAGCAGTTCTTACTTCCATAACTCCCCATGTTTCTCCTCAGAGACAGCTACTCTGGCTTTACCTGTATCAGTAGTTATAAATAATATGTGAGCTGCCATCTTCTGATTCAATTCTACATGTTAACTAGTCACTTCTCGTTACCTTCTCTCTTAGCTTGGGCTGCCATAACAAAATACCATAGACTGGGTGGCTTAAACAACAGGAATTTATTTCTAATAGTGCTGTAGACAAAGTCCAAGATTAAGGTGACAACAGGTAGGCGTCTGGTGAGGGCTCTCTCCTTTGTTTGCAGACAGCCACCTTCTTGCTGTGTCTTTACATGGCCATTCTCTGGTGCATATCAGTGGAGAAAACATGAGAGGAAGCTCTCTGGTGTCCCTTTTTATAAGGGCACTAATCTCATGAGAGGTTTAGACTGCATCTAAACCTTATTACCTATGAAAGGCCCTACCTCCTGATACCATCACACTGGGATTTAGGGTTCAACATACGAATTTGGGAAGCACACATTTGATCTGTGGCACCATCTACATGCTTGAAGCTTCCTTTCTCCATGTTATAATTCCTTTTTTTTTTTTTTTTTGTCTTTTTTGAGACAGGGTCTCACTCTGTCATCCAAGCTAGAATGCAGTGGCACAATCACAGCTCATTGCAGCCTCAACCTCCTGGGCTCAAGCAATCCTCTCACCTCAGGCTCCTGAGTAGCTGGGACTGTAGGCATGCACCACCATGCCTGGCTTGCTTGCTTGCTTATTTACTTAATGTAGAGACAGAGTCTTCCTATGTTGCCCAGACTGGTCTTGAACTCCTGGGCTCAAGCAATCCTCCTGCCTCAGCCATCCAAAGTGCTGGGATTCCAAGGTATGAGCCACTGTGCTCAGCCTATTAGTTTATGATTTAAGTCAATATTCTGTGTTTATTATCCTTACGTAAATATTATTTAGAGCTGAGTATCATAGTGAACAATGATTTTGTTTTTACTAAGGTTAATAATAGAGTGGATTTGTTTTGTTTTCTTTTGTTTAGTTTTTTTGTCTTTTTTTGTTTAGTTTTTTTTGTTTTGTTTTGTTTTGTTTTTGGTGTTTGTTCTCTCTTTATAGAGACTCCGGTTCTAGAAACAACTCGCCTGCAGCTGGCTGGCTGGACCAGCACACACTGATGCTGACGGGGCTAGACTATTTACAGGCCCATTGTGGGCTGTACTTTGGCCACCTCCCAGCATAGCACTAAGCTGTGACGATAAAATAAGTTAGGTCCAGCAGGGCAGGGCTTGGAGGGGGCAGGGACGGGGACTTTACACACAAGTGCTGGGGTGCTCAGGGCCTCAGTACTCTCAAGGACCCGGCTTTGTAGCTAATTTTGTCTCACATTTTTTCCAATTGCCTCTAAGTGAAGTTTCCCACAAGGCCAATCGCGTCACATAATCAGAGTTCCCATTTTTATCTTGGATGTATTTCTCTTGGGGTCCTCCCTTCACTGTCATCTGTGGAATTCCTTTTGCCTTTCTGTTAGGTTGAATTTCTTGTTTTCTTATCTTCCTTATTGTCCTCTTTCTTGCTTTCCTCCCTCATTGTGATGGAGCAAGTTCCCTAATAGCTTCAGTCAATAAAAAGGGAGTAAAATGGCATCAGGCATGGTGATGAGAGCCTTTAACGTGGCTTGGCTGTCTTTCGAGTCACTCTGCTCCAATCTGGTTACCTTCTATGTCTGAGGCACCTGTCATGCTTGGATTTCCCTTCATCCTGGGGATGACCTTCACCTCTCTCTGTAGTTCTCTTGTTGGTTTATTCCATGTTGCCTTTTTTAAAGTTTTATGCTCTCCTTTTGGTGAGTCATGTCCTTCAGTAGATTCCTAAGACAGAGTGCATGGAAGGTAAATTTTTCAGATATTACATATCTGAAAAAAATATATTCTCCACTTGCCCTTCATTGATCATTTTTGCCAGGTAATTTCTAGATCAAAAATAATTTTCTTTCAGTAATTTGAAATCATTGGTCATTGTCTTCTAACATTGTTTACTTTTAGAAAAGGTTAAAAGCCATTGTTGTTTCTGTTTCTTTTATTAGGCAGCCTATTTGTTCTCTGGTGGTTTAAAGAACCTTCTCTTTGTACCTGATGTTCTGAAATTTCATGATGTACCCTGATTTGGTCTATTTCATCCACTGTGCTGGGTACTTAGAGGAGTCCTTTTATATAGAAATTCACATCCATAAATTCTGAGTTTCCTTGAGTTATTTTATTTGAGTTTTCTTGAGTAGTTGATTTCTTTCCCTCCATTTTCTTCACTCTCTCTTCCTGGAACTTTTTTTTTTTTTTTTGAGACAAGATCTGACTCTGATCTCAGCTCACTACAGCCTTGACCTCCTAGGCTCAAGCAATCCTCCTACATAAGTCTCCCAAGTAGCTAGGACTACAGGCCCGTGCCATCACACCCAGCTTTTGTTTTGTGTGTGTGTGTGTGTGTGTGTGTGTGTGTGTGTGTGTGTGTGTGTGTGTGTTTTGTTTTGGTGGAGATGGAGTTTTGCCATGTTGCCCAGGCTGGTTTTGAACTCCTGGGCTCAAGCAGTCCGTCCACCTCAGCCTCCTAAAGTGCTAGGATTATAGGTATGAGCCACCTCGCCTGGCCCCTGGAACTTATTAATCAGATGTTTGACCTTCTGAACCCATCCTCTCACTTTTTTACTTTATCTCACCTGTTTTTTTCTTTTTCATTGTTATCTTTTCTAGGAGGTTTTCTTGATTTTTATCATGCAGCATTTCTATTGAGTTTTTAATTTCTACTATTCTGTTTTTAATTTCAAAAACTATTTTTGTGTCCTTCTTGCAACCTCCTGTTCCTTTTTCACTTTTGTAATATCTTTTCTCTCTAAGATACTGATGATTTTAGGGATGGGAAATGTTTTCTTCTACCGCTTCAAGGTTACTTTCTTCCAGTTTATTTTTTGGTTTGTACTCTCTGCCCTGTTATGTAGGCTTTGCTTTCTTCATAGATCCAGTGATCTTGGTTATCTGCCTATGTTTCAAGAGTGCAAAGCTGTCTGGATGCTCTGAGCATGTGGATGGGGCTTATGAACCTTGAACTTCATTGAAGATTGACCTGGCTGGGCTGCGTGTTGAGGAATCCCCAAAGCAGTATCTTTGTCTTTTTTCTTATGCTAATGAAGACCAAGCAGAGGGAAAGGTTAGGGACTGGACAGATGAGGAAGTGTTCATACTGAATACTTAGTATTTAAGCCCCTGGTTTTCACTGTAATGTTCAAACCTTCAACTGTGTCCCTCAATCCAGAGACTATTTCGTTTTACCTTTTTTACAGTGTTTCTCAATCAAAAGTAATTTCGCCTCCTAAAGAACATTTGCCTCCTAAAGACATTTTCGATTGCCATTAAGAGTGGGGAGGTGGAGCACAGCTGCTGGCATCAAGTCGGTAGAGGACAGGGAAGCTGCTACACACATCCTACAGTGCACAGGGCAGCACTCCAGATCAATGATTTTATTGGCCCAGGCCAGGCGCAGTGGCTCACGCCTGTAATCCCAACACTTTGGGAGGCCAAGGCAGGCAGATCACTGGAGGTCAGGAGTTCTAGACCAGCCTGGCCAACATGGTGAAACCCCATCTCCACTAAAAATACAAAAATTAGCTGGGCATGGTGGAGATCGAGACCATTCTGGCCAACATGGTGAAACCCCATCTCCACTAAAAATACAAAAATTAGCTGGATGTGATCCCAACTTGTAATCCCAACTACTCAGGGGGGCTGAGGCAGGAGAATCACTTGAACCTGGGAGGTGGAGGTTGCAGGGAGCCAAGATTGTGCCACTGTACTCTAGCCTGAGCGACAGAGCGAGACTATGTCTCAAATACAAAAAGAATTTTATTGACGCAAAATGTCAATAGGCCTGAGGCTGAGGAATCCTAATCTAGAGAATAAACTTTTACACTAATGACAGAAGTGGGGCAATCAACCAGCAGCTTGCAGTAAAGGGTAAGGACTTAGCGACTTTCAAACAGCTTCCCACCAATCCTCCTTATTTTAGCCGCTCCTCTCCCACCCCCAACCTTCGTTTTCTGTCCTAGAGCTACCTGAGTCTTTTTAGACTTTGCAGTCAAGTTGGTTTGTTTCTTGACTTACCTGTTAACCACCTTAGAACTCAGCTTTCTCAGGGTCCTTAAGTCAGTTATCCATTGTTCATATGTGTTCCAAGCCTTTTTTTTTGAGACGGAGTCTCGCTCTATCACCCAGGCTGGAGTGCAGTGGCGTGATCTTGGCTCACTACAACCTCCACCTCCTGGGTTCAAGTGATTCTTCTGCCTCAGCCTCCCAAGTAGCTGGGACTAGATAGAGGCATGTGCCACCATGCCCAGATAATTTTTGTATTTTTAGTAGAGATGGGGTTTCACCATATTGACCAGGCTGGTCTCAAACTCCTGACCTCGTGATCCGCCCACCTCGGCCTCTGAAAGTGCTGGGATTACAGGTGTGAGCCACCACGTCAGGCCTAATTTTTGTATTTTTAGTAGAGATGAGGTTTCACCATGTTGGCCAGGCTGGTCTCAAATTCCTGACCTCAGGTGATCCACCCGCCTCGGCCTCCCAAAGTGCTGGGATTACAGGCATGAGCCACTGCACCTGGCTGTGTTCTAAGCTTCTAAAAATGTTATTGTTGTCTCTTTTCCTATTCAACCCATCCTCTTGAAAATTTTAGAAGGGTTTTTGGAGGGAGCAAAATTAGGTGTTCAGTCTGATATACTTTCCAAATGCTAAAATACATGAAATACATGTTGAAGCTACAGTCATTGGCACTGACACAGCAGATGAACATGGGTGAATGGAATGGCATAAAGATTCCAGAAACTGCCACAATATATGGGAAGACACCGATAAGTGTCTATCTGCTAGAAAAAATAAAATTTGCCTTTATTTACCCCATATATAGAACTCAATGCTAGTTGGAGTAAAGATGTAAGCATATATACAAAACTATAAAAATATAGAATGTTTTTGTAATCTTCTGTTGAGAATGACCTTGTTAAGAAGGTAAAAATAAAAGAGTTAAAGAAAACCAATTATGTCAGCCAGGCATGGTGGTTCACACCTATAATCTCAGCACTTTGGGAGGCCACGGCAGGAGGATCACTTGAGCCCAAGAGTTCGAGACCAGCCTGCGCAACATAGTGAGACCTCATCTCTACAAAGAAATGAAAATCAAAAAGTTAACCAGATGTGGTGCATTCCTGTAATCCCAGCTACTCAGGAGACTGAGGTAGAAAGATCACGAGCCCAGGAGGTAGAGGCTGCAGTGACCCTTGATCATACCACTGCACTCCAGCCTGGGCAACAGAGTGAGACCCTGTCTCAAAAAAAAAAAAAAAAAAGTAAAAACTTAAAACTTCCATAGATAAAAGACTATATGGCTTTGAAAAATAAAACTGGATCAGGAAAATATTTGCCACATAT